>NC_090650.1:99822108-100159662 GCF_040937935.1 Hyperolius riggenbachi | reverse complement strand
ACAGCAGCATTGGTTTATACTCACTGAACGAGAAATAGTGTCCTTTGCAAACGTTGTGGCAACCTAGGCATGTGTTGTTATACAATTCCGTATAGAAAGCTATATAGTATGTTGTACATAAAGCTGCATGGTGTCCATGGTTATGTGTAAGTGTATATATTAAATAGGCATACACAGGTAGCATAGACTGATTATTGCATGGTGAACTGAAGGATTTAGAGCACCTACAGTAGTGCACAGATCTGTACTGCATCCAAGTGTATTACACTCCTATAGGTGCATTTTACCTTTCCATTTCCAAATGTTTTTCCTAACAAGATAGTTGAAAACAAATGATCAATTTAACTTAAATGTTATAATAGTTTAATAAAAAGTCGCCCATGTCCTCGCAGACAAAAATGTACTGCTATTAATTGTTCAGTTTACAATATGTTTCATGTACACAGAACAGAGTGCATGACATTAGGGAGAGTTTTAGGCTACTTCTGACGCTCAACAACCGCCTAGTACAGGATGCTAATGAATGAAAATACACCATCTGCTCTGTTGATGCTTCACGTAACAAGGTAAATGCCTCCTTTTGTGGCCTGTAGATGTCCAAATGGATCTAAATATAGCAGAGTTCAAAGTCTAACAAAAATGGTGCTTAAGAGAAGGTATACAGTCATGTGGCAAACACTCTAAAAGGTATATTTGGGGCACATGCAGTCCTTTGAGATTACTCCACCTTGCAAATGGAGCTCTAGTAGATTGCCTCACTCCCATATAAAAAAAGCTGTTACCACATATCATTACAGGTCTGTGTATGCACGTACACAACATGCTGGTGTGTGTTTGTGCATGCTTGCATTTGCATTCCTAACTATGTATCTAACACACACACACACACACTCTCTCTCTCCTCTCTCTCTCTCTCTCCTCTCTCTCTCTCTCTCTCTCTCCTCTCTCTCTCTCTCTCTCTCTCTCTCTCTCTCTCTCTCTCTCTCTCTCTCTCTCTCTCTCTCTCTCTCTCTCTCTCTCTCTCTCCTCTCTCTCTTCTCTCTCTCTCTCTCTCTCTCTCTCTCTCTCTCTCTCTCTCTCTCTCTCTCTCCTCTCTCTCTCTCTCCTCTCTCTCTCTCTCTCTCTCTCTCTCTCTCTCTCTCTCTCTCTCTCTCTCCTCTCTCTCTCTCTCTCTCTCTCTCTCTCCAGAAATTCATTCAATTCAGCCCAGAAACTAAAGCAAGCAATACAAGCCGGATAATGCATTATGAAAACGATCAATATTAAGATCCCACAGCTGTTCAAAACAGTGTCATACATGATATCTCTATATTCTCTGCCTCATGCTAGTTCTATCCCTGCCCACTAGCAACATGTGGAATGTATCTTCTAGGTCTCCTTTTGATCCTAAGCACACACACCCCTTAGAAGGAAAAAAAATCAGATAACTAATTCTGTACTTTATTACAAGGCCAGGCAAGGCTGTTTTTTTTTTTGTGCTATCTTGCAGTTTGGGTGCTGAAGAGACGGTTAACATGGACGTTCAGCCTACAGACTTCTGGAGTGTCTGTTTACCAGACTTAGGTGATGCCAATATTAACATTGACATAAGCGATATAGCTAATACGTCTCGCCAGTCAGCTGCTATCTGGGTACTGCATAAGTTGTTATTAAAGGTGTATTTGCCAATAAATTTCATCTTTATCCTTCCTGTCCTACCTATAATCCTAAACCCACAGTGTAACATGTCCTGTACTAGGAGAAAGGACTCTCTTACCGGCTACAGTCATCTGACAGCAATAATCAACCTATATGTAAATGGTTAGTGTTTGTAGATCAGGTCAATTATATGTCTGGAGATTATTGGTCAGTTAACTGGCTTGCAGATAACTACCCCTGGATTTATATAGATGATGCCCCCTTCCTACACTAACTGGCTGTCTATAGGCTAGCTAGCCTATAGGTCGTCCTATACAGTATCGACCACCAAGCAGCAGAGGAAAGATTAGCAGTCCAGACGTCACCCTTTCAGTTATGAAGCAGGATTATAAGATGACTTAAGTACATACTACATATAGGATTACATACAGTATTACATTGCAGAGGCTTCCTCCAGATGAATGAAACCCATAGTCCTAGGTGTGAGGGGGCACAGCTGAGGAGTCAGAGACGAGCAATACTGATCTTACTGCCTTCTAGTTATTACTATAGGCTCTAGCTCATGGCATTATGTTGTGTATTGATCCCCTTTAGCTGTCCTCTGTATATCTGGCAGAGATTTTAGTCTGATGATCTTACAGCTCCAGTTAAGTATATAAGGCTTGACTAGCAAAGCATTTTATCATCCTTGTGTTTCCTTATCCGGGGTCCAGGGGAGGCCTGGGATTGGCTGGCCGGGTCACGTGGTCTGCTAACTTTGCACACTTGACAGGCAGGAGGAGGGTTTAGTGGAGAACAGAAAAACGACAACGCGAGAAAAATTAGTATTTTTTTGTTGCACTTCCACAAATTAATGGCCATGAGTTCGTTTTTGATAAACTCCAACTACATCGAGCCCAAATTCCCACCCTGCGAGGAGTATGCCCAAAATAACTACTTGCACAACCAGTCGCCTGAATACTACGAGCGGCCGAGGGAACCGGGTACGAGGCTCCTCCCGAGGCTCTCTACCAGGGTCCGGGCAGCTATCCCGAAGCCACCTATGGATACAGCCACATCACAGCAAGCCATGACGCCGGGGTCGCCCAGGATGGACTATCTGGTAAAGGACACAGCCAATCTCAGCAACTTCTCCAAAGCCACGTCCTCAGGCAGCCACCACATCACTGTGAGCCTATAGGAGTGTCCAATGACAGCATCCATACTGAGAAAAATACTGCTGCTACTGCTGCTGCTGCTGGGCTGAAATGCAAAGAACCCGTGGTCTATCTTGGATGAAGAAAATCCATTGCAACACAGGTAAGTGGCAGCCTCAGATTAGCAGCAAGCAGCCTGCTGTGGGGTCACTTGGGTTGTCTATGGCCAAGGAGGAGAAAAGCCACCCTTCCCAGTATCAGTGGCTCTTAACTGAGGATTTATTGGAGTCAATCTGTTTAGAAAGTAATTACAGATCCCATAAATGTAATTGCCCTGCTATTGACTCTGGGCCATACGCCATTGATGCCTTTCTCTCCCCCATCCCCCATCACCATATTTTATGGCATGCCATTGTTTGGTGTATTGTCAGTAGCCTCACAAACTTTTCCCCCCCATCATTATTATTATTATCATTTTCTATATTTTATGACAATGGTTTACAAGGCATGATCTAATGGTTTTGTTCCATTGCTTTTTTTTCTCTCTGTGTGCCCAGTTAACCCAAATTACACTGGAGGGGAACCCAAAAGGTCTCGAACTGCCTACACCAGACAACAAGTCCTAGAATTGGAAAAGGAATTCCACTTTAACCGTTACCTGACCAGGCGCAGGAGAATAGAGATAGCGCACACGTTATGTCTTTCCGAACGTCAGGTCAAGATCTGGTTCCAGAACAGGAGGATGAAGTGGAAGAAGGACCACAAACTGCCCAATACTAAGATACGCTCTGCAAACTCATCAGCCTCCAGCCAGCAGTCAAAAGTACAGGGTCACCATCCGCACACAGACGGGTCAACCACCCCATTACTATAAGTTTTGCTTGCTTTGCTCCAATGGCTAGTAATCATTTGGACCAAATGACTATGGAAACCATAATAAAAACACAAATATTTGCTGTTGCTGGATACAAACTGCCTGACCAAACCAAGACAACTGTCCACACAACCAAGGAATTCCATGGAGACTCTTTTTTTGTTGTTTATTTATGTATTTGACTGCATACTTATAAAATAACTGTGGGGGTATATGTGTATATGAATATTTACATATAGCTAAGTGTCTACATAAGTAGCAACCTAATTTTATATACGAGATACGCCTACCACAGATGCATTTATGGGATAGTTTGTGGTATAAAAGGTATGGACCATCCATTGTATTTACACATATACATATAGCTCGTGGGTATTTAAGAAGAACCAAACGTTGTAACTTGTTTTATTTAACTGCATCCAAAGCTCGAGGAACTAAGCGAGGAGGATCTGTAAATACTGGCGGACAAATAGCGTTTGTGTAGACTCAAGAAATAACTGTTTCCCTGCTTAGGTCGTTGCTTGAGATCAGTGTGTGTTTGACACGTCCCTTGTTGTTAGCGTTTGCTGTAGAAGGCCTTTGATCGCCTTGACGGCGACGAGAGGGTGTAGATACAGTCTTACAATTTATATATTGTGGATGTTGTGCTGTATTATTGTGGTGCTAACCTCGAAGATTCTTCTGTGAAAAAAATTAAAGTTTTCGAATACATCAAATAACCGTTTCCTGGCAATATTTGCTAAAAGATGTAGGGGTATCTGCAGATAGGTTTCTACTCAAGACTACCCCTAAAGATCAGGATGGTAAAGAGAGACATGACGTATGACCAAATTGCTTTATTAACCCAAATCCAATATACATAATCTGCATGATGCAGAAGATGTGTGAACAAAGATGGCAAATGTATCAATGATATATATCATATGAGTGTATTCATGTACACTAATGTAAGTGGGTGATTGTCCTTCCTGATATATATATATATATATATATATATATATATATATATATATTATTATATATATATATATATATATATATATATATATATATATACTAATGAAATGAGTATATAAACTAGATAGGGCAATGATGAAACAAATGTTTGCACTGCTGGTAGGACTTGCCATATGCTTGACATGGCTGAGTCATTCTCCTTTCACTTTCATGGTAAGACCTAAACCTACTGTTTACACTTTACTGCAATGTGCTTGTTTTGTTACTGCCTGGTTACATCTAAAGTATTTTTTTCTTGTTCTAATCAGATAGCTATACAGTATAAACAGCGAGCATGTGATAATTGCTTATTTGTATTTCAACAAACAGGCTGGAAGAGTTGATGTGGACATAAAATCTGCACACAAGATATGATAGCAATGCGGCTGTGATCTCTCCCTGCAGGACTGCCCAATCAAACAATTACATGCGGCCAAATACAACATTGAGGCAGGGTAGAGAGGACACCATCCACACCTCTAAAGGTACTTTATACTTTTATTTATGTGCTTGCTTTGCTTGCCTTGCCATGCAATTTATTCCTGTAGATATATATATATATATATATATATATATATATATATATATATATATATATATATATATATATCCTTATCTAAGAAGTATCTAAGAATTTAGACGTTTCTTAGATATTGTTATTTTGTTTTGCTATGCGCCTTGTCACATTGTCTGCCCTTTGCTAAGGGAACCAGAGTTCACACAGAGGACACGGATTCAACTTTTTTTTTCTCTTGTGAGAGAGGGAGAGATGCAAGCTGGCCTTCAAACCCTTGACCTTTTGTATTGAATTCCGTGTAAAATGAGCCACCCTGTTTGTGCAAATCTGTGTGCTGCTGCTGTTGGGTTGATAATTTTTGGAGGAAAAATAAATTATATATCTATATCTGTATCTATAGATATATACACGTATATCTATGGCTCTAGTGGTTGTAGCCGATCGCTTCCTGCCTCTGTTATGCACCAGAGGCATGGCTGCCCCTAAATTCCTAACATTTCCTTGTACGCTGAATGCAGAGCTGTTTGTGGATTATTACAGTTGAAATTAAGCATGTTTTTATGTTTTTTTTTGTAGTGTGCTTAGAAATGAGATACTTCAGAAGGAGCCAGAGATAGCAGATAGCTCTAGGTAGAGTTTTATTGCTCTGCCTGTGTGATTGGTTTTCATTTAGCTGAATGCACAAAATGGGACACGGGTTCACTGCGTATTATTAATGTGGCAGGATGAAAGGTGGAGAATTCTCCTCATACAATGGGGCTTTGGAGCCAGGAGCTCTTTTCTAATGTATGTGGAAACACCATTTATAATGTTCAGGAATATTCTACCCAGATGTTCAAGAGGCTCTCTCTGTTCTCTGTGTTGCATTGATGGCCTCAATGTGTGTTTTAAAATAGTGCTTAAACATTGTACCAAATATAAAATATATCCCTCCCCCTTTCGGAGTAGTTTATTAGTTTACCTCTTAGTGATATTTCTTAATCTCTCCTTCTCCCTCTCTCCCCCTCTCCTACTGTCTATTGTCTCTCTAACCCCCCCCCCCCCCCCCCCCACACACACACGCGTACATCTCCCTGTTTCTCTCTTAACGTAGTCTGTGTCTGACCCCATTTCTCTTTTTCTTCTTCTGTTTTTCTGTTTTTCTCTCTGTCTATATTTCTCTGAATCTACTCTGTGTCTTTGTCTTTGACTCCCCCCACTTCAGTCTTTAGATCTGCCCCACTCCTTTTCTTCCTCCCTCTCAGTCTGCCTCTCACTCTAGGGTGCATACACACATCCAATTTTTGGTTGGCCAATTTTACAACTTCCATGTATTTATTGATTATTTTAGTATGAGGGACAATCGTTTTTGAATTCCATGAACATTTTGTGTAGGCAAACTCTCATACAAAAAGGAGGTAGTATGAGAGTTTACCTACACAATATGTTCATAGTATTCAAAACCCCCTCATACTAACATCAATGCATGTAAACGGCTGTTATTGCCCCTCCCCCAACTTCATCTGTATCCCTCACATTTATCCCACTGTCTTGTCTCTGCACTCCCTGTCTTTATCAGTCCCAGTCTAAACTTTCCCTTAGTATGTATGTCTCTTATTTTCACTTGGTCTATGTCTCACATTCTACTCTCTCTTTCTTTTACCCCCCCCCCCCTACACACACACACAAACACGCACGCACTCTCTCTCTCTCTCTCTCTCTCTCTCTCTCTCTCTCTCTCTCTCTCTCTCTCCCCTGTCATTTTCCATCAGTCCCCCCTATTATTCTGGCAAAGATACACGTACTGAGGCATTATTCTTGGCCAATTTTATGCTGGGCCTAGACGGTACATTTATGCGGCAGAATCGAGCCGGCGCGTCACCGCTCGTCCATGCGGATCGATTCCTGCTTGTCTCCGCGGGCACGTCCTTATCAGCGCTTCGTTTTTGCCCATTGTCCGCCCACGGGGATCGAGCTGGGTATCGATCCATGCGGTGATCAGACACGTCGGAAATTATCAATCGAGCCATCAGCGGCTTGATTGATAGAAAAAAAACGTACCGTCTATGCCCAGCATTACACTTTTCATTTTTCACCATGTTTACACAACCATCTTGATCCTGATTGGTAGTTGTAGTGAACAAAAGCCCGCGTGAGGCTAGGTTGCCACTACAGATTGCAATCACTCGAAGCTTTTTGCTAGCATTTTGCACAGTGATTTTCGGTGCAATTTGCATAATTTTTTGTAGTGATTTTATTTTAGTTGTAGTGATTGCAATAGATTCTTTTCTTTAGTGGTTTAGGTAGTAAAATTATTGCAAAATCGATAATTTCAAAGCAATTTTGCAGCATTTTACATTGGAATGCCATCACTCCAAGTATGCTGCAGGACCCACAATTGCAAGTTCTCTGATCACAGTCATTCCTGTGAATTTGCTTCCATTGACTTTCGTACCATAGAGCTTTTGGAATCACCAGCAATTGGAGGTGGTCCCTCTAGTGGGCCATACCCCTGACCTGTGTTAATAAGTCAGGCCTCTTGCTTTCATCTGTTTACTAGTTTCTCTTCTTCACTATCCTTATTTTTTTGTAACATTCTATCTTTCTTTCTTGTTATGTCCTTGTCTTTTCCTATGAATGGTACACACCATGCAATTTCCCATCAGACAGACGGGTCGATTATCCTGGACAGGTTAGATCTGATGTCTGATCATTTTTCTGATCGATTTTCCAACTGCTTCTACACAAAATCGATAAGACAAACAATCAGAAATCAGCTCAGACCTGTCAGACATAATCGTTTCAGCCTGTCTATCTGATGGGAAATTGCATGGTGTGTACCAGGCATTATGCTGGGAATACACTTTTCCTTTTTGCGGCGATTAGATGTTCGATAGATAATTTTTGACATGTCCGATCTCCCTATCAATCCTTTCGCCGCTTGATTTCTGATAGAAGTGAATGGAAAAAGATAAGAAAAACAAGCGGAAGATAAGAGAATCGACTGCAGAATCGAGCTGCAACAACGATCGAGAGGAGAAACGCACGGCAGAAACGAACTGTTTATTCCCCAGCATTACACCTTCTTGTCTTCTCACTATTTAATTATCGGATTCTGCCCCAGCCTTTCCCCCACCATCCGCCCCCCACCTCACACCATCACATACACACCACTACAAATTTTCTGTAACCCCCCCCAGATTTCCCACCACCAGCACCACATACATCATTCCTCGTACAAATAGTTTCTGTAAACAACCCCCCCCCCCCTACGCCCCATGACCAACATCACATACTCCATCATATACAAACACTCAGACACCTCCACCACCATCCCTCACATCCCACAAAATACACTGTGTAAGCCACTCAGATGCCCCCCTCTTCCCCCACACCCCACACCCCAACATAGCGTCCATCATCACAGACACCCCAACACATACTCTTTGTAAATACTCAGATCCCCCCCCCCCCCCACACACACACACCAGAAATGGAATAAGAGGAAATGGGGCCCTAGGCAGGTTTGCAGTTTTTGCCCACTGCTCATATAATCACCTGGCTGCTTTAGTAAAATGTAGTGGAGGCTAGCATCCACCAGGCCCTTAGACTGTCTCCAGGCTCTAGGGTTGCGTTGTGGATGATCATCTGGCTCTGCCCCCCTCCCCACTACAATGTCCACCATCACATGCAACTCATAACACACACTCTGTAAAGTCTAAGAAACTCCACCACCACTACCACCAGCAACATATACACCCCACCACATATACTCTGTAAAAACTCCCTCCTTTCAGCCCACCTTGACCACATACACTCTATAAACTCTCAGACACCCCTCTACCCCACCACCACAACCACGACCACCTTCACATACACCCCACCACATATACTCTGTAAAAACTCCCTCCCTTCACCCCACCTTGACCACATACACTCTATAAACACTCAGACACCCCCTCTCCCACACCACTACAACCACGATCATCTTCACATACACCCCAACACATACACTTAGAACCCCACAACACACACACCACCAACACCATGACCACCATCAGATACAGCACACCTCATACACACTCTAGACACTTTAGGAATTGAAGAAGAAAAGCGCTGGGCACCAGTGTGCCAGTACATAACAGTAAACAACAATGGAAAGTAAAAGGGTGGCCTAACAGCAGTTTCGCTGGTTACCCAGCTTCTTCATAGGCACAAAGATCTAGGCTAAGGCTGCCCCTTTACTTTCCTTTGTTGTTTACTGTTATGTACCAGATGGTGCCCAGCACTTTTCTTCTTCATTCCCTATTATGACTGTCTAAAGACTGTGAGCACAGTGAGGTACCATTATCCATATTTTAGGCTGTACCAGTCTGCGTGTGAGTGCTGGTGGACATTTTGCTTCTTTTGCTGTGCACACTCTAGACACTTTCTCTCTCCTCTCCACCCATACACTATATGTTGTCTGTAGGCTCCAGCCTAGCCCCAAGGCCCCCCCAACCCGACACTTATTCCACACCACCTCCTTACATGTACTCTCTAGAACCCCAAACAGCATACCCTCTGTAGACATTCATGAACCCCCCTCCCCCTCTTCAACTTGAAAGTGTATATTGGTTGTTAATTCTAATGCCTGGTGCGCACCATGTATGTCAGATCGACATGCATAGTGTGCATCAGAGGTTAAAACTATAATTTCCAACAGGGCCAATCTGTTTTCCAATGATTTTTCTGATCAGCTTTCTGATCAATTCTGTACAAAATCAATCAGAAATACAACTAGAAATCAGATCGGACCTGTCAGAATTTATGATTTTGACCTGTTGATATGATGGGAAATTTTATGGTGTGTACCAGGCATTGAAGGACACCTGAACTGAGGGGGATTTGGAGGCTGACATATATATTTCATTTTAAACAATACCAGTTACCTGGCTGTCCTGCTGATCCACTACCTCTAATACTTTTGGCTATAGATCCGGAACAAGCATGCACATCAGATGTTTCTGACAAAAAAAGTGCCAAAATTAGCTGCATGCTTGTTTTAGGTGTGTGATTCAGACATTGCTGATGCCAGAATGATCAGCAGAATTGTTTAAAAGGAAATAAATATGGCAGCCTCCTTTTTCCTCTCACTTCAGGTTCCCTTTAACTCTTCTACCCTCTCACATAACTGCCCTTACTCCCTTTTCCATAACTGGTACTGCCAGTATTTCCCTCCTTTTTCTTGTTATGTTCTCTTCTGTATTTTCACAGTCATATTTAAAGCTAGGTTTCCATTTGTGTATTTTGAGTCAGATTTTTCTCTCAGAAAATTTGCATAGATTTGGCAACTAATGGTAGTGAATGGGGCTGTTTCCATTCAATGCAAATTTTTTACCGTCCACGTTCATACGCGTGAAAAAATCTGAGGTCCTGCATCAATTTTTTGGACATCATGTATGATTCACATACAATGCTATGTATAGGTAACACATCGCAATGCGCTATTTGCAAGAAAACTTGCATTAGATCCATGGCTACAGGAAGTAGTAAGCAGTCATAGACTTAGCTGTTACTAGGCAGATTATGTTATATTTATCTAATTCGCGTACGAAAAGTTGTATGAAACGTACAAATTTACATGAGAATTTTCACCAAGCAGAAAAAAATCTTATGATTTTTTGCAGGCGAAAATGTCACAGTGAAATCACCCACCGCCACCCCCCCCCACCCCCCCAAAACACAAACTTTTTATATTTCAGTTTATCTCCCTCCTGGCTGCATTAATGCCACTTCTCTCATCCTTTCTTCCTGCCTGCCTCCAGCTCACATTTTACCCATCCATAAAGTCTCGTTTTTACCTCCTATCTCCCTATAGTGTGGAGCCGAAGGTAGTAAAGTAGGCCCCTATAGGTAAAATATAAACTAGTAATATGATGATGCTCCACCTCTCCACATAGATCATTTCATAACACTGTAGATATTGGCAGCTTTATAAATAATGCAAAAACTATTCTTCCTCTCTCTCTCTCTCTCTCTCACACACACACACACACACACACGGAGTTTCTTCTGACTGGAAGCCTGGGTTGTACACATATAATCCATAATAGTGGCAATCAGAAGCTAGGATTCATGTGCCTGTAGCCCCTTGAAGTGTTTATACATGTCCTGTATACCCAAATTAAATGGACTGAATGTCTCGTGTAAAAATGAAACTGTTGAAACAGTCGGTGTTATTAAAGTTAACTGGTGTGGAGGGTTAGAGGCCACACTGGTGAGTTTTGCATGGCTTCTGACACTTGAACATATTCTAAGTAATGGTAGGGCACAGTCTATAATAATACCGTGGCAATAAGTTAGCTCCAGCAATACATATTTTTTCCACATCCCTGACCCATCTTCCCCTATCCTTGTTTTTCTTTTCCCAAACTGGCTTAAAATGAAGAAAACCACTGTAATATTTCATTTGAACAAGGCTGCTGAGTAAAGGTCCGTACACACGCCGGACTGGAGGCAACGACGACGACGTCGTTGCCTCCAGTCCGGCGTGTGTACGGACCTTAACCAGCAGTGTCAAATCCACATCTGAACACCCATTAAGAGGCTGAGTGAAGATATGGAGGATGACATGTTTTTGATTGACTCTTTACTCTGAATCCAAAGACCCAACAACAAAAGTTGTTTCGGTGATACCTTTAATGACTAACTGTAAAAGATTTCTCTGCAAGCTTTCGAAACTTTAAGTTTCTTCTTCAGGCATGTTTAAGAACTGGATCAGAACCATACTGTCTTTACTCTGAAGACTCTCTGTCTTTACTCTGCAGACTCTCTCCGAGCCCATTGTGAAGTTGTTTGTTTCATTACAGCTAGTACTGAAGAGCAAAATAAATAAATAATAATAATAACACACAAATCTGCTTTAAATTAAGTCTATCAAACCTTCTAGGTTAATAAGCCAGCTGCCAGCTAATTGATTGGCTTGGACTGGACTGGTGGCTGGTGCTTCTGCTAGGCTCATTTCTTCTCTGATAGGTCAGATTTGCATGGTAGGAGGACTTTTGCTTCACATAAGGTATCTGAGCCAGGTGGAAGAAAACTGGTGTGATGTAATTTCTGAGACAATGATGATGTGTTGTTGATGTTACAGTTAATGCTGAAATCATGTATAAGATATGGACTTTTTTCATGGATTTATTAGTAGGGATGAGTGGGAAATACCTCGTAACCTGAAAACTCTCACTTAGGCCTCGTTCACATCATTTAGCGCAGATGGCTGTGCGATCGAAACGCAACGCGTCCAATCGCACGCCATCTGCGCTCCTATGCGCTGCGCTGCAGATCCCATTCATTACAATGAATGGGATCTGCGCTGCGATTCACAAAAATGCGTGCAGTACGCGATAGCGCAATCGCGCTGCCACGCAGCGCATATGATGGGAACGGTGGAAGGGCTGTCTATGCCCTTCTACTGTTCTTGCGTGTCGCACACTATACGCGCTGCCAAAATGCGCACGGCAGCGCGTATAGTCTGAACGAGCCCTTAGGCCTGGTGCACACCAAAACACGCTAGCAGATCCGCAAAATGCTAGCAGATTTTGAAACGCTTTTTCTTATTTTTCTGTAGCATTTCAGCTAGCATTTTGCGGTTTTGGGAAGCGTTTTTGGTGTAGTAGATGTCATATATTGTTTCAGTAAAGCTGTTACTGAACAGCTTCTGTAACAAAAACGCCTGCAAAACCGCTCTGAACTTCCGTTTTTCACAGCGGTTTGCGTTTTTCCTATACTTTACGTTGGAGGCCGAAACGCCTCCGCAATCCAAAAAATGCCTCACCCCGGGAGTATGCGTCTCAGCAAAACGCCTCCCGCTCTGGTGTGAACCACCCCATTGAGATACATTGACCAAGCGTATCTGCAGCCGCAAGCAGCTGCAAAAATGCCAAAAAACCCGCTCGGTGTGCACCAGCCCTGATCCAGGAATGGAAAGACAATGAGTCCATCAAAACCAGCAACTGATGATTGAATAAATGTCAGCAGGTTACTTAACTGGCAGCTAAAGCATTTGATAACCTAAATTCCTATCTGGGTCACTAGAGACTTGCATGGTAGGAAGATGATTTCTCTTTATTTGTTACTTTAAGGACCAGGGATATTAAAACCTGTATTCACATTGGGGTCTGCTGGGAGACTTTCAGATCCCCCTCCTCTGCTGCTTCTACCTGCACACCTCATCCCCACTTTACCCTAGAACAAGGCCCTGTAACTTTACTTCTTGAGGGGTCCATACACTGGTCGATTTCAGCCATTGAACGGAAATCGATTCTATCAAATCAGCCGATCATTTGATTTACAGCCGATTTTGATCGATTTGATCTATCTGACTGGATGGAAAATCTAGGTCGATCTGCTGCTGGCAGCAGATCGATGGCCTATGGAGTTGCATTGGATCTAATGGTCCAATAATGCATTTAGATCTATTTCAATAGATCTCCAATAAATTTCAGTCTAAAATCTATTTCATTCTAAAATCTATTGGAAATCTGTTCTTATTCCTAGTACACACCATACAATTTGCTGTAAGATTTACCTGCCAGATAGATAAATTCCAACATGTTGGAAATTAACCAACCATCTATCTGCCTAGCAATTAAGCATTGTTCTACTCAGCAGGAGATAACCAGAAGACAATGCACTAGAGATAATGACTAGTCTATACCAGTACTTTACAAAAAATAATCTTATTACAGAAAATCTAACAGAAACATCTTACAGCAGATTGTATGGTGTGTACTAGGCATTAAGGTGCCCATACACTCGTCAGATTGGCAGCAGATGGATAAGAAATGCATCTGATGACCTATCTGATGCGTTTTTAGAACATTTTTTACCAGGATAGAATTCCAATAGATTTCAGTTTGAAATCTATTGAAATTCGATCTGATGGCATTTTTTTGCCATCAAATTTCCATTAAGGCCAATGCAAAATGATAAGCAATCTCATCAGATTGACCTAAATTTTCCACCCTGCCAGTTCGATGGAAATCCATCGAAATCCATCGAAATCGGCCATCGATTGGTCAATTGGCCAACCGATTTGCAATCGATCGGGATCGATCGGTCGGCCAGAAAATCGGCTGAGTGTATGGGCCCCTTTAGTGTGTGGCACACATCAGATAGATTCCAGTCAGATTCGACTTGAAAGGCATCTGACAGAAATCTATCTGATGGTCAAATCTGCTGAAGATCTATAAGTGTATGGCCACCTTAAAGGGGCCCATACACTCAGCCGATTTTCTGGCTGACCGATCGATTGCAAATCAGTTGGCCAATCGACCGATCGACGGCCGATTTCGATCGATTTCGATGGATTTCCATCGAACTGGCAGGGTGGAAAATCTAGGTCGATCTGATGAGATTGCTTATCATTTTGCATTGGCCCTAATGGAAATCTGATGGCAAAAAAATGCCATCAGATCGAATTTCAATAGATTTCAAACTGAAATCTATTGGAATTCTATCCTGGTAAAAAAATGTTCTAAAAACACATCAGATAGATCATCAGATGCATTTCTTATCTATCTGCTGCCAATCTGACGAGTGTATGGGCACCTTTAGTAGATCTTCCAGACAAGCTGAGACCAGTAGTTCCTCACACTCAACCACTAGTTAAAACTAGAAAAAAAAACTCCACCAATAGGGCTAATTAACCTAACACAGGAAACGGAAGTTGGGACTTGCAAAATAAAGGTACTAGCAGTAGACCCTTTTAGCCAGCAGCTATATGAACTATTTGGTGATTTGCTTGCCCAGGCTTACACTCCCTGGTGTACTTAATTCACTTATTGAGTGATTTTTTTTTCACTCATTACTGCTCTTATACATTTTATGTACTTTTGTTTTTTTATCCATGGTTTCTTGAACATGGCAATGTGAAGACCGTTGATATAGAAGGACATGCATTGTGTGTGCGGCATGGGGTCAGGCCTGTAGGTGTTGGCTCTTTCAGTTTTCTGGCATGTGCTGCACTTACTTCTGTTCACGTGGTTACCTAAATAATTCAGATACCAGGAGATCTCTTGTAGTGATTAGTTCAGTTCTTGAGTGGGATTTGTCTTATCCCAGTGATCATAGGCAGCTAATAGAAAAAAAAGAGACGCACCAGGACCGAGGTAGAGTGTGGCCAGAACAAGGACTCACCTTTTCAGCAGTGAGTATTATATTGTGCAGTGCTGTATTTGTGTAGGCTCTGCTATATTCTCAGACTAGTACATTCTTACTGAGGGTCGGTGAGGGGTGTTTGCTGCAGGAACGGGTCATCTGTGGGTCTTATCAGTGGCCAAGTGCATTCCTCACAGCCATGTGGACGACTTATCTAGTTACACATACCTGGGTGGTGGTGGGCTTGTTATTGTCTCTAGTGTTACAAAGTCAGTACATCTCAAGTGTAGGGGTGACAATCTGGTTAGCAACGGAGAGGCAGTGAGCGGTGGAGGACGTCTCTGAACGATTCATTAGTCTTTGGGATTTATGTATGAAATTATCCCTCCTCTATGAATAGCATTTGAAGAGTAATGATCATGCCATTGCCATAAAATGACTTTTATTGCCATTATCAGAGAATTGCTGTATTTCTTCAGCCAGCACATGACTGGCAGCTGTCAGTAGTTATTTCCTTTATTTCGCGTGCATTCTACACGTGGAAAATAGCAGTTATATCTTTTGCATTGTGAATGCTACTAGCAGCAGTGCTGTGTGTACTCTATGCGTGTTGATCTGTGATCTGTGTGCATACTCTATGCGTGTTGATCTGTGATCTGTGTATACTCTCTGCGTGCTGATCTGTGATATGTGTGTACTCTCTGCGTGCTGATCTGTGATCTGTGTGCATACTCTATGCGTGTTGATCTGTGATCTGTGTATATACTCTATGTGTGTTGATCTGTGATCTGTGTGTACTCTCTGCGTGCTGATCTGTGATCTGTGTGTATACTCTATGCGTGTTGATCTGTGATCTGTGTATATACTCTATGTGTGTTGATCTGTGATCTGTGTGTACTCTCTGCGTGCTGATCTGTGATCTGTGTGTATACTCTATGCGTGTTGATCTGTGATCTGTGTATACTCTCTGCGTGTTGATCTGTGATCTGTGTGTACTCTCTGCGTGCTGATCTGTGATCTGTGTGCATACTCTATGTGTGTTGATCTGTGATCTGTGTGTATACACTATGCGTGTGTGTATCTGTGATATGTGTATACTCTATGCGTGCTGAGTTGCCACACGATCCAGCCATGTTGCTGGTGATGGCAAAATGGCGAGGTCACATTATTCCTTCATATGTGTACCCGCGTTGTATTTTAATATTTTACTTTGAGGCTATTCTTGAACTGAATTTGCTAAATTCTGTAAAATACATAAAAAACTTTTTTTTCCTTTGCCATGTAGTCATATGATCTCAGTTTTAGCAATCTGTTGTCTGCTTAGTATTGATTGTAGCGAAAAATATAGCTGACGTTATCTAGTGATAGATGGCCACTAAATTTCCTATTTTCTTTAATGGTGAAAACTTCACATTTTAGTCGTAACTGTGAGATTGGCTTGTTGAAATTCTTGTGTACATATCTATAAATATATTTGCTGCTATGGTTTCAATGTGAGAGGATTTACTTTATAATGTTCTTTGCTTCACTGTATAGATAGATAGATAGATAGATAGATAGATAGATAGATAGATAGATAGATAGATAGATAGATAGATTCTATTTATAAATAACTTTATCCTTCATAACATTGTTAGCCTAAAACATTGCTTTTCTTTTTACCACCACACTTTCAGTTGCTATGATGAGGGCTCCTTCAGACTCCTGTAGACTAAACTAACAAACCAGCAGCTATAAAACTCTGTTATTTTGCATAAAAGGGACAGCTTGATCTTCTCACCCACAAAAGTGAGCACCACACCACCATGAGATCTTTAGGCATATTTTGAAGTCTGTGTATATGCTGTGGAGGAGTGGATGGATTAGAGAGAAACAGAGGTTCAGAGAGAGAGGGGGGGGGGGGGGGGGGGTGGGGGGGGGGGGGGGGGGGGGGGTGGGGGGGGGGGGGAGGAGAGACACACACTCCGGGGCCGGATTCATTGAACCTTTCTCTTGAGTTTTATCTCAAGAGATGTTTTCTCCCCTTATCTAAAATACATCTTCACTACCTAGCAAGGAAAAGAAAAGTTGTACAAACTATCCTAGAAAGATAATATCAAGCTCACAGATTTTGAAAATTGGTTTTGAGTACTTTTGAGCTTGTCGTGAGAGGAAAGGCTATCTCACTGATAAGCTAACTAAAATAATCTCCTGTAAGCTAACTCAAAGAGAAATTAGCCCAGCCTGAGGAATATAGATGGGAGGGGGGGGGGGGGGGGGGGGGCTGTGGTCTGTGGGTTGAGATCCAATTCACTTTTTCTCCTAAGTTTTCTCCTAGATGATATTTTCACATTTTATTAATAACATGCCTTTTCAGCCCCCGGCAAGCATGCTCTGCATAATTCTGACAGTACTTTTTCATCTACTTTTTAGTGTTGTAGCACTGAAAAGTTATAGTATAAGGAAGATGTACAATTATCTGCTATAAGAAAACTTAGGAGAAAAGTGAATTGGATATGGCTTCCTATAGAACGTTTGTAGCTGGAGCATGGATATATATAACAAAAACAAGAAAAGTAGCAGAAAGAGCAGAATGTGATCGTTTCTCCCTTTCTTTAGTCCTGATTTAACTGTTTTCTCTCATTATTTATCAATACAAAAGCACAGCAAGCAGCTTTCGTGTACTGGATCAGACTGTTTCCTGTTCTCTATATATTTGGTTGTACATAAGTGTGTGCGTATATTGTAGTCATACTTGCATTATGTGCGTATATTGTAGTCATACTTGCATTATGTGCATATATTGTAGTCACACTTGCATTATGTGCGTATATTGTTGTCACACTTGCATTTTACTTATTTTATGATCTGCTTCCTCTGTCCCTTAAAGTCAGTCAACACTAAACAAGGATGTTTCTTATAAATATTTAAGTTGCTGGAATAGTTACTATTCATCTTGTGTCACAAAACACCCAATCCTTGCAGGTAACTCAAGAAATCGTGATATCTAAGTAGGCCCAGGACATGTGAAGTATTCTCAGTAATTCCGCAGGACAAAGGCCTCAGCGCCTTGATTTATAAGCTACTCTCAAAGCTGACGGCCAAAATAGGACGTTTCCTAGAGCTGCTCAGCAGCACAGATGTGTATTTTACCATCCAGGGAAGTTTTGTATTTGCATCTTGCTACTTTGTTTGAGATAATTCTACTTTTACTCGTGCGCCCATTTGCAGCACATTTGATTAGATCAAGCATCGCCCGCTCGGTGTGATGTCACCTTGACTCACACAAACCCAGTTTTGCATTTTCGCTTAAACCGGCTACCCAAATGCTTTGTTGTCTTTCCTCAATGATATTTAAAGCAGTCATAAAATACCCCATCACGCGCGGCAGTATTACACTCTTAAGTACTCCCGTTGACAAGTTTATTGATTCTCTTTGTTCACACCTGCCAGTAATCGTGGCTATAAATTTCTGGAGACCTGCTAGGAATATACACTTCTGAAGGCAGTTCTGCTGCGTTTTATTTAGGCTGTACCTGAGTCTCGGTTCTTCCAAACTCCAGTATAGATGAGAATCCACCGAACAGATGGAGACTTGGAGCTCTTTTAGTAAAATACGCTTATAAAAGTAGTTATTGGAGAATATGTGTATGTATTTATTGTTTGTAACTAGGTGTTCCCCAATATGAATGTATAAGTAGTCTAGTATGGTGTTAAGAAATAATTGTATGGCTGTATGTCTAAATGATAATAAATTAGGGCTGAGATGCTGGAAAGCTGTCAAGGAACAGCAGAGCACAGCGTTTATCATGCTTTTGGCCATAACCCTCTCCCATTATCCCAGCCATGCCAGAAGTTTGTTAGAGAGAAAGAGCCTATTGTGCACTTGTGGTGCGGCCAGCCTCGTGCTCAGAGCTGCGCACATTTTACACACCAGAGCAGGAGATTATATAAATTCTAGCACTGTTGTAGCTTTTGGATCACTAAATAGTGTAATCAAGTAGCAGCTAGCCTGTATGGAGTTGTATTGCTGAGCTGGACCCCCTCAGTATAGATTGGTTAGTTTACACCAGCAACATGCAATCCAAAGTCGATATGTCCTGATTGCGGCGGGTCACTAGATGAATTGTGGAGAAAACTGAAGCCAGGACGGAGTCCAGAAATTCCCCAAAGTAAGCAGAACTGAAGCGAGCCCAGTCACAGCTTCCCGGCGCATCCATTCATCACAGGGCCGATTCCAGTAAAGGCCGCTTCCATGTTCGATTTCTGCAAGACACAGATATGTGAACTTGGTGTACATTTCACTACTAGTAACACCAGCACCAAATTCTTCAAGCAGATTGGCTTTCCTTTAAACTTCCAACCAGTTCTAAAGTGTTTCTGTCGTGCTCCGGCCCAGAGGACAAGAAGCCACTCATCTTACTTTGTCCTCAGCTTCTCAACAACTGCCCAATTATCCATTAATTTCGCTCCCCTTCCCCTGCTTAGAGACTTTTTTGTGTTCTAGGGTCCCATTCTATCCGAGATATTCATTAACTAGCTTGAAAATGACAAGCCCCAGCCATAAAATCAGTTTTACTCGCTTTCAGGAGGCCAGCTTGTGTCATGGGGAGATGTTCTCATCCATAGGGTCACCATTGTGGCAGGATCTTGCTTCTCAAGGTTATTGTGTAGGAACCACTGGGTGGATACAGCCTTTTCCCCCATAATTCTACCTGTGTTTATAAAAAACACAAATGTGTAACATGTAGGGGGACACATACATGCATGTACTTGTGTCCTGCAGTTATGAAGAACATTCCCCAGAGATGGCAAAAACACACACACACACACACACACACACACACACACACACACACGCCACACATACATCACACACCACACACACACATACACCTCACACACCACACATACATCACACAAACACACACACACACACACACACCACACACACACATACACCCCACACACCACACATACATCACACACACACACACACACACACACCACACCACACATACATCACACACACACACACCACATACACACACCACACACACACACACACACACCATACACCCCCCCCCCCCACACACACACACACACGCCACACATACATCACACACACACACCACATACACACACCACACACACACACACACACACACACACACACCACACACACACACACACACCATACACACACACACCCCACACACACATACACCCCACACACCACACACACACACACACACACACACACACACACACACACACACACACACACACACACACACACACACACACACCACACACACCAACCACACACACACTTATATATAAGCCCACCAATGTGATTTATCTTGCAGGAAAGCCCCCAGCACCCTATAATTTTGTGGCTAGCAACTTACTTGCATAGGAAATGAGTATGCACAAGGGGGGGTCTGTATAGACCCAGAAAATTTCAGAGCTCTTGCACAGCACTCCTGCACATAGATCTGTACTAACTCCTGCACATAGATCTGCACTTCTGCACATAGATCTGTATTGACTCCTGCACATACATCCGCACTCCTGCACATAGATCCGCACTGACTCCTGCACATAGATAGATCTTTATTGACTCCTGCACATACATCCGCACTCCTGCACATAGATCTGCACATAGATCTGTACTGACCCCTGCACATAGATCCGCACTGACTCCTGCACATAGATCCGCACTGACTCCTGCACATAGATCTGCACTCCTGCACATAGATCTGCACTGACTCCTGCACATAGATTCGCACTCCTGCACATAGATCTGCGCTCCTGCACATAGATGATAGTGTGAACAGCACAACTCCTAGAAGCAAAGACGGGGTTTACATGTCAGGTAATTAAAGGCCTTTTAGCCTCTACTGTGGGACATGTGTCATGTGTGGGAGTAAGCAAGCCTTCCTCAATGGGCCTCTCTAATGGCTCATATGTGCTGAGCTTAGTAATCAGTCAACAAAGCTCCCACTTCATGGACTGGCTCACTCTTGCGAGTGTTCTCTGTGTAAGTTACCTTTACTACCCATTGAATGAACTTGTGGAAGTATGAAAGAACGTCTCGGTGATAGATAGGGAAGAATGTGGGAAATGCTAGTTGGGGGAGACATCAGGCTGGTGATTAGCTGGGGTTGTATGATATCTGGGACAGGGAAAGAGAGAGACGGTGGAAATGTTGAAATCTAGTTCCTCCGCCATTTCTTATTTGAAATAAAAGGATTTAAGTTGAGGTCTGACCACGTGAGCACATAATACAGCGAATTATTGTGGCATTTGGAGCGGAGACCCATCCAAGCTTCTCCTATGATTACGCCTATCCAGTGTCTGTTGAGAGCAAGTGCTTGCTTACCACCAACCTCCAGCAAGAGGCTCTCCTTATTATGAGAGCAGCCCAGATCCCACCATCAGCGAGACCTCACTGGAAAACCCCTAGGACTGTATGCTTCGTTAGAAAGGATGGATTTTATTTTAAGGTATAGCCGTTGATTGTTCATGAATGGTGTGAGTTATTGCTGTCCATGGTAGAGGTCAGAAGGAGAGGAGCATTGAGGGGTCAGCTTGTGTATTTGATTTCTCCATTTCTTGGAGCGCCTCTCTCTGCTTCACATACATCTGACTTCTCTCCTCTGTAATCCAGCAATAATAATAATAATGCTTTATGTATCTGTTTAGTGAATAATTGCAGAGAGCTCGCGTGCTGGCATGCGGAGGATGTTTTTATTGAGTCTGCTCTTGTTTAGCTCCATCCCTGTTTGTTGTTCTTTGTGGAAGCGAGCGGGCAATCATCAGATAAAGAACATTAAATAAAAATCAAATGTTCTTTATCCTGCCAAATGCATTTCAACACAGAGTCATAAATATGATGGGAATATCGTGCTGCTTTTTTTAGGCTGTTAAAATTTATCTCCACTTAAGTTTTTGTTTCAGTGGCTGTTTATAAATTAAAACGCTGATTCTTTTTGTTTATTGTATTCATTTTCCCCAAAAAGAAAAAAAAATACATCAAAGTTGTAGTAGCTGATAAGATATCTGAATACTTCAATGTGCCTCTACAATCTAAGAGGCCGCCTAACACCAACGGGTCATAGATGAAGTGGTTATTTTTTCATATCCTATTGATATGATTATTGGCATGTTACAATGTATACAGAGCTGCAGAAGGATACACCGGGAGGGTGAGGATATTAAGTACACGCACTAATGAGTGGCGCTTGAGAAAAGGTCACAGTGCTGAGATTTGATTTATGTAGCCAGTGAATTGGGGCAGAAGAGGCTGATAAGATGATGTACCAAAATGGCTTACAATCATGCCGCGCAGAAGGTGGCCCTGTATACACCATCACATGTGCCTCTGTGTATACTAGTAACTCCATAGATATGCCTGCGTGGATCACAATACCTATATATATATATATATATATATATATATATATATATATTCATTTTTTTCAAATATAAACACAAGTAATGCCATAAAATATGTAAAACTTACCATGTAAGTATTTAACTATGATATATGTGAGTATGTATATATATATATATATATATATATATATATATATATATATATATATATATATATATATATATATATATATATATATGGCAATGCTGTACTGATTGCTGCCTGTTGTGGCTTAATATAGCACTAATATCTGGTGCATTGTCGTTTTCTTGTTTATAGACCCAATTATTGTTCTGCCATTATTAGCAAACGAGGCTTACAATGTAATATGCCTTAAAATAACTGATTTATATTAAAAATAAGATTTAACTAAATAAATTGGTTGTGTAACAAAAAAAAACAGGACCATGCCCAAGTAAGAGTGTTTTGCGCCCATCAGTATTTCATATTCATACGTGTTGTGTGGGAAGCACAGCTAGATTGTTGTAATTATAGGCCAGTAGCTGTGGAATAGTAGCACACTTTTGCATGGTGAATTAGTTACCTCTGTGGGTGTCGTAGGTGCCGCTGTGTTTATTGTATCACACCTTGCCACGCTTGCCTTATTGTTGCATAAATTTCCAATCAAACCAAGAGCCTTTATCAGTAAGATTTTTTTTTATTGTGCACGGAAGATTATACAGACATCTGTTCAATCAAAGCGAATATAGAGCTGGGAGCTGAGCCCGATAAATATATGCAAGAGGCAGGAAGATCCCATCAATCTCTGGGAATCTGGGAGTCAGGGAATAATCAAGCATCGTTTTTAATACAGCACAAATACACCATGAACATCCTATAGCACAAGTACCTGCAAGCAAACCGCTTCACAGCACACACATACATGCACAGACAGTACCTGATAAAGGCGTTGTAGATAAGATAAGCATATCTCTGCCAGGGACACACAACAAAACCCTCTCAAAATAATAATAATCACCAGCCAGCCTATTGTGGTCCATCCCCTTGTTTGAGTTTATGGTTTTGGGCAGTGTAGGTCTCTCTCTCTCCCCCTCTCTCCAATCTGGAAGGCATTACAAGGTGTAGAGTCTCCAACCATAAGCCTGGACGGCGCTGGTGTTCTCCCTTAGCAGTACTGAAATAAAAGAAACTCGGATCAGCAATTTAAGAAGTAGTGGGGTGAATGATTGACCAAAGTGGGCTTTCGTCAAATACAACACTGGGTATTGGCTTAAATGAAAATGCATAGTCGCGAATTTCTGGCTGCCTTCTCCTCCTACGCTGCCTGACTCTCTCCTTTCAAGTGGTGCCATTGCAATATGCCGCAAGGAGCAAGTGTTTCGAGGTTTTAATGCCCCGTTTACAACCATGGTGCTCGCTGCAATAAATCTTAGCTAGCCATAAATGACAAAATCCATTGGTATGCAGAAGAGGCCACCCGGCCTTATAGCCCTTTATGTTGCTGCCTGGCTCTATGTATTTCACTTTATCCTCATTCTTCTCATATTCCAGCGGATCTGAAACATTCATATTATTTTTTAACACCTGGTTCTGGAGGAAAAAAATCATTTTCCTATATAGTGGCCAAAGCTTTGCTAGTGAATGCTGGAAAATGCCATAGCTTCTATAGAGCAGTATAACGCTTGTACAGGCAGCACATTGCCTCTCTATATTATGAGCTGATAAAGGAAATAGTATTCGTCGTTTATTCGTTAACCACAACCCCCCCTTCCATTAACGAAAAGAATTTATTTGAGATTTAGTGCTCCGCCATCCAGGCTCAGAAAATAGCAGGTCAGTGCACAGCACACGCTCTGATTTAAGTCAAGTGCAGCTACATCATTAGATGAATAATTCAGAATACCATTAGGAAGCCCCTTTGCCTTACTGGTGTCGTATGCTTGGTGAGAATCATTAACCAACATTTCGTTTATGGGTGCGGGGAAAATTCGCTAAAATCCTGAGAATTAAATGAAAGAACGGTCAAAGCGATTTAAAAAGAGACCTGGAAGTCGCTGGCTGCCTTCATTAGCATAATTTTCCAGAACCCAAGTGACGCCTACTTTCACAGGGTCCTAGACCCTCCTCCCTCCATTTTTTCATGTTATTTTATTTTGCTTTCCATGTCTACCCCATCTCCCTAAATGTCTTTTCCCCCCTCTCCCCCCTACACATCCCTGTTCCCAGATGAATATTCTGCTTGGAATCTAGCATCATTCAGCACGCAATATTGTAAGAAACATACCATTTTTGTGTCTGTGGAGCTACACTTGGAAAGCCCTGAGAGTTGATAGCTCTTATCTTGGTGACCGGGGTCGCCCATATGTAACCTTAGGGGTTGTCCAGTTTTTTTGGCAGACATTTCTTGTTGAGATTTCCTGAGCGCTGTTCTCATCCTGAGGTCGTGTTGTGCCTGGTGCTGCTGGTAGATGATAGAGCTGCCGAGGTGCTGTCCTTACCCCCCCTTCATGGTACCCAGGAATTAGCCGGGGTGGGGGGACCCAGATCTGCTGGTTCTGGAGCCGAACTGGAGGACAGTCTGTCGTGTTCCGCGTCAGTCGTCAGAATCCAAGGTAAGACGGCCAGAAATCCTCTATCACTTCTGAATGGTTGGAGTTTATGTCCTAGTGATTTATGACCATAGTCTTAAATCTCGGTTCAAGAAGAGTTCACAGGCTCAGGCTTCCTTTCAAGAAATGACTGATACGTATAGTGTGCTAATACAGGCTGCGTTCTCGTCTCCACACAGCCCCTCTCCTATCTGCACATTGAATCTCAGAAATGACTTATTTTTTATATTCTCCTCCAAACGTTTTTCCTGCCGTCCTTTTTTTTCTAGGACGCCCTGAATAACTTTACCAGCAGCACTTTGTTAAGGACATAGCTGCACTTTAAACAACACACAGAGCCTCCAACCAATCCAGTGGAATATTTTTGCCTGTTTGTTTGTTTACTTTTATATTTTGTCACTATACTTTTTGTTGCCTCGTTAAAGCGCTTTGCAGCAATTCCTTTGAAAACACAGACTGTACTGAAACTAAAGGAACAATTAAGGCTTCATTTTCTAAGGATTAAAAATTGTCCAAACGCCCCTTTATGGAGTTTTTTTTGAGTGATGTACTTTATTTGAGGCCTTTTCCAGAAATTAATGGGTTAATAAAGAGGAGCGGATGCGTCCAGCTTGCCATTTGCATAAAAAACAACTTTTATTATTGTTGTGTATTGATATAATATTTCGATACAAGTATGTATTTATATATTATATCTAGACATTATGATGCCCAAATCGTCTGGTAATGTGCACTTTCTTTCTACTCAGTCTACTACAGCAGCAGTTTCAGCTATTTTGATCAATTAAAGCACTGTACATACACTGATGAAGTAGGGCAACATTCAGGCACCCTATCATACGATGGTGGTGGAGGGGGGTATTGGGGGCAAGGTGTGTGTGTGTGTGGGGGGGGAGGGGGGATATTGAGGCTGTACCTGTTCATGAAAGCTTCATCCCAAAAACTTAGAAAGTTTTAAAGGATAGCTCAGCTGGGGCCTATTTTAAATCTGTGGGTACCATATGATACATGCACATACGTTGCATATGTCTATGTGTGGGGGTGTTTGTATATATATATATATATATATATATATATATATATATATATATATATATATATATATATATATATATATATATATATATATATATGCTGCGAAGGTGTCCTAAATTTGTGTATTTTGCACCTCTGCTGCACCTTAAATCTCTGTGTTAAAGAAGCAGAGTTTGAATCTTGTATTTATTTTTTATTTTATTTTTTTAATATTATTCTGTACCATCTTGCTGGGAGCTTTTTAGGACATTTTGAACGCCTTTGTCCCGTGGCAAACTTTAAATAGTTATTTGCAGATAAGTAAACAAGAAGATTTAACAAAAGATAGACAAGGTCCTAGAAGTATTTTCTGGCTTGCGTTTCCATCATCCACTCTCTCGCTAGCCAAATGACCCCCATACATCAAATTACAGGGCAGTGGCAGAGACAGAAGCTATTATCGTTAGGGGCTGCACAGAAAGTTCATGCCGTGGTCATGGAGATGAACGCTGCTGGTCTTTCTGGTTCCTGGTGTTTTTTCAGATCCATCATGTTTTAACAGGTAGAATTGTGTACATTTCATGACGACAAATCACATTACAAGGCATCTGACTTTTTTAAGTAACTTATGAATCTATTGAGTATTGTTTTGTGTGTCATGTATCCACCATATGCGGAGTTGGGTATATTATGGAGCAGTTATGCTGCCACGACATGCAGTTTACATCTGGCCTAGGCAGGCTTCAGTGGCCCTAGAATGCTGTTACTTTGTATCATTGTGCTTAAAGCAACCTGAGTCAAGCTGAGTAGTTATCATTCTACTCAAGTGAAAGTTTGCACTTAAAATTGACACATAGCGCTGCTGCAGATACATATCTTGAAATATATATGCATTTGTATTTACAGTGTAGTTACGTTATTAAGAACAGCAGTAAACGGAAGATAGGGGGAGGTAAGGCCTGAGCTTGGGACGTTGTAACTATCAGGTGATAAATGAGTGTTTACTGGGTCAACAGTGTGTCCTGGCTGCACAAGTTGTGAAAGGCAGTACTAGAAGCCGAGGTTATCGCCTCATAATAACATTTATCAGATCTCTGCAACGTGCAAGTTATATGAGCTCTTTAGGGCTTGGGTCGCGTGGGTAAATTAGTCGTGTGGCTAAAGTTATGTATGTTATCACTATGTAATATTCCAAATAGATGATATATGTGTGTTTATGTGTTAGTGTGTGTGTGTGTTTAAGTAGCTGCCACGCACCTATATGTAAATATACACACAGTGCATATGGGTGCAGGTATATATTATGTAAATACACGTAAACTGCTTGTACATTTGTATATGTAGTGAAACCATTCATGCTCTACCTACATGGAAATTTCTGTAACGCAATATAGGTCAGTCCATTTTGTATATTAAAAACATACCATTTCAATATATGTTTTTATGCTCACATAGTATTAGCACCATGTTTCCTATGCCTGCATGCAAGCATATACATGCACAATGTATGTAACTGCATGGGTTTGTGTACATCAAGCAGTACTAACATATTTATGTATATAAGCTATACATTCAGAAAGCATATTTGTTATAAAGAAAACTGTATATATAGTGTGTGGGTCTGTATATGCATATGTGTATGTATGTGTGTGTGTGTGGGTGTGTATGTGTATATATATATATGTATATATATATATATATATATATATATATATATATATATATATATATATATATATATATATATATATATATATATATATACCGGTGTTTTGCCCTCCTATCCCTCTTTGTCCATAGAAGTGTGACTAGGAGCTAGAAATATCATTTATGCGCTTGTTTATATGTGTGATGATAGCTGGTGGGGTGGGGGAGGGGGAAGTCTAGGACAGTCTGTGATGTGGTTATTCAAACTGCATTTAACTGTAATTTCTGGGCAAATGCGAATTACTTGGACGTTAGTGAGAAGCCCTATCATCTTAATATACACTTCTCAATATTGCTGAACACTTTTTCCTTTATGGCTTTCATGTCACTTAGCTATTGTAAGTAAGATGGATCTCTCCCATTTCTTCACTGTAGCCTGCTTCTTCTCCACCGCAGGTCTGACCAAGGAGGCCATTGGACGAGCAGCGCCACGTGACAGAGGGGTGCCAATGTTCTTCTTTACGGGTGTCAAGACCCTGTCAGTTTGTGAAATAAATATTGGGAAACAACGAAATGCAAAAAGCGACCTACTACGACAGCTCTGCGATCTATGGTGGATACCCCTACCAAGGAGCAAATGGTTTCACTTATAATGCAAGTCAGCAGCAATATCCCCCTTCCTCATCACTGGTGGAAAGTGAATATCATCGACCTGCCTGCTCGCTGCAGTCACCTGGCGGTACAGTGCCACATCACAAGGCCAATGACATCAACGAAAGTTGTATGCGAGCTATTAACAGTCAATCAAACCCAGCCCCGGTCATCCCAGAGCAGCAGCAGCCCACACCACCCTCTGTGTCCCCACCTCAAAATGCCAGTAATGCAGCCACAGCTTCCACCACCAAGGCCACCAACATCACCTCACCTACCATGTCAAAGCAGATCTTCCCATGGATGAAAGAGTCTCGGCAGAATACAAAGCAGAAAGTGACAGGGAGCTCCAGCTCAGGTAACCTCACCTCTCTCAACCCCAGGCACTCTCACACCTCATGCAGGCTGCAGCTGGGAGCCCGCCGGCCGGCACTGCTGGGGTTAATCCCTCCAAGGTTGGCCCAAGCCTAATGATTGCGAATATCGGGCTATACACCCCCCCCCCCCTCTAAGTGAGATTTATAGTTGCACTTTGTGTGGATAAAGTTGAGGCACTCCAATTATTTAGATTTTTGTGTGCCATTTCCTGGTCGGGCTTAGTAGGTAGACTATAAATAGCCCATGGTTTCCATAGCACTGATTCAATCATTTGTATCTGTTTAGTGGGTTATATAATCCTGTGTTTATTGTAATTTTTACAGACCACAATATAGTAACTGATTGATGAGGGAGTATTGCTTTGCATGCGTTACATAAATATTATGCACCTGGTCTGCAATGATTGTTAGGTGCTGGAGGCACTTCCTATATTTATTATTATTATTATTATTTTTAATCAGATGACACTTAAAGGAAACCTAAAGTGAGAGGGATATATAGGTTACCATATTTATTTCCTTTTAAACAATGCACATTGCCTGGCTGGCCTGCTGATTCTCTGCCTTTAATACTTTCAGCCAAGGCCCCTGAACAAGCATGCAAATCAGGTGCTCGGACTGAAGTCTGACTGGATTAGCTGTATGCTTGGGTCAGGTATGCGATTCAGATACTATTGCAGCCAAAGAGAGCAGCAGGATAGCCAGGCAACTGGTATTGCTTAAAGGAAATAAATATGGAAGCCTCGCTTTAGGTCGCCTTTAAGCCTGGTACACACTTTCAATTATGATTGGACAATCACTGACCAATTTTACCATCTTTAGGTAGTATGCTGGTCAAAAAATACTATGAGCAGATTGTGCAGGTAACCCCTCCTACTACATGGAGGTGAAAAAAATGTTCATTGATTGACCAACAAGAATTAATAGTGTGTACCATGCTTAAGTGTTGTTAAGTTCCTTTCCCAGCCATTCACTCTTATTTACAATCTTTATTAAAGGGAACCGGATCCTATAATCTGTGAATAGATAACTGTTTTCCCTAGTCAGATTTGATCATTGATGCCTATTGCTTTTATGGACAGGTAAAGTTTTGATTGATGTGTTTTTTGTAAGTTGTGTGGTCAGATCAGAGTGCAGACAGCACACTGCCAGATATACATTAGCCATGGAAAGGGCAATTCATTGTTTTTATACAATTATTCAAGCTAATTTAATCCCTCATAATGTAGTGCTACTGCAAGGCAGGGGTTGGCGAAGGTCTGCCCAGGAAGACGTTCAGACAGTTCAGTTCATGATCATTTACAATGAGGTTGTGTGTGACAAGTCTTTGCTGGAATGTGATTAGTTCACTTGCCTTCTTGAAACAGAAGGCATTTGCACATTCAGAGTCACATGACTAAAAACTCCCAGAATGCATCACTTCAGGGCAGTGAGTAAATATGCAAATCATTGCTTTACCCATCCCTGTAGAGTCAAGTAAAGGGGCCCATACACTCAGCCGATCGATCGATTGATGGACTGCAAATCGGTTGGCCAATCGACCGATCGACGGCCGATTCCGATCGATTTCGATGGATTTCCATCGAACTGGCAGGGTGGAAAATCTAGGTCGATCTGATGAGATTGCTTATCATTTTGCATTGGCCCTAATGGAAATCTGATGGCAAAAAAAATGCCATCAGATCGAATTTCAATAGATTTCAAACTGAAATCCATTGGAATTCTATCCCAGTAAAAAATGTTCTAAAAACACATCAGATAGATAAGAAATCCATCTGATGATCTATGTGCTGCTAATCTGACGAGTGTATGGGCACCTTAAGAACTGCTGGTTTATAGCACACCAATGGATTGGCCACTGATGATCAAATCTTTTTCATCTAATCTTACCATGTCTGTGTAATATAAGGGGCTGCCTATGGTATCCATTCAATGTATTCACGCAGTTTATTATTCTACTACATAGAATTGGTAAGATTGTATAAAAAAAGATTGGATCATTAATGGCCAACTTTATACAGATATATTAATTCCAGTTTTGCAGACATCAATTACAGGCTTAGCTTGGCCTTCATAAGTACAAGATAGAGATAGATATGGCTCTAGGAATATGTTTTACAATCTTTAAATTAGATTATGAATAATATATAATATACATTGGAATGCATTGTATACCCTCTAGGAATATGGATTTAGAAAGGCCTAACGGTATTTTGCATTTTTGTTTAATTACACCTTTAATAGCATGCCTTTTGGTTCCATATTGATTCTGAATCTGAAACTGCATGCTCTGTAATATTTGGGATGTGATTCAGTCAGTGTTTGCTGCCTACTTTCCAAATATTATTCTTTCTAAAGACTGTGTAGTAGAACTAGCTCCCTTTAACAATACATGTTGGTAGTCTCTCTCTCTCCTCCCTCCCTCAGTCTCCCCCTCCTCCCTTCATCTCAAGAGCGCATGCGTGTTTCTACAAAGGACGGTGCATTGTGATATAGTGTGTATAAATACAACGTTTCGTATTTATTTCCATCCTCAGAACGATAGGGCAAGAAATACAATGAAAGCGACAACAGTGAGATAATAGTTGAAAGGCTACAGTCCGAGAGATAGTAAAAGGATGGGTCATGTTGTGTAGCTGTGTTTCTGTAATCAGGTCCTTGCAGAGGAAAAAGCGGGTTGAATAATGGAATTTAATGTATTATTTCCCGTAGGCTAGCTCGTGAGGTTTGATTACGTTCACTGTCTGTTGGCTGTGCTACTCTATGCTTGTGATCCGTTCTGTTTACTGTGCATGAAGTGGAGTCTGTGTACTAAGGCATCAAACCCATTTGGCAGGCTTGCTCTGATATCACTACCATCTGGCTTGTCGCTTTGCCCTGCTCCATAATAGTGAGAAGGGAGAGGGGAGGGGAGCCATCTTTCTGACAAATAGCTTATCGTCACGTGGTCACTTTCTGCTAGGAAACATGGCGGCAGGCTGTGTAAAAGGAGTACCTTACAATATCTGACCAAGTGACCTGGACTGAGCTCATTGATTTATTCACATGGTTATTAAACGCCCCAGACCCGCCCCCACCCTAATTATATGTATATTTGTCCCATACACTGGCAAATGATCTGCAACTGAGCTGATCTATGACAGATTTTTTTTTATCGGTATCAGAAACGATTACTACTGGTACTTGTAGTAGTACTGTACTTAGTACTACCTCTACTGATTCTACAACTTGTAGTAGTGGTGTTGCAGCAATATTGTTATTATTATCATCAAATATACTTAAATCAGATACAGTCAATTGGGTAGATTAAACAGTTAACCGCAAACTCAACTGGAGCAAATAAAAAGTGCAAAAATGAAACGTTCACAGAGAGACAATCAGGATCCTTGATCTGGGTATTTGCTTCACTCTTGCACCAGTTTTGCTCTAATTTTCCGTGTATTGGTTTTTCATAAATCTGCTCCTCTATGTAGACGTAGAACATCACTCCTTCTGGTTGGACTCGGTGGATGTTTTTTTTTGTAAACCAAACTATGTAACAACGTGCAACTATGTTATTACATATATAACTACATGTATGGTTCTCTTAGATGTATGAAAGAGAGTTTGATAACAACATGTATGAAGGCATAGAAAGCTAGGACCTGGTATATGTAAGGATACATACTGGAAATCCTGGGCTTAACCACCCAGTTCCACTTTTCATTGCCAGATCTACAATTTTGAACATTAAGTTCTGGATGGCAATTAAACGATCTGTAACGGCAATGATATTCTATGTAGCCCATAGCAACCACCGCTTTTCTACCCTGTGATGCCACTGACCAATGCTTATCTGGGAGTGGTTGCTATGGGTTACCGAACAACATTGCCTTATTTTATGGAACAACAAAGGACTCGTGCGATGATTATGATTAAGTGCATTGCATTGCATCCAACAGTCCTGCAGCGTCTGCATTTGCTACCTACAGCTATTGTAGTTGTTGTGTATGTGTATTTTTACTGTGTGTCTCTTTGCAGGTGAGAGCTGCGCTGGAGACAAGAGCCCTCCGGGACAATCTTCTTCTAAGAGGGCCCGTACCGCTTACACAAGCGCCCAGCTGGTTGAACTGGAAAAGGAATTTCATTTTAATAGATACCTGTGCAGACCAAGAAGGGTGGAGATGGCAAACCTGCTCAACCTCACTGAGAGACAAATCAAAATCTGGTTCCAAAATCGACGGATGAAGTATAAAAAGGATCAAAAAGGGAAATCCATGATGACGTCATCGGGTGGCCCCTCACCGTGTAGGAGCCCTGTGCCACCGCCAACTATTGGAGGGTATCTAAACTCTATGCATTCAATGGTAAACAGTGTCCCTTATGAGCCCCAGTCTCCTCCAGCGTTCAACAAGCCCCATTCAAACGCCTACGGTGTGCCTGCTCCCTACCCCAGCCCCCACAACAGCTGCCCTCCTCATCAGAAGAGATATTCGGGAACTGCTGCAGTCACCCCAGAATATGACCCCCATCCACTCCAAGGCAGTGGCGGTTATGGCAATCCTCATGTACAGGGAAGCCCCGTTTATGTAGGTGGCAATTATGTGGAATCCATGACTAATTCAGGGCCCTCCATGTTTGGTCTTACTCATCTTTCCCATTCCTCCTCCAATATGGAGTACAATGGACCTGGACCAATGAACAGCACCCATCACCATGGACCTTGCGATTCACATCCCACATACACAGACTTATCTTCTCACCATAGTACTCAGGGAAGACTCCAGGAAGCACCCAAACTGACACATTTGTAAAAGGACACAAATATCCTATGGGGATCAATTCCAATTTTTTGCCTTTTTTACCTTTACTTCCATTAACTACCTTATTTTTTTGTATTTTATCTTTTTTTGGGGGTCAGATTTTTTGTTTCGTTTGCATAGTACCTATCGCCCTTCATGAACGTTACTTGGAGCAGATTTGTATTTTATTCTATACTTTTATGAAACAGGGTATAAGAACACATTTTATATGGAAAAAAAATCTTAAATGTGAATTTGTTCCTACATTTCTTACCCAACAACAGGGAATCACATTAAATTATTATTGCACTTCTATATATATAAAAATACTAGGCAAATATTAAAAAAAGCTCTTGAACAGGGTCTCTCTGGATCATATAAATTCTTGTTAGTCCTTCAGTTGTTGCCTATATGCAGGTTAATTTATTATTATTATTTTTGTTATGCAAGCAAAACCATTCGAACTGTTTACATATTATTTATCCCATCTTTCCATATTTATAAACAATATCTACCCTTTAACCTTCAGGTTCGTCTAAAGGGCCTTTTTGTTGGCTGGGTGATTGGCACAGGAAGTGATGTCTAAAACATACATCTCTTTAAAGATGCAATAAAAATCTTAGAGAAAACAAAAAAAATCAATTAACGAGACTTGGTCTATTTTCCAATAATTCACACGTTTGACACAATAAAAAACACACACATGAAAGGAAGAGGTCTATAATTAATATTTTATTTACATTTCACACACATGTAATAAATAACTCTTTGTAAATTATGATTATGACATGGATAGGCATGTGGATTGCAAAACACTTCTTTTCTGTTGCTTTAAAAACTAAAAATAGCTAAGGAGAGTATCAATTACTGCTAGATATAAAAACAAAGAAAAAAGCAAGGTAAAAATAAAGAAAGAAAAAGAAAATAGCAAGCAGAAAATGGGAGGCAGAGGGGGGCAGAGAGAATGGCAGTGTGTGCTGTGCTGGACAGGATCTCTGTGAATGCTGCTGCTGGAAGTGATTGATAAGATGGCTGATAATGGAGGTCCGGTAGGTAATCGCTGAGTGCTGATGGGTTCCATGTTGTGCTCCATACCGCACCATCAGCTCCGAGGCATCTGCTCACAGGCAATGGCTTCTGGCGGCCTCTTCCAGACAGGCTTTGTCAGGAAATAGAGCACAATTTACTCCCACACTTTCCCCTGGCAGTGGGTAAAGGGCAGATCTGTAGGTGGCTTTGTTATTAGTTAAAAATGGGGGGCAAGAAAAAAAATGCTGACATAGGGAGAAAGCTAATGGGGTGTACGGGGTATGTCCTGGTAACAAAAACGAAAATCTTTCTATCTATGTGTATCTGTTCCCACACGCACACATGTAGAAGTGATGACGGCTACTTCTTCAAGGTATAAGGCAGAAAATATACCAGCTATGTTCAATTACATTGTCCCCCACAAACATGGGGCAGCATTGGCTGGGACGGAACTATTTTTTTCTTTAAAAAAAATCCTACAAAAAAATCTAAAACTGAGGGTACTATGTGTGTATGTGATATATATATATATTTGTTCACAAATCACAGAACATGAAAGTGATTGAGATCATATATGACTTAACATAATAAGAGGGAATGAATGCAATGCTCAATGCTCATATAAATGGTATAATTTCTTTGGTATAAAAATATTATATTCTAAACAACGTTGGGAGATGAATAATCAGCTTTCATTTAGAATGCAGATTGCAGAATCTGAAGCGAGAGGAAATGTATATATATCTATATACACATATAGGTGTAAAGATTAAATGCATAGAGCTATATATACAGTACATGTATATGTAAAGATTAAATGTATAGAACTACATAAATATATATGTAGAGGAAAAATTATATATCTATATACACATATACATGTAAAGAGGAAATGTATATATATCTATATACACATATGTGTAAAGAATAAATGTATAGATCTATATACACATATATACATAGAGGATTCACCTATACACACACACACTCACACACATATATATAAATATGTGTGTGTGTGTGTCCATAGACTGACCCTCCAGAATGGTGCTGCCTGTGTCTTCTGCTATACATTATGTATCACTGAAGATTTCTGTTTCCTATAATAACAGATGAACCTCAAGGGCTTGAGGTTTTTTTGGGGGGTTGAAGGACATGGTGTATAATTGCAATGCTGCTCCTGGTTACCATATGTCGCAGACACATTCCCCCTTTGCTGGGTGATGTGTAAATTCCATATACCTCTCTACCTCTTGATTCACACCGAAAGCACAGTGTTAAAATGAGCTGCTGTATGATTCTATATGTGATATTTGGTTTTGCTGTGCAGTCAGATAAATGGATTGGATGTGGACACAGTCAAATTCTTTGTTCCCTGATGTATGAAGCAATAGGGGAAGGGAGCAGGGAATTTAGGAGAGCTCACACACCCACACACATCAAGCCAACAAAGATTCATTACATGTGCCCAGATCCCACTATTTCCAATCCCCCCTCGTCCCCTGCCTAGTCCTGTTTTTTTTTTTTTTTTATTCACTCTTTCATTTACAGAAAGAGCGAACATACAAGACAAAGAAAAGGTGCCATACCTGAGATTTGGAAAATTATCCAGCTTCACATGAGGAAGGGAAGGGAGAAGCAGCTAAATTCTCTTCTTTACTTGCATTTCTCACTCAAACCTCTTTTCCCAGTAACATTTGATCTTGGAAGAAACAAGAAGCCTTAAATGTGATCTTTAAGGCCAGAAGCTGTCAAACCATTTGGCAAGAAAGATTGATCGCACACAGACTTCCTTCCAGCTTTGTTTGGAGTAGAAGCAAGAAAATTAAAAACCTTCCATCTAACTACCGCGTTTGTGTGCCTGCAGTCTGAAAAGCCAGCTTAAAATAGCATTTTTTAACAGCGTCCAGAATTTTAATATTATCTCCTCTTTGTTTACAGCCAATAGATGTGTTTAAATGAAGGCCTGATAGTTGCAGAGCACAGGCAGACATTGCGTTACTGGGAGAGCAGCTCATGTATGTTTTAGGTGAGAGGGAATAATGGATTCACACAAAGAACAAAGAGGCACCTCTCTCTAATCTGCTGTATTTTTTAATTATAGATGTCAGACTATATATATATATATATATATATATATATATATATATATATATATATATATATATATATATATCATGTGTGTGTATATATGCGGTATATATGTGTGTGTGTGTATATATATATATATATATGTGTGTGTGTGTGTGTATATATATGTCTGTATATATATATATATATATATATATATATATATATATATATATATATATATATATATATATATACATACACACACACACACACACACACACACAGACAATAACAGCGTTGGCTGTGTGCAGTTGTGAAGATAATCTGGTTCTGGATCACCATGAGCTATCTGGGTATTTTGTAATATCTTGTATCTCAGCATGTTTTTATACATATATAACATTATTGAATCTGTTCATTTGTAACAGAATGAAAAAAGTATTCTATCTATCTATCTATCTATCTACCTATCATATTATCTATCATTCAATCAATTTATCCATCCATCCATTCCATCCATCCATCCATCCATCCATATGTAATGTATCAACCAATCATCTATCTATCCATCCATCTATCTCTATGTATTCTATCACAAGCCACAGAATTGGCTTATTCTTTGCTGGAAAAGAATATATATATATATGTATATATATGTATTTGTATGTAATAACACATAGGGAGCATTGATATATATTGTAGGAAAGCTAGATTTACATATAGTAGGCAAATAGATAAATACTGGAGTGCTAGGTTGGTGTGAGATAAGCACAAACTGAATAAATAGGAGAAAAAAAATGTCATGAATAGGAAAGAGCTGGTGTGTATAGGTACTTTACCACTGACATGCATGGGCATACAGATGTGTATATCTACCACACATAGATGTGTGATTATGTGTGTATATGTACATATATATGTGTGTATATGTATATATATATATATATATATATATATATATATATATATATATATATATATATATATATATATATATATATACACATAATGTGTCGGGAGGGATGCTGCAGATGAAACAATTGTGATGAAATAATAAATGGTTGGCAGATACAGCACAGATGAGGATGGAGAGGGTGGTCAGAGGTAAAAAGGCTGCATTGTTGTGGGAAACTCACCTCATCCTCCTCTCTATTCTCAGGCTTCTACCTTCTCCTTACTTCTACATAGGAGGTAGATCTGCTGTCATGTTCAGCCATTTTGCCAAGCTGTGAAATTTTCTCTTAGAAAAAAAAAAAGCATAACGTGCTCTCTCTCGCTTCCCATATGTGTGTCAGCCCCAGTCACAGTGAGCTCTGCCTAGCCTATTGTTCTCAGTACAGTACTGGGGAAAATAAAGAAATACATAAAACAAATCCTGAGATCTGTGTGCAGCAACACACACTGTATAAAAGCGTTTCCTAGATGTAGTGGAGCAAAATGAATCTAGAAGGTGTCTGGGTGGAAGTTCTTATGCCTCTAGAAACGGTGGGGTCTTTGGTGTCAAAACTTTGAAGATTAATGGATTACTTTGTTAATGACTTAAGGCGTCAGATTTTGGTTCTTTAAATGATTTGTGTGTAAAAAAACGCCTCCCTGACAGGCTGGAACAATGCAGTGAGAGAGGAGAGCAGCAGCAGCGGGCAGCACAGGCAGAGAGGGGAGGGCAGAAAATAACTATATATCTCAAAATATATTTCATGCAGGGGTGTTCTCCATATAGATACAGAATGTGTAAATAAAAACCTTGCTGGCTCACAATGAGGCGTTCCTTCCTGACTTTTTTGGATCAATCACACAGACAGTGGCTTCTTTTGATTAAACCCCAAATTGTCATTGGACAGGAGCAATCATGTGACAGCCAATTCGGTCCAATTTCAACCTTGTCTCCATGAATTCAATAGTTTAATAGTAGCACAGTCCCCATACGGCTGTAATCAGTGAATTAGAAAAAAAAACACGCCAGCAAAGGATTTTTATGATTTTTTTTTTCCTTTTTTTTTCGTCGTTACAGGGGCCTTTAAACGTAAAGGTAGGGGCGAACTTTTTTAAGAGGCTTTGAGGAGAGGGCCATGAATTACGAATTTGAGCGAGAGATTGGTTTTATCAATAGTCAGCCGTCGCTTGCTGAGTGCCTGACATCCTTTCCCCCTGTCGGTGATACATTTCAAAGTTCATCAATCAAGAGCTCTGCGCTTTCACACTCGACACTTATTCCTCCTCCTTTCGAACAGACCATCCCCAGCTTGAATCCAAGCAGCCACCCTCGCCACAGCCGACCCAAACAGAGCCCAAATGGTAACCAGGGCAGCCCCGTGCCAGCGGGCTCCCTGCCTCCGGAGTACCCCTGGATGAAAGAGAAGAAGGCATCCAAGAAGCCCTCAGTGCCTCCAGTGACCACTGCCCCGGCCACTGCAGCGTGCCTCAGCCAGAAAGGTCAGTGATCAGCCTCGTTCCCTCTCTGCCAGGGCTAGGGGGAGTCAGTTCTGTGGATTTCTCGTCTTTTACCTTCACTTTTGGGGTCTTTTAGAACTTTGGCTGACTATCAGACCCCTACTTGCCTGCTGTAACTTTCCTCATTCCCCTCTGGGTAGCTGGGACTGGGACTGCTAGCTATGCCATGCCACCCCGCCTGTGGAGCTTTCACCACTCCATTTCTTGATAAAATAACTACATGGGAAATACTTATGTATTAATTTTTGTAATGAACATTTGTGAGAAAGGAGTGGAAAAAAAACAATGGAATTTGCAGCAGCAAACAGGTCGGCCATTTTGTGGCAGAGGATAGTGAGGATCAGGGAGAGAGTTTCTGTACATTTAAAGTGTGCCTGGTCAAAGGGGGTGACTGTGTATTTCTTCTTGTTGGTTTTTGCAGAAATCATTGAGATTCAGGATAACAGTGGCGGAGGATCCAGGAGGTTAAGGACAGCATACACCAATACGCAGCTTCTGGAGCTGGAGAAGGAATTTCACTTCAACAAGTATCTGTGCAGACCGAGGAGGGTGGAGATCGCTGCCTTGCTGGATTTAACCGAGAGACAAGTGAAGGTCTGGTTTCAAAACAGGAGGATGAAACACAAGAGGCAGACTCAGTGTAAGGAGAACCAGAACGGGGAAGGTAAATTTAAAAGTTTGGAGGACTCTGACAAGAGCGATGGCGATAAGGAGAAGACTTTGTTTGAACAGGCTCTGAGTAATGTCTCTGGGGCTTTACTGGAGAGGGACGGCTACACTTTCCAGCAGAATGCCCTGTCCCAGCAACAGCCCCAGAGCCTACACAATGGGGATTCCCAGACCTACCCTGTCTCCCCTCTGTCCAGCAATGAGAAAAATCTAAGACATTTCCAGCAGCAGTCACCCACTGTTCAGAACTGTTTATCGTCAACAATGAGCCAGGACTCTGCAGCCGGCCTGAACAACCCCAGTCCTGAGGGCCTAGATGTGGCCTCCCTATCAGACTTCAATGTCTTCTCGTCTGATTCGTGTCTTCAGCTCTCCGACGCCGTGTCCCCCAGCTTGCCGGGGTCTCTGGACAGCCCGGTGGACATTTCCGCAGACAGTTTTGATTTTTTCACAGACACCTTTACAACCATTGACTTGCAGCATCTCAACTACTGATAGCCCTCGAAAAAGTAAAAACAAAAACTTCAGATTTTATTTTTTTGTTTTCTGTTCAGAATCCGGTGTTTTTATTTTATTTTTGCCCCGAGAGCCATTCAGTATTAAATGGCCTTGTTTTTTCTGTTTGTTTTCTTTTGACCATTGGAAGCAATAACGGAGGCCTAAGAAAGTGACTATATATGTAAATGTATCCTCACTTTCTTTTTATTTTTGTATCACATCGATGTCATATAAGTATTTTGGTAGAATAAATGATTATATCCTTATATCCGCAGGTTCCTTTCTTTTTCTTTTTGTTTTATTAACCCCCCCCCCCCCCCCCCCAGATTTTCTCGGCCACAGTATTAATTACTGCTGCCCACAGGAAACAATCACGAAAAATAATCTCACCAACCAATATGAATGTCCATACAAAGCAGAATATTACAAATGTACATATACAAATGATCTCTATTTTATTTGCCTTTATTTATTTTTTAACCAAACAATGAAGACTAGCTATAAAAAGTCTGTTTAGCCTTCTTACATCCCTACCCAAAGGGGAAAGCTTAAAATAGGGGTGCTTTACTTATCCGGGTATCTTAAAATAGCTCAAGTGATAGCCTTAAAAGTAAATAAATAAACATTTAATGCAAACGGCTTCTTGGTCGGTAAGAGGAGTTGAGTTTCTGTAAAGGTCCCAAGCATAAAAAAATTCCTAGGAGAGAAAATAATGTATTAGCAGTTTCAACGGCAGTTACAAGAGGCGACAGGCTGAAACATTATACTGCACAAGTGTACATGGATGTATAGAAAGGCGCTCCCCTCCCCCCTCCCTCCAGAAGGGTCCATCTATCTATCTATCTATCTATCTATCTATCTATCTATCTATCTATCTATCTGTCTGTCTATGGATATGTGTATCTATGGATATGTGAGTGTGTGTCATATATATATATATATATATATATATATATATATATATATATATATATATATATATATATATATATATATATATATATATATAATCCCATGCTGCGTTGCAGCCTATGCAATAATATCTGCATATGCTAGACGCAATTCTTCCTATACTCATAAATCAAATGCTTTCTATGAATGAGGATGTCATCGAGGAGATCAATTGCAGGAACACACACAACTCCGAAGCCCTGGCTACGCGTGGCTCTGGACTGGGGATTCCTCTCCAGAAGCTGGGAGCTAGAAGGCGTTCTGCCATAATTCATTTTTATTGCCCTATTAAAACAACAGCTCGGTTTTTACGGCGGCTGCTGTAGTAATAGGGGAGAGCCCGCCCTGTCCCGTCCTCTATCAGCAGCACACAGCCCGGATACTCCTACAGCACAATTACAAGCCTGCATCACTTTTATAAATCCCATTAATTACAATAATACACACGGATACAAATATACATTGTATTAACTCCTTCCTCTCTAGGCGATAGAAACTCCCGGATATAATCAGACACTCTTTTCTGGCTTTACAGCTGCCGAGATTAATTAAAGATTTAAATTGTATCAACTTTTTTTGTAACAGCTGCAAGTTTCCTTTTTACAGAGGTTAGTTTTAAGAAAACGCCGTTTTTATTTTTTAACTGCTAATTTTAGAATATTTTCCCACTCTTTCTTTCGCACAAAGGAATTCCAGAGATAGAACTGTCTAAAAAGACACATTCCTTTCATAGTTATGTACTATATCCATTAGAATATGCATTGAGCTGCGGGCTCCTGGGCGCAGATTCCCGGCTTTGTGGCTGACAGTTAGGACAATAGGACGTGTCCTTCTATGGAGGGCTCCAGTAGCAGCTCTGTGATGTGTACCCCCCATCCCTTCCATCACTGGCTATAAAATCTATTTCCACTGTTTAGTAAATAAAGATACCGATACACATAGCTCCTCCACTTCTTGGACATGGCTTTGCTCAACACTAAAGAAAATATATAACAGAGTACTCAGTAAGTGAATGACTCAGGACCGATAGGAGTAAGTAAGACACCAAAAGTGACCAAAAAGGAATAATTATATGTTGAAAAAAAATTATCTTTTTTTAGTATATATTTTTGAAATTCAAAGCTATTCTTAATCTGATAAACGTACAAATAATAATATCTCAGTATGTGTGACGCAATACTTGTGAGAAAACTTTTCAGAAAAACTAAAAAAATACATGTTTTAATGATTGTACGTAGAGAAGGGTTAACTTCAAGTGCTCATTGTAAAGGCTGTGTGGATAGAGAGATGGATTACTTTTTATGTTTAATTCTTGAGCACCTGATTGGCTGGTTGGAAGGAGCTCATGTCCCCAGTCAATCCGCACTTTTATGGGTTAAAACATCCCATAGCTGTGGCTTGTGATATATTTGAGTACTTTGCGAAGTATTAGGGGGATTGGCAGGAAGAATAGTTAATAAGGGAGGCCACACATGATATTTTAGTAGTCCAGCACAGATACTGACATACCATTCATTTTAAAAGTTTTTATCTATTGATTTGTTGTTGTGTTTTTTTGTTTTTGTTTTTAATTATGTCTTAAATTATTTGAGAGAAAACCTAACAGGGCATACAGATAAAAAGATAAACAAGACAACTAAATATGACTGTTTTCGGGATTTAGTAGAAGCACCTACATTTCACAGAGATATAGAAAAATTTACACATCCTAACAGTCCAGGCCTTCCTACAAGCCTAACCTTCACACTGCTTATGTACGTTTATATCACATAAAGAAAGAGGCGTTTGCAGCACTGGTGCTAGTAGTGGTATATTATTATCATTACGGTTATGATTATTGCTGTTATTATTATTAATATACCTTTCCACCACAGAGCAGCAAATGTCTTTATATGATCAATGCACACTTGTCAAGGCAAAATGGCTCAAGTTTGCTGGATTCCTGAAATGCGAGGATGGTGATTAGATAAATGAACATAGTGATGTTCTAGCGGCAGATCCTGCCCAGAAAACACACAGCCTGCCTACAAACAAGAGGCTCTGGTTCCCATAGATCGGCTAAGACTATGAAAGGCCACGCCTGTTCCTCTGACGTCACACCCTCGCCCCTGTACTGCGCAGGCTCCTGGTTGTTTTTTGTTGTCCAGGAATGGTGCTTATTGCTTTACAGAGTCCACAATACTCACAGCAAAATCTATCTTGCATGTTTTATGGCAATCTGAAAATGTCTTCTAGCCTTATTAGAATCATGAAAGGGCACTATATAAAGTAGAGACAAGTGGATTTTTCACGTGGTTTGAGAGCAAAAGCTGGGTGTGTAATGCAGGCTTTTGTGTAATGCACTGACAGGGGCCTAGGACACAATTCTTCGAGGTTTAAAGAGGAACTGTAGTGTAAATAACCTAAATAATAAAATTGCTTAATGTTTACAATATTCACTTCTAGATTATTTAATCAGCGTCTGCCAATTGTAAATGCTTTCCTTTCTCTAATTTACATTCTGAAATGTATTACTGGCGGTGACATCTTTAGTTCTGCCAGGTGATCTGTACGGAATGCTAGTGAGAGTTCCATGCACGTTCTGCTTGCTTGGCAGTTGGAAAAAAAGATTATTTCCCACAATGCAACAAAAGTTCACAGACAACAAACTGTCAGGACCATGGTCATGACATCACACTGTGGGAGGAGTTTCACCACAATATCAGCCACACAGTCCCCCCTGATGATTTATTCAAGAATAGGTAAATATTTCTCATGGGAAAGGGGGTATCAGCTACTGATTGGGATGAAGTTCAATCCTTGGTTACAGTTCCTCTTTAAAGGGAACCCAAGGTGAGAATAATATGAAGGCTGCCATATTTTTTTTCCTTTTAAGCAATGCCAGTTGCCTGGCTGCCCTGCTGGTCCTCTGCCTCTAATACTTTCAATCATAGACCCTAAGGCCCCGTTCAGACTGCAGAACGCAGACCGCAACGCATGCGGACCGCAACGCGTACGAACGCACGCCATCCGCGTTCGTATGCGTTGCGTGGCTGATCCCATCACTGAAAAGTGAATGGGACAGCCATGCGTTTTTACAAAAAATGCATGCAGCATGCGTTTCCGGACCGCACAGGTCCGGAACGCATGCAGTGTGAACATCAGACATTGCACTCTATGCAATGTCTGATGTCGTGCGTGTCGGCCACCTGCACGCGTTTCCAAAACGCGGCTGGAAACGCGTGCAGTGTGAACGGGGCCTTAACAAGCATGCAGCAGGTCGGGGGTTTCTGACAATATTGTCAGAACTGACAAGATTAGCTGCATGATTGTTTCTGGTGTAATTCAGTTCATTACTGGAGCCGGATAGATCAGCAGGACTGCCAGGCAACTAGTATTGTTTAAAAGGAAATAAATATGGCAGCCTCCATATCACTCTCACTTCGGGTTCACTTTAAAGTGTAATTCCACGTCAATTCAAATTGCTACAACTACCACACAAGTCATTTCTTTTAAAATTACTTTATCATTTCATATTATATTTTTAACACTTTTTTTCCATTTTATTTTTGAAATGCATTTTTTACATTCTTAGGAAGTTCAAATGCCACTTCTTTAGGTGAGTTCCCAATAGGGGCTTATGTCCTCTGGGTGTTGCGTCTGTTTCCAAATCGGTCGCGGCGCCCATGCTGCTGTGAAGCTGCAGTCGAATCGCTATAGCCGTGCCATGCATAGCTATAGGGGTTCGAATGCGTGAAAACACAAAACTGCCACATGCCGTCCACAATCACACTGGTATGAGATTTGGACAGCATGCTGTTGCCAGAATATGTAGTGTTTCCCTGTGGAACTCGGATGCGTGGAAATGCTGCGTATTCCGCAGCAATGGAAATGGGCCATTAGGGCCTGTCCACACTTGTGTGTTAGCTAGCAATGCAGGCGGTCGCATGTTTTTGAGGAAAATAATGGCACCTGCATCGCTTGCCACTGTGGTGCTGATCCTATTTGATTGCATTGAGCGGGATCGCGCTGCTCAGCACACCATAATACATCTAGCAGTGCACTGCAATGCACCACTGCACATTGCAGAACTGGAGACATCGCATCCCTACACAATGCAATGATTTTTCTAGGGTACGTTCACATTGGATGTAGTGCGGTGTGTCCCATCGGAGTAGCACACCGCATGCTGTGCTTTTAACGGACAATGCACATTTACAGTGGCAGTGAAGCATATGTACTCATTCATTCATTGTACTGTGTGCTTCACTCTTTGGTTGCATTGCATGTCTAATGTGCAATGCAACTTTTCACCACCCTTGTATTGTGATCTTATTGAAACGCAATGTGCATAGTGTGAAAAGACCTGTAAACTTCCTTTGGAATTCTTTAATTTCCAAGGATAGGCTGGCTGGTAGCCATACACATACTGATTATTTCAGTTGATTGAATCAGTTTTAATCTGCCAGGGATCTCTTGCCTCCAACATGCACAGTCACTGAGATAGAGAACTATAGTTAAAAAATTTCTGACTGGAGATTGTTTGCCACATTGGACTGTTATCATCTTGAGTATGACTAGTTCATTATGTAATATAAGCTGTCAGCTAACACAGAGAAAAGATGTAAGGAATTGGAGGAAATGAAAAAGGGGATGCCTGTAGCAAAATAAGTTAAGTCCTCAAGTTCCAAATACAGTCTGAAAAACAGGTTTGGGTGCTTTAGAGCATTCACCTGAATTAATAACAGTTGGAGTGAGTTATCAAGCTATCACTCAATCAATTCATCAATCCAAGCAAACTGGAGCAATTACACTAAGTACACATCAGCCAAAGCACAGGAAATCTTTTGGCTCATCAATCATAATGATCAATCTCTTGATAGGCGTTTGATCAGTTGGAAAAACAACACCACATTACAAATGTGTGTGATGGCTTTTGTGGTTGATCAGTTGTTAATATGGCCTCCTGTATATCGGTCAGCTGCGTAGGTGCATACAGTGGAACCGCCTAATGAGTTGGGCGCCAGGTGGTGCCGCAAATAGTAAAATATTGGTAATTTAAATTACCGATATTTTACAATGCAGTACCCAGCACCCATTCTCACTTGAACCCTCCACTACAAATGCCTAACCATAACCCCCCATTGGTGCCTAACCTTAACCCCCTTTCCTATTGCCTAGTCCTAACCCCCAGTAGATGTCTAAAAAGAACTCCCCTGCCTAATGCCTAACCTTAAAGATCAAGCAACACCCATGCTAACCTAGAAATAAAAAACACATATATAAGTAGATAAATACTACTTCTACTTACTTAACAGATGTATTGTGCTATCCACGTAATGATTCCTGTGAATTTTAAAAAGGAAAAGCAGAAAATCCTATTCTAGGCAGTGGCCATTTTGCCAAGCTAATATATCGTCCCTGACTCTTGTCCCCCCCCCCCTCCCTTCTCTTGCTCTTTGTGTATTCATTAGCTGCCCTCCTCCAGAGTCTTCAGACACTTCCACTGAGGTGTATACTAGGAACTGCACATTTTTTTTTTTTTTTTTGTCCTTCAATCGCTGAGTCACAACAGCCTTGCTTGTAAACACAAGTGATCAGAGAGTGTTTCTGATAAGCAGCTAGGAAGGGAAATAAATGGAAGAGGAGGAATATATTATAGATAAAAAGAATCCCCAGCATGCAACTGTTTGGCACTGACTACTAAAGGGCCAGTGCTCCAAAAGTATGTGATAACTCCAAACCATAACAGCAGAAACGTTTTGAATGCAGGATTAGCATCTTTATCACTTAATACACTCAGACCAGTTGCTGTTGAAATTTGATTTTTATGGTGACAATACCACTTTAACCTCCTCCACCTAATACCTAACTTTCACCCCCTCCTCCAGTAAGTGCCTAACCCTAACCTTGAAACCCTGATGCCCAACAGACAATCAGCTACAACCATGAATTACTATATAATAAACGATCAGCTACTAAACCATCGCTTGGGTGCCTGATTATTGAAAATTATCACAGGCGTCTTTTATACACCTGCAATTCACAGGTGTCCACTTCACGTGATCCGCAGCTGTGCATGTACATGGTGTAGCATGTGCAGTACTGACTGATATTTACCAGTTGCTCTAATTTTTAAACAAACCGGGAAACTATCAACCAATGGTTGTTTCCAGACAGTCTGCAGCAGAATTCACCTACATTCAATGGACAAGCTGATCATTTTCATCGAATCATTTGTTTATTAGTAGTAATTAAGTACAAATTTTGTGCATTGGATAGATATAGAGAAATCTACTAGGTTCAAAATTGTATTTGAAGGGGAGCCAAAGTAACCAATCATCTGCTGTGGTTTAAATAAACACAACAACAGAAAACTATTGGACACGACATTGAATTGGTCATTGAATAAGGATATTGTTTTTGTTCTTCAAAAGCTATCAGCTTCAAAGGTTTTCAATATTTCCTAAACTGTCAACTCTCTGAAAAGAGATATATGGGAATTAGACTGACCTCTGCAAATGGCTGATCTGCTCTGGAAACAAAAGAGTCAGTTTCAAAGATCATAGATCGGGTGAGCTCATAAATGGGTTCAATTGCTTATCATTTTTGAAACAACTTTTGAAGATGGACAGGACTTGACATAACTTTTGGAATAGTTTTATTAAAGTAAACCTGTGACAAAAAAGTAACAGTTATGGATTTCTGGAAATTCTTTGTGTTAGCAACATTTGGTGGCTCTTTATTGTGTCCGGCCTCCCCTCCGTGGTGTCGCTATAGCCCCTGTGCACTCTGCGCACCCTCTTTGTGTGCACTCCCACATGGCTGTGTGCTTTAGCTGCCGCCAGGAGCCTATTGGGCATGTGCGGTTACTTATGGTTCCCGAACTGCACATGCTCAGAATGTTCTTGGTCGCAGCTGCTCTGCACTGCAGGAGTGTGATCCAGGAGGGTGCGCACTTGGTGGAACCAGTCTGAGCTGTAAATGGGGATACAGCAGTGTCTGATGACATAAAGAATAATCAGGTATCCACAGCTATATTTGTTTGCCTCAGGTACATTTTAAATTCTTGTTAGAATAAGAACACCAACCCACCCTTCCCCGCCCCCCCAAAAAGAAAATAAAATAACCTGCACATAATTGAGTCCCACACAAATAGTAATACAGCAAGACTCTGGTATTCGGCACAGGCGGGGTTTGCCTGATGCCAGATACATGTGCTTGCCGGTTGTTTGAGGAACCGGTCGATAAAGCACAAACCTCCACCCGTGCAGCTGAAAAATACTTACCAAGCCTCCAGGCACCATCTTCTACCCTTCCGGCAGCTCAGAGCCAGATTTTCCATAAAGCACGGTAGGCATGTGCCTACAGGCGCCTGATGATGGAAAGGCGGCTCACTCCCCTCCCTGAGAGACTCCCTCACTCCTTCCCTATGCAGAGTCTTGATGAGAGTATAAATTAGAAGTTTTTCACCCTGCTCTCGGCATTCCACTGATGCGATCTCCCATCAGTTAGGGGCACCTCTAGCTACTTCATACTAGGGTTCCTCTGGCTACCTAATACTAAGGAGCACCTGGAGCTACCTATGATGGGCAAGCAAAGTAAGGGGGAGAAGTGACAGCTGGGCCAGCTTTTGTTGGGGTATGTAGGTTCATGGAGGGCGAAGTCTAAGTTGCCAGGACATCTGTGCCTATAGGCTCCTGTGAGGTAAATCTGGGCCTGCTGTAGCTCCTAGCCTCTTTCCAACCTCTTCTCTGTACAGCTCCTAATGTGACACCTGACCCCCAATGGGTTGCGTGAAATGCCAGGAGCCGCGCATGGACGCCAGAAAGCTGGAGGTTAGAAGACAGCACCTGAAGGCTCAATAAGTATTCTCTGCCCCACAAACCTCCTAAAGCCCCGTCCTTGTTATCCCCCTCAAGCATGCCAGTTAGTTGGGACTACCGGTTGCCCGAGTTCCAGATAACCTTGTTGTAATGTAATTGAACTGAATAACATCCATCTACTTGTTGGACATACTAAAATGGTTGTGTATGACCATTTAGCTACCTGTGTACAATGCACTAATCAATACTTAATATGACCAAACAATTGGTATACAACATGTATGGTCACCTGTAGGAAATCTCCCCTGTAGATCAGCTGGTTAATTTACAAACTTTGGAAGCTTTGGAGCCAGTGTAAAGTGGAGCAGTTGCCCTCCACAACCATACAGATTCTTTGTTAAATTTAAAAGCTGAAATGTGAATGTTTGACAAGGCGGAAAAAGTACAACCATTGCCCATAATGATCGCTCAAGATCTTTGCTTTCACTTTCCATTGAAGGTTTCACATCACACAACAAGCATCTGTTTCTTTTCCAAGCACGACTATTGCCCAGCACCTTGTGCCACTCCCATTGGCAGCTTATAAGCATGCTCAGCACATTGCCATGCTCTGTTTACGTTGTGTTACAAAGCAGGAAGCTGGATTCAACAGCAAGTATAGAGCAAAGCTGTATCCAGCTATTTCCTGCAATGTTGAGAGGTATAGGGCAGCCTATTTGGTAATTACTCTATCATCCTTATCTATCCTTTTCACCATCCTAAAGCCCAATAACAATTATCAACAATGGTTCTGAGCAATAATTATTGAGCAGTGTGACTGTGAGCCTTTAAGACTCGTACATACATTACATACGCCTTTAAAGTGATACTTAAAGTGCACCTGAGATCTTGCAATAAAAAGATTTTATACTCACCCAGGGCTTCCTCCAGTCGCATGAGCACTGGTGCGTCCCTCACTGTCCTCCAGAGTGCCTCCGTTAGGCTGCAATTAGTACTGGTAATCTGGATCAGTCGCACCGTTTGGCTCTTCTGCGCAGAATTGTCAGACTAATTTCGGCAGAATGGAGGCACAAGGGAAGATGGCGAGGGACGCGTCAGTGCTCATGGTGCTGGAGGGAGCCTCAGGTGAGTATAAAATCTTTTTATTGTGAGATCTCAGGTTTACTTTAAGTGAAAACAAAGTGTAGAGATAAACTATTGTATCCATCCTCCTACTCCCAAAAATGATTTTCAAATATCCCACAGATTTATGTTATGTTTATAAACAATACTTAAACTTTTGTCTCAGCTAAATGTAACAGTCTTTCTCTGTGTCTCATGCCTGGTACACATGAGATTTTCTGGCAGATTTACTGCCAAATCGATTATTTCCAACATGTCTGATCCTGAAGTAAACGGAAAATTGATTTGAAATGTTGGAAATAATCGATCTGGCAGTAAATCTGCCAGAAAATTTCATTGTGTGTACCTAGCATTAAGCCCCGTCTACACGGGGAGATGTGGAGGCGATACGGCGGCTCGATTAGTCCCCGGATCGCCTCTTCCGCATCCCCGCGCATCCCCGCCACGTCCCCGCTCGCCGCGCGTGCGTCAGATTAGATCCTCCGCTCGTCCCCGCCCGGCGCTGCTTATCTTAAGCTCGATTCCCTACCATTATCCCCTCGTGGGGAACGAGCAGGGAATCGGCGGCTCACAGATCGGACCTGTCGGAACTTATCAATCGGGCCGCATCAGCAGCTGGATTGATAAGGAACATCGCTGCCTCATCTACGCATGTATACAATATATAGACCTCTTTGTTTATCTATGTTCTGCTGGCAGAGAACTGGGCTTCCTAGAGAAGAGTATTTTATGGTTGTAATTCCATATCAGTAGTCCCTGGGCCCCCACTGAAGAAAAACTGTCAATTGCATAGCAGAAAATTAACTCTTTCAGGCAATGAAAGAAGAAAAGCATAACAGCACAGCTAGGCACTGTACATACACACATCTATATCATCATTATGCTGGATCCACACGGTGCGTTCGCGCACTCGATTTCCCGCTCGATTCCCGTCGATTTGTTTATTTCCAACATGTCCGATTTGGATTTCGATGGATCGTTAGGTCGATTCGGCATACTTTGCATGCGAATCGACCTAACGATCCATCGAAATCCAAATCGGACATGTTGGAAATAAACGAATTGATGGGAATCGAGCGGGAAATCGAGTGCGCGAACGCACCGTGTGGATCCAGCATAAGCCTCTCCCTCAGGGATCAGGACTCGATCCCTCAGATGACAGTTCATGGCCCAGGGCTGTACATGCTCAATGATAGCCTAAAGGCTAACAATGCATCTGCATGAACACATGTGGCATATAGTGAAGCAGCTTCTAGCAGTCAGGATAAGTAGGACAAGTAGGTCAAACATTATTTTGAGTGTTTTCTAGCTTGCTGCTGGTGGCTTAAAAGGCAATTTATTGGCAACTTGGCAAGGTATGAAAATATCACCTAGTAGGAAAGTCAGAAGAAAAAGTTAATTGCATATGGGCCTTTGTCTCTATTGTGTGTACAATGCTTACCCTTTAGGCTGATTTGCTAAAGAAGTAATACTGACACCAATCATTCACTTAATTAGGTGTAGAGGTATGGAGCAGCTGGCACAGATAAATATAATTGCATCAAGTATGTTTTTGGGTGGTGTCTGAGCTATTAGATAGCTGATGGATGCATAATATCCCTCTCTCCCTTCTATAGCTGGCTAGTAATTATGCTGCTGTACATCTAACTCCGCCCAGTTTCTGTACAGTGCCTCACTGAATTATCCTTATGTGCATAGCTCCCAACTGTCCCTCTTTTGGAGGGACAGTCATCCTTTGGAAACCAAATCCATCTGTCCCCCTCTCCTCCTCATGTGTCCCTCTTTCAGGACTGATGTATAGATCTGTGTTAATATATGTATTTTTCTACTGAAAAATGTGTTTAACTAACTCTAAACTTTACTCCCATCAATTAAATTGATATATTTTTTATTTTCAAATGTTAAAATGAAGGAAAACTGTAGATGATTGAAAGGACCAGTGTTGTTTGAATGATAAAACTACATCTTTTGATTCTGAATTCTTTGTGATATGCATGGCAAGGAGTGTGGTGAGGGTGTGGCTAGAGGTGTGGTGGGGGTGTGGCTAGAGGTGTGGCATGTCTTAAAGTGTCCCTCTTTTTTATCTCAAAAGGTTGGGAGGTATGCATATATACCTACTCTGTTCCGTGGCCCAGGAAGTCATGATCATGTATCACATGGGGGTGGGGAGCAGAGGAAATGTGGGAAGCTCGACTTGGGACCCATAAAATGATGTATGATGTGCAAGAAGGAATGGGGGAGTGAGATATTATTATTTAGCATTTATATAGCGCCATCATCTTCCGCAGCGCTGTACAGAGTATGTATAGTCTTGTAACTTAACTGTCCCTCAGAGGGGCTCACAATCTAATCCCTACCATAGTCATATGTCTATAAAAATGTATGGATATTTAAAGCCTTATTGGATTGTGGATGAAAAAGGAATAACATTGGTTATTGAAACATATTATTTTTTTGTCTTTCAAAAGTTATATACAGCAAAACTTATGAATAATGTGCAGACTCTGACTTGTGTCACACTTCAGACTAATGCATGCAGATAAGGCTGAGAGATAATTAGAGCAATATATCTTGATCTGCAAGTCCAACTTCCATAGAGCCAGCTTAAAGAACAATAGATTCTGTCTAAGATGCATATAGATGCAGAAACAGTATTGCCTGTAAGGACTGTGGCTTGATTGTTAGGGTGACACTGCAGGGTACAAATGCTATTCAGACAGGTTCCTCAGCTAAAGACAATACTGATCATGGAGAGAGGAGGAGGGATTCCCAGCTGATAAAAGGCCTGCTGCAATGCATGCCGGGAAATGTAGTCCACAGATGTGAGTATGAGTACATCTTCCGCCGAGAGATGTACTCAAACTGACGGACTACATCTCCTGCATGCATTGCGGCAGCAGGGAGTGCGCTACAGAGGAGGAAGCTTTGAACTGCCGGTTCCCTGGGGAACACGGCACACTCCACATGGATGGGGGCTAGAGGAAAACCTTCCTAGGTATGTAATAGTTCTCTCCTAACTCCTCCCCCCCCCCCCCCCCATTGCACACTACATTACAAACCTCCCTTATTGAAAGGTTCATTGTAAAATGTTCCTGGTTGGCTAGTGCTTTTAAAGGTGCAAACACACCTTTGATGGATGTCGCCCATCAGGGATCAGGACCAGATCCCCTTGGACGACATCGCTGGGCTGGCCTGCACTGACATGAGTCAGCTTACAACGCATTTTGTTGCTAGATGCTTGATAATCATGCTTGATTTTCGGCTAGTCAGTTATTATTGGTCGCCTCAGCCCGTACATCTCTCGACTTGGCGGCCAATTGACCATCCGATTCAATAATTATTGTCAAATCAGATGAAAAACAGTACCGCCATGAGCATACCCGATCGACAATACGATCAATTTCGGGCAGAAATTGGTTGCATATATCGATCAAACATGCTGCAAGATCTCGTGCAGTCGTGGTTGATCGGGTGCGTGGTGGAAAGGCGAGCAATATCAGGACAAATGCCACAGAACCACCAGCACTGTTAGCCCATTTGTATAAATGTACCTGCCATGTGTGCACTTATACACTACCTGTCCTGTGTTGCCCACTGTGCGGTGCCCATCTGTCTTCAATACCCCCGCTCTTCCATTACCAGTATACACGCTGCCAGCGCAAAGTATGTGGCACAAATCACTAAAATGTGCACACAAGCAAGAAAATCCAATGCAGACCCTCGCCATTTTCCACAACAGAGTCAGCTGTACAAGATAGGTGACAGACAAACATACATAATACCAATCAGAACCAGATATTATTCGATCAGCCAACAGTTATCTTATGACTGTACAATGGCTTAAGGCTTCTTGCACACCAAGACGTTGCATTAGGTGGCACGTTAAGGTCGCATAACGTGCACCTAACACAACGTATGGTGCTGCAAGAGCCGACGGTAGAGTGAGCCACGTTAGGCGGCTCGAGTCCTATAATGTCTCCCAGAGTGGCGCTGATTGGCCAGCGGGACCACGTGATGCGGAGCGAGACACTCCGCATCACGTGGTCCCGCCGGCCAATCAGCGCCCGCCAGTGCAGTGAATATTAAGTAGCCATGTGCGCGGCTACTGTAGCTGGCTTTCCCCGCCTCCTCTCCGCCCCCCACTGCGCATGTGCAAACAGTCTAACGCGGCTATAGCCGCTCCAACGCCGTAGCATGCTGCACTTTGCACAGAACGTGCAGCGTTACATGTAACGCAACGTGGGCTGTGTGAACAGCCCACTTGTGTTACATTGCTGTGCGTTGGGGGAGCGTTACAGGCGCACTGACGTGCGCCTGTAACGTCTTGGTGTGTAAGCAGCCTAAAGGTAGCAATATACAGGTCGATTTGTAAGGCAGATAAATACCAAATCTATTAAATTCTGATTAATTTGGTGGTTAATTTTGTCAAGCGGGTAGCGAAAGGAATGATGGGGAGTCGGGGACCAACAGCTGCATAGCACTGTATTACACTGCTAGTGGTACAATGGTAGTGGCTACATTATTTCTTGATCACATTATTGCTGAAAGATAAGCTAGCCATACACCATACAATCTCCATTATGCACTCTTACTGCATCCATGTAGCATGAGCACTCAGGCCTTGTTCACATTATAAATCGTCAGCACTATCGCAAGCGCGGAGCGATTTATTGAGTGATTTTGAAAGCGCTTTTCTAAGCTATTTCAGAGCGGTTTGCACTTAGAAAAGCACTTTTCTAAGCACTTTTGTGTAGCGATGTTTTTTTTCACTTCCTGACGTTAGTCAGGAAGTGAACTCTTTGCCCCGGAAATGAATAAATACAGTGTATTTATTCATTAAAGGACCACTATAGCGAAAAAGTGTAAAATTTTAAATAAATGTAAACACATACAAATGAGAAGTGCATTTCTTGCAGAGTAAAATACCTCTCTCCTATGTTGCTGTCGTTTACAGCAAGTAGTAGAAATCTGACATTACCGACAGTTTTTGGGCTAGTCCCTAGGGGATTCTCAGCATGGCCTTTATTCTTTATAAATACACTCCCTAAAGGCTCATACACACGGGGTACGGCCGTCGCCGCAACCACGTGGCACGCGCGTGTTGCGGCGACAGTTCGCCCGTGTGTATGACGCGCGTGCCCCGAACCGTCGCCCGTCGGAGCTGTCGCCAGGCGATTGACATGTTCAATCGCCGGCTACAGCCATCGCTGCAACCTCGCCGGAACTGTCGCTAGCCCCGCATGTGTATGCGGGCTAGCGACAGCTACCCACACACAGTACACGGAGCTTCCGGCGGGGGGGGAGGAACCTCGGCGACAGCTTCCGCCGCATCGCTAATCCCTCTGCTGCCGTGTGGATGCAGAGGGACTTGGCGACGAGCTGTCTCCGAACTGTCTCCGAACTGTCGCGCACACGCTCCCGTGTGCTAGCAACAGCTACAATTGTCCCCCCGTGAGTACTTAGCTTCTGGCTTTGTTCACATCTAACGTTTAAATCGTAACGCCAGCGATTTTTGATATTTTAAGCGATTTTTTCCCCCTTCCGGTGCTTACCTGCGCGCTTCGATTTTGTATAAAGCGCTTTTCTAAGTGCTTTTGCAGAGTGGTTGTTTGTTAACTTCCTGACATCATTATTGTCATTATTGACATGTATTTATTCATGAAAGCGCTGGGGAAATCGCTATACAAATCGCTTTTTCAAGCGATTTGCGATTTCCCTATACCTTCCATTGAGGCAAACTGCCCCAAAAATGGTACATGCAGTGCTGTAGTGAGCGGATCAGAATTGAACCGCTCAGATGTGAACACTCTCTTAAGCTGCATACACACGGGTTACAACTGTCGCCGCAACCACATGGCACGCGCGTGTTGCAGCGAGAGGTCCCCCGTGTGTACAACGCGCATGCCAAGAACCGTCGCTAGTAAGAGCTGTTGCCCAGCGATTGACTTGGTCAATCGCCGGCAACAGCTGTCGCCGCAACCTCGACGCAACTGTCGCTAGTCCGCCATGTGTATGCGGACTAGCAACAGCAATGTATGGAGCTTCCGGCGGGGGGAGGAACCTTCGGCGACAGCTTCTGTCGCATCTCTGCCTTTGGGCAGAGATGTGTAGACGGCTGTCGCTCAGGCGGAGCTGTCGCCGAGCTGTCGCGCGCGCGTCCCCTGTGCGCTAGCGACCAGCCACAAAGATCTCTCAGTGTACGTAGCTATAGGGTATCATTGCTCAAGCGCTTTTAGGGCGATTTTGAACAACACCTTAGGAGTAAAAAAGCCCTAAAGAAAGATTTATACAAAGATGCTGCCCAGCCTCCCTGCTCACCGTACACTTTTTTGGCAGTTGGACAGAGCAACTGCCATTTACTAAGTAATTTTGAAAATAAAGAAAACCCTGAGAATCCCCCAAGAGCAGATGAGCTGGTCTAAAACCTGTTGGTTCTATCCAATTTCAACTACCTACGGTAAGTGACATCAACATAGGAGAAAAGTAATTTATGTCTCATTTTACTCCAGGAAAAATGTACTTTTTATTTGTATAAGTTTACATGTGCTTTAAATTTTACGATTTTTGTGATAGTGAAACTACGCCCTGTTTTGGTGGTTACCTGGCTGGCAGGGCGTTTCAATCACCGCCGTAGTGCGCATCCGCCGTTTTCGTTGTTCCCGCTGATCTCGCTCTTGAATTCCCGTCATGTCCCGTCGCAACTCACTTGCTCTGCCTGTCTCTATGACCGCAGAGCTCTGTGAGCCAGTCAGGAGCCGATTTAATTGGCTCCTGGCCGTGTCTATCAATGTAAGCAACTCCTATAGGCTTACATTGGTAGCCATGGTAAGGAGCCAATGAAATCGGCTCCTGACCGGTTCACATGACTCTGCCATCATAGAGACAGCAGAGTGGATGTCCTGAGTATCCCGGCGTGCGGCAGTGATGGCGGTTGCGACGGGTATATGCGGCGATTCGTCTGTATTCCGTCTTTATTGTACCAGCGGTCTCTGGGGGGTTAAAATTGCCAGCGCTTTTAAAAAAGCAAAAGCACTCTTGGGGCTCGATTCACAAAGCAGTGCTAACCCAGTTAGAGACTTTAGGCATGATAACCATTGCACCATGCTGGTGAAAAGTCAGTTTAGGAGTGATAAGTTTAGGCGTGATAAGTTTAGGCATGATAAGTTTAGGCATGCTAAGTTTAGATAAGTTTAGATCGCACGCAAAGTTCTGCACGCAAAGCAGCGCCATTAAATTCTATGCGAAGTGCACCAGACTTTGCTAGCGCAAAACTTTTGATCAGCTGTGCACTGCGGTGCTAACCCAGTTGGTGCTTAAACTTATCATGCCTAAACTTATCACACCTAAACTTATCATGCCTAAACTGAGTTTAGGCATGATAAAGGGCTTTTCACCAGCGTGCTAACTGTTAGCACCGCTTTGTGAATCAGGCCCTTAGTGTGAACAAGCCCTCAGGGTGTGTACACACATCCAATTTTAATTGTTGGATCTAGGTCGATCGGCTGCTGCAGCAGACCGATGGCCCATAGGGTTGCATTGGATCGAATGGTGCAATATTGCATTTTGATCGATTTTCAATAGAATTCATTCTGAAATCTATTGGAAATCTGTTCCTTGCGTGATGACACATCAGATAGACACCTATCAGATTCCATCTGACAGGAATCTATCTAATCCTGGGAATACACGGGTCGATCCGGCGGCCGATTAGCTGCCGGATCAACCCCAGCCGCGTCCCCGCCGCATTCCCGCTCGTCCGCGCGGATCGATTCCCGCTTGTCCCCGCCGGGGCTTCCTTATCAGCTCGATTCCCTGCCATTGTCCGCCGGCGGGGATCGAGCGGGCGCGGGTCGAGCGGCTTGATCGGGCCAGCTGAATATTATCAGCTGGCCGGATCAGCTGGTCGATACACAGTACAGAATCATACCGTGTATCCCCAGCATAATGGTCAAATCTGTTGCTAATCTATAAGTGTATGGGTACCTTTAGTTTTAGTCAGACTGCAAAGATTGTTTGGTTAGATTGTGGTATGTGTGGCCAAATATGCCCATATGCCAACCTCCCCCCCCCCCCCCCACACACACCCACCCACACCCACCACACTATGCATTGGAGATTAATGCAACTGTGACACATTTACCTTAATCCCCATTGAAGTAAATAGTAAAACTAATCCCCTACCAGTTGCTGTAAACATTCTGAGTATAAGACAAAATCACACTGTTCTGTGAAGCTGGAGTCACTAATAAAACCGTTACTGCTCCTCAAGCATAACAATTTGATAATATCCCTAATGATCAGGTGATGAAGCAATTAACATTGTTTTCTACATGGCCTGGCAAGAAGGCACGCAATGGCTATATTTGGAGAAGCCTCTAGTAGAGTCTCAGGGCTGCAATTGCCATGGTGATATCATACAGCTGGAATCAGAGCTGGAGTCCCTGGCCAGCTTCCATGTCCTTTTACAGGGACTAGAGGAGGAGTGGTGGCAGAAGGAGGAGGGACAGGGGAGGGGACACACAATAATAGATGAAAGGGAGAGAGCAGAAGCGAAGGAAAAAATAGGTGAGAAGAGGAAAGGTTGCAACCAAGCGCTGTCTATGCTGGGGTCAAGCAGAACGATACATCTCCAGCGTGTTGCTGAAGATGATACATCTCCAGCGTGTTGCTGAAGATCTGTAATGATATATCTACTGAAGATCTGTAACAATGTATCTACTGAAGATCTGTAACAAATGTATCTGCTGAAGATCTAAAACAATGTATCATAATATTTACTTAGGGAAGACCAGATCATAAAGACGTTCTGGTAAAGAAAACTGAAGGTGTTGTCCATAGCAGACCTTGCCCTTCATATCAAGCCAGTTCATAGACCAATACTGGTGTGCAGCAAGCAGCTACATATATCACATAGATATCAGTATGAAGACAAGTCACTGACAGATGAATCGGTTGCTATGGGTTACTATTGTGCGGTGTCTTGATGAATTACCATCCTAGTTAGGAAGATAAGAGAATAGATCCAATCCCCCATTCGGCTGCAGTCGGTATAGTGCTAGTCTGAAGTAGCACAAAATCATCCATAACACAGTGTGACCTGCATACAAAGACAGGCTGCACAGCCACGACGTTATCCACTCTGCCCTGACAATACTGTAGTCGGCTCTATACGCTGACATAGCAATGGCATATATCCTAAACACACTCACACGCAAGTAATAGGTCACCTAATACGCCAATGCTATAAGGAGAATCCTCTCTACGCTATCATAGGAAAATAGGCTGTTTAAACCACCTCATCTAGAGCCTAGTGTCCCCCTCTAGCATACAGCAGCGCCATTCTGCGAGCCTGGAGCACAATAGACAGATAATCGGGGTTTCTGTACTCACCAGCGCCCGTCTGTGCCACCCTCGCGCCCCGGACTCCGCTCTCCTGCCTGCCTGCTCTCCGCAGCGCACCGATCTGCGCGTCACCTTCATACAGCAGCGCTTGGAATTTAAATGCATCTGAAAAGACGATCCATCACCAGCCTGAACAGTCAAACTTTATCAGGCTGCGCAGCCATTGGCTGGCGTATCCACGTGACGCCCCCTTCACTGTACATTCATATTATTTTCTACTGGCCCTATGGAGGAAGTGAGAAAGTTGGCACGGCCACCCTGGACTCTAAAGACACGGTGACCCAGTGATAGATGGACTATGCGAGAATGAGTTCCTTCCTAGATTTCCCGAGCCTGATTAATGCAGAGCCTGGGAGCTGCACCTCCAGAGCTAGCTATCACCCAGATCATGGACTTACAACTTTCCAGTCTTGCGCAGTTAGTGGCAATAACTGTAACAGCGATGATCGGTTTATGGTTGGACGGGGGGTCCAGCTGAGTTCTCATCACCACCATCATCCCCACCAAAGTGGTGCTTTCCAGACTCACAGCAACCTGGGCATGTCCTACTCCCACCCGAGCTGCGCTGCAGGATATGGCATCCAGAATTTCAGTGCAGGTTACTCTCACTTCCCCATAAATCAAGAGACAGATGTCAGCGCGGGGTTCCCCGGCGCTGTGTACACTGGGAACATCGCCTCCACTGTGGTCCAGCACCATCAGCACCAGAACTATGTGGATGGATCAGGGTCAGCTCACTACATCCACCACCACCACCACACATATGGATCAGAGCAGCAAAACCTGTCCATTGCCAGCTATAACAACAACAGTGTCAGCGGCGTCCACATCAATCACCAAGAAGTATGTCGATCGCCTTCTGCTGAAACCTCACCTCCAGCACAGACCTTTGACTGGATGAAAGTGAAGCGCAATCCCCCCAAAACAGGTAAGCCATTATAAAATGATGTCCAGTGAAGAATGACTGGTCCAGTTCCCCTACAGGTGCCTTCATTCTGACGATCCGTCACTAATTACAGGACATGTACAGTTACCACTTAGGAGCTCATCTCTCAATTTACTGTAAGATTACCTACTTCTTCCTGACATACTTTGTTCCTTCCCTGTGTCACAATATTTACCCATGTTTGCTGTTTACTGGGCATCTGGTGATATAGTGCACCATTTCTCAAGAAGCTTCTTCTGACAAGAGCACCTTTATTACAAGAACTCTTAAACTGTCCCTTAGCATTTCCCCAGCTATTTGCTTGTACTTTTAATAGGTATAAAACACTTTCACATATAGGTCTTATGATGTTTTCTTAAAACTTTATAATGTCATTATGGTGAATACACCTAGCAAGTAGCAAGTCTTGGTTTATCTGAAGCTGTCATAGATGTCTTCTGGGATACAGATACCACAGGGCAAAAAGCAGGGCCTGAATGTTGGTTTCTCTTTCAGGTATTCCAATACCCAAGGGTAAACCTCTGACACCTTTGAGGGTATCTCTGCCTGTTAAAATATTCCCATAACAGGACAGAAGTTTGGGAGCTAATAACTGACATAGACAGATAAGGAATAAGTATATCTGGAGAGAAATGAGAGGTGATGGCAATAAAGATGTTCACTTGCCAAAGGTAGGTATGGTGGTCCACATCAAAGTGTTCATTTACAGTTACGAGGGTATACATACATCAGCAGAATTGCAGAACAAGGCCCTAGAGAACCTCAACATCCCTACAAAAAGTTCCACTAGGTGACCTCTTTTAAAATCCCAACAGCCACATCTATGTATACAAACATTCCATCACCTCTCTACTGGAATCTGAGGTGAGTCACATTTATGGAATTTTGGGCAGATGACTGAAAACCAGTGCAAGGGAAATTAGTGAAACCGTGTGCAAATATGGAGCAGATGCCCAGGAAGGATCTCTAGTGACCGCTCTGAGTGACCTCTCCATCTTTGCTCAAATTTTGCTCCAGTTCCCCCCTGCACTGCTTTTTGATCGATGTGCTCCTTCATCTTGCAGCTTCCTTATCTATCTGTACTGGCATTGCATGACATTCAGCAGCTTATATCTGTTTCATTTCTAAAATGGAAGGAAGCAGTCTATGGGAATTCATGCCCCCTGTTTGTAAACATCTTAATTTTGTCAACTGCCTTCATTTTATTTAAATGTTTTTAATCCTTTTACTTCAATACAAAGTTTAGAAAAGTTTGCTTTACTGATGAATATAGGTTCTCTACTTAGAGTTCATCTTCTTACAAGGTTTTTCCTCTGCATTTCAGGTAAAGTCGGAGAATACGGTTATGCAGGTCAACCCAACACAGTCAGAACCAATTTCACTACTAAGCAGCTGACGGAACTGGAGAAGGAATTCCATTTCAACAAATACCTGACCAGGGCCAGGAGAGTGGAAATCGCAGCAGCTCTACAGCTTAATGAGACCCAGGTGAAGATCTGGTTTCAGAACAGAAGGATGAAACAGAAAAAGAGGGAGAAAGAAGGTCTATTGCCAATCTCCCCCTCTGCCAGTACAGGAAGCGATGAAAAGTCAGAAGACATGTCTGACAAATCAAGTCCTTCACCATGTGCTCCATCACCAGCTTCTTCTACCTCTGATCACCTCAATTCCTCCAACTAAGAACAGCTGTCTTGTTTCAGTGTTTTTACAGGATGCCAAAGATTTCACAATCCATGTACTGTGTCAATAGCTTGCCTCTTGGCACCAGAGTTTTGTTTGCACAAACTGTCCTACCTTAAACCATTTTGTGTTGTCAACCAGGGCACCAAAGTGGAGTCCACAATCAGTATTGGTATGAATGAGCTGCTTCCTATGGTCAAGTACTGGAGGGACAGAAGACTAAGCGGTCCTCTTGCTTGGGTAGCCTAGGTACAAACCCTACTTAATGTGATGCACTATAGAGAAACCAAAAAGTTTACACAGACTGAAAGACTTTGTGAGTTTAATTTAAATGTGAATTCTGACTTATTGTCTGTATGTTTAAAGACTGTAAATATTTTCATCAAGAGATTTATCTTTAAAGCCTTTTTTGTAGAACCTCTAAACATCTTATGTTAACCTACTTGAGTGGATAATAAATTGCTTCAAGATTTATAATACAGAATAAGAATCCTGCTGAACCGAATATTAAACATTTCTATGAGTTGTTTCTTGTCTTAGGAGCTGGCTTGCCAAAGAGTACAATAATTATTCTAGGTAAAGACTTGGATGTCCAACTTGAAAGATTGTTTTCTCCTCACACTTACCAAAAAGGACTGAATGTTTGAAGTAAGCATTACTGAAGAACTGTTATTAAGTTGCACCTTTTAGTACATAATACTCTAGTCTACCAAAATGTATTTTGAACTTGTTAAAAAGAAAGGTGCCGTACCAGTAAATTAAATGACACTCTATGACATAGTTAAATGATGCCCTTCAAGTTATCAGTATTGCTTTAAAGACCACATCAATAATACAGTATATATTTTGTGATTTCTGTGTGAGACAGTGCATGAGAAACAATCACTTGCTGTGTATGTATACACTGAGTTTTATCAGTTATATTACTTCTGCTTACAATAGATTTTAATGCCTAAAATTATGTTTCTACCAAAAATGAATGGGTGGGGTGCATTGTGGTGGTAAATCGATAAATTATGGGTTGTGGGTAACCAATAAACTTGTTAAAAACTGAAAATGCCCCGTTTGATCATTGCTTGACACGTGCTCTGTTACAAGTTGTATTTTGAAAGCTTGCAGCAGTGCAAAGCCTTATCCGCTCAGTAGCTGCGTATACAGCGCATGGAATTCTTGCAGATTCACTTTACAGTGAGACACCACCAGGAACATCTTGGGTCAAGAACTGGTGAACTTTTCACCTCCATCTGAACGCTGACATGTGTAAACACAGGAGACTGACAAGAAATGTGCAGTTTGTCTCCAGTCACTCTTTCCTCACATCACTCCTCACAGGCACACATCTCAGCATTGCCCAAAAGGGCTATTTCCCGCTTGCCATCGTTTGACCTGATTTAACTACTTTTAACCGAAAAAAACAGGGAGCATCACTTTAAAACGTTGACGTGTGGGTGCATACATGTCACTGTAGATGATCTCTGGTGATGATAGCTGACCAAGGCTGTAAACAAGCCTAGTTAAAGACGCAGTTGCTATAGAAACAAAATCACTGGATACATTAACTTAAAAGTTGGTGATTAGCGACTAATCCAGCGTGTAGCTGATCTCGATGGCTTCTGTTGACTTCAAAGCCTACTATCACTCTCTCTCACTTCTACAATGTGCCTTTTGTTTCTGGAGGTGGCGAGCAAGGTAAACCAGATGTGTCCCTTCTCTCTACTGTACTTTAATGTGTTAAATTCTATTAGCACAACAAGAAACTGGTTCCTCTATCTCAAGTCACATCTCAGGGAACAAGTTACAGTGGAGGCTTCTTGGACAACTTCAAAGTGTAAAGGGCTCATTAAACATCTAAGTAGCTATTCAGCTCATGTTAATTATGGCATAGGTTAGCTTGTAAGCCCTGAAAACGAACATGCGATTAAAAAAAAGCAAGAGGTCACAAAAAGGACATACATTGTATTACATAACGGATTTCCTAGACAGATAATGGTGATCCACGTTACAAAATCGGATAGCAAGGAAATAGACAAATGTCATAGCCGTGCACACATCATCAGTCAGGAAATCAGGGAAAGCATAGAAATCTACAAATGCCTAGCAAAAATAAAATACCGCATTTATTAGTGCGCTATGTTAGTCTACGAGTAATGAAATACATCGATTTATCATTTATTCGTTTCTCGGTGTTATTTTATGAAATGTAAACGATCTTTAATGACTGGGAACAAGTAATATCAGCATTTAATTTTTGTTTACATTATTGCAGTTATAAGATCAATAACCGTGTACTAACAAATAACGCATTAACGGAAAATAATCTACCTAAAATACTGTTGGAATCACAGAGAAGGAAAAAGACAAAAGTTAATTTACAGGTTTAAAACGTGCAATCTGATACATTCATTCTAAAACGAATTCAACATTTGTAAACTTCTGATGACTTTCTAAAAGCAAAGAAACGTTATTAAAAAATTAAAATAATAATAAAAAGTAGGGTAAATAAAAAAACACGATCTTCAACTCGGTGTATAAATAACTAATTAGTCATGGCTTGCACGTAACAGAACGTTTCTCACCGCCTGGAATATTACATACAATACAAGAAACAGCTATTTCCCTCCTGAAAGTTTACTTTTGAAGCAATGCAGATACTTCGAGGTCTCCCTCCAGGGTGTTCAGATTGGAACTGATCAATATTTACTTTAAAAGGCCTGCTGAAAAGGAATCTAACAACAAAATGTTTAGCTGCCCACCCCTGTTTAATCTCAGGTTCACGCAGAGTTCAGGCAGAGATGAATTCAGGAGGAACAGGTCACATTAGTGTGAGTTCTAATGGTTTATCTGCCTGATCATCCACAGCCTGCAATTACACACAGTGCTCCTCCCGAGTCCTCATTACAACGCCTGTGTAAAATATGGCTTGATTGTACTGTACAGAATACTGTACCATGGCAATCTGCACATGAGAATCACTGGCTGCTCAGCAGAAGGGACTGAGTGATCAGTGATTGTGGGGTGAGGTTGCAGAGCCACAGGGTCTGCTTACATGACAGGACTCACTGCTACGTTGGCTAATGTAAAGTAACAATGATGCGCTCGGTCTAATGACCTGTGTCTAACCTGTTTGTATCAATCTCTATTGGCGTTCTACTCGATTTGACATAAGATAACTTGTACCTGCGCACCTACTGCACCTGTGGATTTTATTACATCGCTAAAAAAGTTCACTGAGCTGGTCCTGAGACAACCTAGGCAAATAAACACAAATCACACATACAGTACATAACAAACACATTCCAGAGAGACACACATTAGTCAGAAAAGCAAACGGTCCTTTTTTATTTAATCTTGCTGTATTAAAGAGGCTCAAATGAAATTTGTAGCAGCCCTATTAGGAGCTCTCTCCTAATAAATAATATCTAAAACTCGGATGAACAGAACATTTTTTTTTTGTCAGAGACTTTTAGAGATGTCAAATAAAGCAAAATGTTAATTGATTTAATTGATTAAAGTAAAATTGACTTTCAATTGAAAGGACCAAGTGATCGAGAAATAAGCAAAATGTAACTTAAAAATGTAAAAAAGGGGAACAATGTATTTTTTTTCTACAGTTTTCTTTTTTTTCTTTCTTTCTTGCTACGTTTTTTTTATTCCCGTTTTTCTAAATAAAAAAAGAGCGAAATAATAAATAATAAAATAATATAAAAAAGTATACTTTTTCCTCCTTTAATTGACCTAACACTTAAGATATAGAGTGGGGAAGGGTTAGAACATCCCTATGTTTCTTATTGGTGTCAATACTTTCTATTTGGAAGAATAACCTTCACTTCCAGTGCTCAGTAACCCCAGTTCTCTGGACAGGATGGGAGATAGAAAACTCAGATGTCAGTCACACACTTCTCCATAATGCTAAAAAGTGTGTATTGCTGAATGTGTGGTTATTACAGATCTCTCTCTCACATACAGTTCTATATGTGACTCTGTTGATGTGCTTTGAGTCCTATGGGGGAAAAGCGCTTTACAAATGTTATTGTATTGTATTGATGTGACAGTCAACTGGTTCCTACTGGAACTGCCATGGAAAAAAATCCCCATTTATAGATTTTTTTTAAACGTGTATCCTATCCAGTTGTTTACAATAATACATTGCATTATCGCACATAATGGGAAATATAGCTTACTACAGGGGCTGGGCAAGGGCATCTGGTACCCAAGGCTGAGCTAACACAATGCAAAATTCTTGATAAAAAACAGCAAAGTCCTTCTCCCCCTGTATCTTTAATCAAACATGCAGTGTGAATGGGCATAGAGGACCCCTGGCCAGTGTCCCTCCAAGTGTATATGTGTCACCCCATGCCCGTATGTAGTGTTGAAGGCTCACCTCACCAGTCACTTGCTGGTATGAATCCTGGCCTCCGCGGCGGTCTGGTGTCCCCGTGAGCACCTGTACCATATCACACTGGCATATGTCGCGAAGTCACTACATGCAACATTGTCACGTGGTATGGGCACCCGATGTGATGCCGAACACTGGAGGAGGCTAGGATTCTTGCCAGCAGGTGACGGGTGAGCCTTCAACACTTCACACGGGTATGGTGGGGGGGCAACACATATATGATGCAAACAAGGACCCAACTAAGAGTGTGACAATAAAGCCCAGGGGTCTCAAACTCAATTTACCTGGGGGCCGCAGGAGGCAAAGTCAGGATGAGGCTGGGCCGCATAAGGAATTTCACAATCGCGGTGCATCGCCGCCTCTGCCCGCCCCTCTTACTCTTCCTTCACAGAGAGGGGCGGGGAGAGGCGGTGATCCGTGTGGCGATTGACGTCAGAAGGGGCAGAGCTGAAGCTGAAAGCTCTGCCCCTTCCAGGAAATGCCGGCGGATTGCCTCCCCGGGTGATTTCGGGGCTCTGCAGCCCTCGTTTAGCGGCGGGGATGCGGCGGATTACTTGGGAGCACTGAAGCGAACTTTAAGGAAGCTTTTGCCAGCGAGGGCCACAAAATATTGTATCGAGGGCCGCAAATGGCCCGCGGGCCGCGAGTTTGAGACCCCTGATAAAGCCTGTCATGGTGTTGCGTCATATCCTCCAAAGCTGAATTTGAAGTGAATAACAAACAAAAAACAAAACAAAAACCCTTTACTCTTTTGGAAGGAAGTGGATGACGGGTTGCCTTCACTAAGAGTATGCAGCAGATACAGTATCACCCTCATCACCTCTTGAAGGACATGAGTCAATTGACTTTGGGACATGAGTTCTTTGTTAAAGCAGTAGGATCAGCCATACTATGCCAGGTAAAAAAAAACACATATATAAGTAGATAAACACTTGATCTACTTACATAACACATGTATTATACTGTCCACGTTTTGATTGCAGTGAATGTTATATAGTTAATTACAAGAATTCTGCTCCTGGTGGGGGCCATGTCTTTTGCCCACAGTTAAGGCTAACTCGTGATGTCATTTCTGCCCTTTACTTTTTTTCATGTCTCCTCCAATCGCTGAGTCGCCTCAGCCTTGCTTGTAAACACAAGTGAGTAGGGGATCAGGTTTCAGATAAGAAGCTGGCAGGGAAATAAAGGGAAGAGGAGGAATACATTATAGATAAAAAGAACCCCCAGCATGCAATTCTTTGGCACGACTACTAAAGGGCCAGTGTTCCTTAAGTATGTGATAACTCCAAATCATAACAGCAGAAAAAGTTTTGAAAGTTTTGAATGCAGGATTAGCATCTTTATCACTTAATACACTCATACCAGTTGCTGTTGAAATTTGATTTTTATGGCGACGATACCGCTTTAAAGAGAACCCGAGGTGGGTTTGAAGAATATTATCTGCATACAGAGGCTGGATCTGCCTATACAGCCCAGCCTCTGTTGCTATCCCAAACCCCCCTAAGGTCCCCCTGCACTCTGCAATCCCTCATAAATCACAGCCACGCTGCTGACAAACAGCTTGTCAGAGCTGGCTGTGTTTATCTCTATAGTGTCAGTCTGCTGCTCTCCCCGCCTCCTGCAGAACTCCAGTTCCCGCCTGCATCCCTTCCCTCCCTGCTGATTGGAGGGAAGGGACGGGGGCAGGGACCAGAGCTATGCAGGAGGCGGGGGGAGCAGCTGAGACTTACACTACAGATGTAAACACAGCCTCACAGCATGGCTGTGATTTATGAGGGATTGCAGAGTGCAGGGGGACCTTAGTGGGGTTTGGGATAGCAACAGAGGCTGGGCTGTATAGGCAGATCCAGCCTCTGTATGCAGATAACATTCTTTAAACACACCTCGGGTTCTCTTTAAAAGGAATCTTAACTGCTGCTAAAAAAAAGAGCTTAACTTAACTGGGGCTTCTACCAGCCCCCTGCAGATGTCCTGTGCCTACGTCTGGGCAAACAGATCTTCTGGTCCACCACAGCCAGCCAGTTTTGGTTCCGTCAGCGGGCCACTGTGCCTGCACGGGCCTTGGCCACGCGCATCCTTGATCACGCTCCCGTTGCGGTCCTGCCCATGCACTGTATAAGAAATTTTGTACTGCACATGCACAGGATGGCAACGGCCGCGCGGGCGCAGTGGTCCGTCAAATGGGCATCCACTGGAAGCAAAACTGGCTCGCTGCAGGAGACTGGAGGATCAGTTTGTCTCGGCGCAGGCACAGGATGTCTGTAGGGAGCCGGAAAAATCCCCAGGTAAGTTAAACTTTTTTTTTTTTTTTTTTAGCAACAGGCACAGGTTTGCTTTGGTTTATGTATCAGGCAGCTATATTAACTAAGTGGAGAGGTTAGGCGTCAGGAAAGATGATTTCATTATGGAGGAAGGTTTGGGTTAAAGGACATCTGTAATAAAAAAAAACTGCCCCTGGGGGATACTTACTTCGAGGGGGGGAAGCCTCTGGATCCTAATGAGGCTTCCCCTGTCCTCTTCACCCTCCGGGATCCTCGCGCCTGCACAGTAGAGAGAAACCCGATCAGGCTCAGCTATTTCTGCATGACCCGATTAGGAAGCTGACACTGCGCTTGCCTAGGAGTGCAGATTGTAAATATAGCTGCATGCTGCTGCTAGTTGGGGGATATTCTGGGGATCCTTGAGGCTCAAGAGGACAGGGGAAGCCTCATTAGAATCCTGAGGCTTCCCCCACTTGAGGTAAGTACCCCATAGGGGAATTTTTTTTTTTTACACATCCACTTTAAGCTTCCAGAAGGAGAATTTCAATAAGTAGAAAAGTTAGTCATCAGGACCATTTCATTATGGGGTAAAGTTAGGGTAAGGTGTCAGCAATAATTATATCATTAACAAAGAGACCATTGAGAGCCCACAATAGCCCACAATATATTAAGACTGGATTAGGTAAAATATAGTAGTGAACTAATACTGACAAAGATAAGTTACCACTACAGCAACCACTGTAAAGGAAAATGGAGAGATTAGACCCGACCCCACTCGGGTTAAGATGTCACTCTCTGTAGACAGGAAGATATGGAGTAACACCCCTCCAACAAGGGTGGAAAAACTTGCAAAATAGTAAACCCAAAGAGAGGCACCAGGCAGGATAAAATACACTAAAAACTGTTTAAAAGCGTGCGTTTTATGGCGCCGCTGGTAAGCTAGGTGTAGGGTGAGCCGAGTGACGTTTACCCTGCTGCCGCTCAAATTTCCAGCGGAGTTAAATACTATTCCCCCTCCGAGTTGTAGCAACTCAGAGGGAGAAGTAATTAACGGTCCGGCAATTGCCGGAACCCCAAATGGGTATGCACCCCACGCACTAAAGCATTAGTGCTATACCGGTGCCTAGCTTCGGCACTGAGCCCCGAAACGACCTGTTTTGGTTTAAAATGAGAGGTAGACTTACCTCCTCACTGAAGACTCAAAGTGTCTGTATCAGGCAAAAAACTGTATTGTATAATAATTAATCATAAGAAGAATTTTGCAGGTGTTTAACCTGCTTCTTCTTCAGGCAGTGAACAGGAGTAACTAATATGGAGCTCTTAGCAGACACGGCACCTCGGTTGACCAAGTATAGTTTTATGTTCAAAAGACAGTAAAAGAGAGCCACTATCATTCATGTAGACCAATCAGTCCTGGCAGATTGGTTCGGGTGATAATTGGTGTCAGTCGTTTGTACTGAACGATGACAAACGATCGATTCATTCAAAATACTCACTTTCAGATCCTCGTTCTCACACTTCCCGTAAAGATCTAATCGGGGAGAACGGGACTGATACCAGGAGATCGAGAAAGCTTTAGACCACGGCGAGGGAACGATCTGCATGGAGGTGGCTGGAGGAAGCCCCAGGTATGTATACATTTTTCATGCCCCTTCGTCTCTGGTACACTTGAAAGCTTCGTACTCATGTTAGACCGCAGTAGTTGGAAAACGAACGATCCTCAATGATTTTTTTTAGTTTGCCAGATATATCCTTTAAGGCTGTAGGTATGGTATCCAGAACGGCAATCCTACAGGTACACAATCAATACATTTAACACTGCTTTAATAAATAACAAATGGACCTACTATACACAACATACAGTATTTAGTAGGAGCATCAGCCGTCCTCAGACACAGGCCATGTTACTGAAATTGAATTATTTCTGTCAGTGACAGACACTTTGCAGGAAACATTACATCAGAGGCGAGGCTTCACCTAGGCCTAGTCCACTTCTCCTGCCCTTTTGGCCTCAGCCACTTGCTGAAAGACACTGACATCTATAGATCTTGGTAAACAGTAGGTTTTGCTGGAGATTTCATAGCACATGTGTTCTTCATCACTGCCTACCATTTAAAGACCAAACTGAAGGCAGCTCCCTCATCAGTCTGTTAATCTTTCAATATCCACCATCCCAGCTCCCAGTTAAATTAACAAAGAATCTATCAGGGAGCAATCACAAAGGGACATACTCACCTGATGCTGGCCTGCTGCAGGGGTCACAATCTGGAGACTAAATATAAACATCCACTAATTCACATACGTCTGTGATGAAAACACAAATGTAAATGTATAGGTAAACGAGATATCTAAAATATTGAATGTATTATTACCATGGTCCCCTGCGCTCCATTATTTACACATAAAATGACCCTGAAGCAAATCCAGGAATAAGGGAATATAATAAAAATAATTTTACAATCAGACAATCTCTACAGTGTATACTTCATAGCTACATTTTTGGTAGTTGTTGAATTTTGAACAGATGCAAAGTGGTGCCAGGCAAAATACAGACCTTAAATCTTGGTGGGTCATAACAATCATACATGATTGTTTTAAGTGACAGATCCGATACAAGCGCTTTTCAGCTTTCACTCAAGCACTCTGTTCTGCTCTATGGAAAGGGGAGTGAGATGGAGTACAAGAGGGAGCTGCACTGAAAATTAGAGTGGGCAGGCAAGTTTCGGATCACAAACAACCCGTGAACAACAGAGTACAACTGTAACGATAGGTGTCAGCAACCAGAGAGAATCTGATTATTGGTGATCTGCAGTATCACCAAGAATACAGATCTATACATGATTATGGATGATCTGCAGAATCACCAATAATACAGATATAGTACTAACCTCTAGACACCTAAAGCGTGTAAGTGTTTGGTGTAACAGTAGGAATTGAACCACCGGGGTAGCAGGTGGTCCAATTAGTAGAGAAAGACTCTACTGCAGTCAAGGGCTCCAGGAGGAAGAGTCCCCGACTGGTTTTGCAGCAGGGCCCCCCTGCAGGAGGACTGAGCACCCAAAGGTTGACTGACAGCCAGAAGGGTCGGGCAGGCTGGGTCGGCAACACACAGTCAGATAAAGTACAGAGAAAGGAGACAGATTCGGTAACCAGGGACAGGCAGGGTCGGCAACAGTAGATCAGATGTGCGAAGGTACCGAATCAGAAAACAGAAGAGAAGTTATGAGAGATACAATTCATAAACAGATATCCAATAATGCCTAGTCTTGAGTGTGAGGTCCGTGGTCTCACACCCAGGGGCTGGTCTAAGGAATAACACAGATGATATACAGTATTCCTAGTCTGGGGTGTGAGGTCCGTGGTCTCTACACCCTGGAACTGGTCTAAGGAATAACACAGATGATATACAATATTCCTAGTCTGGGGTGTGAGGTCCGTGGTCTCTACACCCTGGAACTGGTCTAAAGAATAACACAGATGATATACAATATTCCTAGTCTGGGGTGTGAGGTCCGTGGTCTCTACACCCTGGAACTGGTCTAAGGAATAACACAGATGAGATACAATATTCCTAGTCTGGGGTGTGAGGTCCGTGGTCTCTACACCCTGGAACTATGCTAGAGAATAACACAGATAATAATACAGTGAACTGGCTAAGTGTGGATTCCCAGGTCCTCCTGGTTCCACCACACTGAAGGATCTGACTAAGGTCTGAGTGCTAACACATAGGTATTCGCAACGCCAGAGAACCAGCAACTGAACAGCAAGAGATATATATAGTAAAGCGCTCCGCAGCGCCGCCCAGCTCCCATCAACCAATCACCTGCTGAGCTGGGATCAGCTGACCGCCTCGATCAGCTGACCCTTCTCCTATTGGCATAAAGATCCTGTCTTGCGGCGCGCGCGCGTAGCTCTCCATCTGTGTGCACTACTAGGTCCAGACAAACCAGAAGCATGTTGCTGCGGGAAAACCGCCTCTCTGTGCGCGGATTCCACCGCCTCACTGCCAGAACGCGCGGCGGTTTCTCCGCAATCCGTCACAACAACAGAATGAAAGATTGGACTTGATTAAAAAAGCAGCACGATGCTGGAAATTATGGATTTATACAATTGTAAAATCTTGAGGTGCCCATACATGTATCTATTTACCGTATTAAGATCAATGCCCCAACATGACACATCCAATCCGCCCCCTTTTGAGTGAGATCTCTCCATCCAGAGGGATTGATAATTTTGATTAATTTCGGATGGATGGAAAGGGGTGGTAGATTGACAGCTGTCCAATGAGCCCCACAAGGTCTCTTCCCATCTAAAATAGTGCACCCCAGGGCATTTGCAGAATGGTGGCAGTGGAGCCCACTCACCAGTCTGCCAGGACAGGCCCCACGGTGTCCTGTCTCCATCCCTACTGGCCGTCTGTTCCCCACTGAGCAGACAACATTTATGTTATGTGACTACATGCATGCCGCCAGGTCATGGGAAACAGGCGGCCAGTGGGTATGGATACAGTACACAGGAGGGAATGCGTCAATGGACAGGTGAATGTGTCCCGCTGTCAACACTCTGCAGGGGGACCTGGGTAAAGTACTAGGTGGGGGAGACCTTAGGGGCCTGCAGGCAGGGGCGTAACTGGAGTGGAGCAGAACTGGCAATCGCAGGAGGACCCAGAGCTGTGGGGCCCCCAACTACTAATCTTCCCTGCCTCCCATACAGGAGACTTCAGATCAGATGTTTTTGTGGCTACACTTGTTGTGGGTGTGAAGATCATGATGGCCACACTTGTTTTATAACCCTTGCGAGATGGGCACCAAGACATCAGGGGGAGGCAAGGGACGGGGTGTGAGGGCCCATCAACATTTCTCTGGGGGGCCCCATGAACTGTATTTACGCCACTGCCTGCAGGTCAGCCCTGCACTGCAGCAGCAGTTCCACAGATTTTTAATACATTTCAACGTGAAATCTATTAAAAAATCTATTTGCATTGTGTGTCAGTAGTAGATCCAGGGCCGGATTTACCATAAGACACTGTAGGCACGTGCCTACAGGCGCCTGATGATGGGAAGGTGGCTCAGTCCCCTCCCCTAGTGCCTCAATCCTTCCCTATGCAGAGACCCAAGAGGAGCGTAAATGAGAGGTTATTCACCCAGCCCTCAGGTTTCCACTGAGAGATCACCCCTCAGTTGGGGGCACCACTAGCTACTTAATACTGAAGGTACCTCTGGCTACCTAATGCTAAGTGACACCTGCAGCTTTGAGGGGAAATAGAAGTAAGGGAGAAGTGACAGCTGGGCCAGCCAGCACACTTGTGTTACGGTTCAGTGGGGGGGGGTTTGTGGGTTTGTGGAAGGCGAAGTGTAAGGTGCCAGGAAATCTGTGCCTATAGGCTCCTGTGATATAAATCCAGGCCTGAATAGATCCTTCTCTGATCAGAATTCAGTCAGAGAGGGATTTATCTTTTGGTCAAGTTGGTTAGCCATCTACTAGTGTATGACTGCCGTAATGCTCCAAACATAAAGCTTAGTACACACGGACCAACCTGCAGCCTGATTATCATCTGACCTTAGTCTGTTGGATGATAATCAGGCATGTGTAGGCGTGCAAACAACTTGATGAGCAACTGATAACAGGTGGTTTGATCAATCCAACTGTTGGATCTATGTTGGTCTGATATCATGCAGTTGGTGCGTGTGTACAAGTTGTTTGTGAGACATGTACCTGTTTTGAATGTGAAGTCTGTCAGTCCTCTTGCGGGAGTTGGTTGTTTAGCCGTCTAGGCGTGTGTATGCACGAGTCACGTGGTTTGTCAGGTTGTGTGATTTGTTATGTTGGTCATGTGGTTGTGTGCATGTTAGATGTGTGTATTATGCCTCGTTTACACCTAATCAGTTGCTCTCAGTTATAACTGAAAGGACAACTGATTTTCAAAATAATGCCCATGTTTTCCTATGGCACAGTTCACACTTAAAGAAAACCTGTACTGAAAATTAAAAGTGAAATAAACACACACAAGTCATACTTACCTCCCGTGTAGTCTACTCCTCAATCTCTTTCTCCTTTCTCACGTCCTGTTTGTCCACTGGGATCAAGGGAATTCTCTGTCCTCCATTTTGAAAATGGTCATTACCCCATAACAGCTTTCTGGTCAGCACACTGTTAAACTGTCATATCGCCCACTTGAGCCATAGGGAAACATAGACATTACCTGGTACATCAGTTGTCCTCTCAGCTATAACTGACAGCAACTGATAAATAACTGACAGCAACTGATATATTTCAATTCTGACAAAATGTTGTCAGAACTCGACACTATCACTGACAGAAGAAAATGGTGCGCTTCTGAGAGGAACTAATAGCAAGGTAACTATGTAATGTTCATTTGAAGTTACCTCATGTGTTTATTTTAAATAATTTTACTCAGTACAGGTTCTCTTTAATGCATTTTAACTGAAATCTTTTTCACAATGCACTGCTATGGAGAAGGGAAAAAATGTGTACTAAGTGATTACATGTAAACGGGGCCTTAACACCTGTTAACTATATAACCCAAAAAAAAAAAACAGATTATGCCAGAAAAGGCACACATGGCACCTGTCATCTGCTTGCTTGCCCGTTCCTTCATTCGTTATAATTTGGTTAATAAGGGATCTTACGTTTTGAGTGCTTATAGGGGCTGACACACATAACAGCGGTAATGTTACCGTTTACACACAGCACACAGCAATATTACCTTATTATCTTTACTAACGCCAGTAAGTACCGCGAGTTAGGCCAGGTTCTCATTGGCGTTTCGAGCCAAAAGGATCCGGTGAGTGGATCTGGTCTCTGCTTCACAGGATCCGAATGGCACTGTCCGCGGCCCGGTTCACATAGTGAAAATGGATCTGATGATCAATGATTGAACGGATCCGTTTTCACTCAGCAAATACATGCCTAATCTTCTGTAGCAGCCGGCGGTAGAGGCTTCCTCTTCTTCCACTGTGACTACACAGCGCGTCCTGTGACTAGTCACATGATGCATCATGTAGTCACATGACGCGGAAGAAAACGGAAGCCGCTACTGCCGGCTTCTACAGAAGATTAGGTATGTATAAACCCTCCTTCACCCACCCGCCCGGCTACTGCACCCTCCCTCACCCTCCGGTCGCTCAGGTTCGCGTCGGCCCATGCTCCCATACCTCGTGGAATGGTCCGTTTCTTCACTAGTGTTAAGAAACGTTACATTTTCCATTGCCCAAATGCTGCAGCATTTTTTGTCCGGGTCTGTTCTGCTGGGCAGAATGGTCTGGAAAATTAGGGCCTGCAGGAATTTTTAGGTCTGGGGAACGGAACGTACAGAACGTATCTGTACCAATGGATGCATGTGAATGGATCAATAAGTTAACATTGGATCCTTTCACATCCGTTCCGTTTGTACAGTATACGTTCCGGTTCCAATCTTTAACAAAACGCTAATGTGAACCAGGCCTTACGCTATCAGCGTGACTCGCTATACTTGAGTGGCGCGATCGTTGCTATGGTAATACACATAACTAAAGAGTGTTATCATTAGTTACGCGTTAGGGCTGGTTCACACTTGCGGTTCTCTGCCAAACGGACCGGATGACCTGACCGGATCCGGACCGGATCTGGATCGGAACCGTACGGTTCTGATCCGGATCCGATCCGGATCCGGTCAGGTTGCATCAGGTGTTCATCAGGATGCGATCCGGATCCGTTTGGCAAAAGATTGTAGAAATACAATAAAAATGGTGGGGTCTGGGAGGTCAGCAGAAGGTGGACCTGTGGAATCAGGCCCTCCGCTGTTTAGCACTCACCTCCACCTCCGACATACTGCCAACATCTCCAGCACGTTTAAAGTCACTGCTGCTCCACTCCAAAATGCTTGCCCATGTGTCCCCATCCAAAATCGCCGCTACAATACGCATAGGAAGTGGGGTAGAACATCCGGATTTTTAGCCAGTGTGTTGTGCGCTCTCCGGTTCTCATTGGTTTGTATTGGCCGGATGGTGCAGTCCAGCTCCGCTCCGGATACGGCTGCCGGAGGAGCCGGACCAAAAAATAGCGCATGTTGGGTCTTATGCCTGAGTCCGGATCCGGTCCGGATCTGGTCCGGACGAAACGGACGCATGTGAACGGACGCATAGGCTTTCATTGCTATGCCGTGCGTCCGTTCCGTCCGTTCTGCATGCGGTCCGGCTCCGGCACGGCGATTCCGGACGGCGACCGCTAATGTGAACCGGGCCTTACTGTAGCAACAGTCATGCTACTCAAGTACTGCAAGTCTAACTTGTAATGTGTGCACATGGTAATATTACCGCTGTTATGTGAATAAACCCCCTAAACTTTTACTAATATAAACTAATGTGTACATCTGTGTGTTACAAAACTGCGTCGCTTTGTGAATCAACCCTACTGTCTGAAAAGAAAGACAACGAGGTTCCTTGCCAGAATTATGAAACATCTGTTAGTGTATGAACAGTGCTGCATAATCTGCTGGCATTTAACAAATAATAACAATAAAAATAATAATACACATTTATGTGTATCACTTTCACCACCTCTTCCAGTAAATTACCCGTTTAATAGGATTAGACACAGCTTTCCCAAGGCAGTTATAAATGCGTACTTTATCTGATCTTACTTGTGATTGAGACAAAAGATAACAATTGTCAAAACTTTATAGCACAATTAGGTTAGATGTTATATTTATGTAAGGATTTAGGTGTACTGTGGAGCAATTATAATGTAAAAAGAAAGCATTTACACTGCAATGTAGGTAACAGACAATGCATGTCACATGAAAATAAATGATTCCTTGAGGGCCATTTCCCACTAGCAAGCACGGCTGCAAGGGCGAGAATCAGCCGGGCGGCGATTGTAAGTGGAAGAAAAACGAATCCCACTAGTGGAAAATGAGCACCGCGATTTACTTGTAAATTGCAGTGCTCTAGCGATTGGCAAAACAGCTTCGACCTGCTTTTTGAAGCGGATTGCATGCAGTGGAAAAGGGCCCTCGAGAGGAACTATAACCAAGGATTAAAATTCATCCCAATCAACAGCTGATACCCCTTTACTCAAATAGAAAGGGAGGGGGAAGGGGGGGGGGGTTGGCTGATATTGTGGTGAAACCCCTCCCACAGTGTGGTGTCAGGACGCGTCTGTGAGCCTTGTTGCATTGTGCGAAATAATGTCTGTTTCTATCTGCCAAGTAACCAGTATCTCCCTCTTTGCATATGTATATCTATGAAAAAAACAAACCTTTTCGCCTCTCACATTGTTAGGGGTGTGGTTACAGATGATAGCAGTTGATGTTGTCTGTTTTTTTCATGTCTGCCAGTAGTAAAGATGATGACATGCAGGCTGATTGTGGATTAAACTATATGAACAAATTGCATGGAGAATATCAATAATTTCTTGATTTCTCTTCATCTTTTAAAGAGACTCTGTAACAAAATGTTCAGCCTTCTTCTATCCTATAAGTTCCTTTGCCTGTTCTAATGTGCTCTGGCTTGCTGCAGCCTTTCCTAATTGCACAGTGGCTGTGTTATCTCTGTTATATGATCTAATCTTCTCTCTTCTGTGGGCTCTGTGGGCAGAGGCTGAAATGTGTGGAATGTGCTGCACTGCTTGTCATTGGCAGAAGCTATACACACCCCCTCCAGGCCCCCTGCAGGCTCTGTATGACTCACACACTCTGCTTATGTGAGCCTATCACAAGCTGGTTAGTTTGTTTGTAAACACTGCCTAAAACTGGCAATTACAAGCCAGGATTGCAGCAGAGAGTGGCAGAAACAGCACAGAGGGGCCCAGGAGAACATAAGGAATAGAATGGTATGCTTTTTGCTGTAAAAATTTTAGAGTGTAGATTCTCTTTAACTTCTCACTTTGCAATGTATTTATTTATTTTTTCCCTTTTCGCTAAAGTTCCTCTTTAAAGGACCACTTTCGTGAAAATTGTAAAATTTAAAATACATATGTACACATACAAATAAGAAGTACACTTCTTCCAGAGTAAAATGAGCCATAAATTACTTTTCTCCTATGTTGCTGTCACTTACAGTAAGCAGTAGAAATGTCCCCCTCATGGGGGATTCTCAGGGTTTCCTTTAATTTGAAAAGCATTTTATGAATAGCAGTTGCGCTGTCCGAGCAGGGAGGCTGGCCAGAATCTTTGCATGGATCCTTTTCAGGTAGTGTCTTAATAAAGAATAAAGGCCATGCTAAGAATCCCCTATGAAGAGATGGGCTAGTCCAAAACCTGTCAGTAATGTCATATTTCTACTACCTACTGTAAGTGACAGCAACATAGGAGAAAAGTAATTTATGGCTTATTTAATTCTGAAAGAAATGTACTTCTTATGTGTACGTGTACACATGTATTTTACATTTTACAATGTTTGTGATAGTGGTCCTTTAAAGGGATCTCAGCACTGGTTTAACAAAATATATAAAAAAATGGACCGGGTCATTGGGGGTGGGGTGAGAAGTATTACTTACCTTCAGGGGCAGGTCCGGTTCTAGACTTCCTGCTGCCTGATGCAAACTTGTGAGGATATACACCCCCCCCCCCATTTTGGAATGATCGCACCGCACCCAACAATTTACTCTGCTACATTTAATGTTCCCACATGACATGCTGCAGCTTAAAACAATAGCACACCGGCTGGTTGTGAGTCTGTGACAGACAAACTGCTCACCCTCAGCTGTCCTCCATTCCTCCTTAGTCAGTACAGAAGTGTTACCTCCTTTCTGCTGTGCAAGCTGTGCTGGGCAAGTCAAATGAGACGCTGCTGCTCTCCTCCTCCTCACTCACTGTCAGACTCCTCACACAGCACAACAAGCTGCTTTTCGCCAATGATAACCTCTTCACCTCGCTCTCCTCTCGCTTCTCTTCCTACTCTGACTGCATGCTGTTAGTGTAAAGACAGTACAAACATGCTGTCCCTGTAATCTCTGCGCCTGATGAAAATATTTCACCTTGCTTCATGAGAGAACCGGCCCTGTTCAGGGTTCTGCTCCATAGCCCCTCCTCTGTTTGCGTTTTGCCATCTCCTCCAGCCAGACCTGTAGGTGCTGAAGGTAGAAGTGCCCGCAGCAGTGTCGCACGTTCCACCTCAATTCATGCCTGGAGATTACAAGGAGCAGCCCCCCAAAGGTAACTAATGCTTTTCACATCCGAATGATGCGCACTAAGCCGCGCAGGAGGTTTTCTCAGGCCCTGCTGGGCCGATTTGCGCAAATTTTTTTTTGCTGCACTTTGCTAGCTGCGTGAGCACACCGATGGCCACCGCCCCGCGCTGATTCGCCGCTATCCGCCGCGCCGCAGAGCCCCCCCCCTAGACCCCGTGCGCTGCCTGGCCTATCAGCACCAGGCAGTGCTGAGGGTTGGATCGGGACTCCCTTAGATGTCACGACGTCCATGACGTCGGTGACGTCATCCCGCCCCATCGCCATGGCGACAGGGGAAGCCCTCCAGGAAATCCCGTTCTTTTGACGGGGATTTCCTGATCGCCGATCGCTGACGATCAAAAAGGGTAGGGGGATGCCGCTGCACAGTGGCTATCATGTAGCGAGCCCTAGGCTCACTACATGATTAAAAAAAAAAAAAACAGAAAAAAAAAAAAAAACGCTACGCTGCCCCCTGGCGGTTTTTAATAGACCACCAGGGAGGTTAAGGATTGTTTTTATATTTTATGAAAATGCTGCCAAGTTGTCTATTGCTCTAGTGGTAACTGGCTTACTCTATGCAATTTTGTTCACTAAACACAACAAAAAAGTACATCTTTCTGGAGGGGGATTAATTAGCATTTGGCTGAAAAAAAAAATGTAAACTTGATTCAATGCCCTTTGCCCTTGAAACATTGCCTGTAGAGGATGGTAAATACTAGTACAGACAACACACATCATAATACCTAAAATGATCACAATAGCCTAACCTAAGTATAAGCATCCATGCAGGACATTCACAACAACAGCAGATTTTCCCTGGGGCTGCCCTTCACTTCCTACAGTCAGGGCCGGATTTAATCTAAGGCCACCTAGGCCATGGCCTAGGGCACCACAGGATCAAGGGTGGGTGGGCAGCAAGCTATACTAGGGGGAAGGAAAGGGCCACCTGGCTATCTATACGGAAGGGGGAGGGTCATCTGGCTTCTTATACTAGAAGGAGGGGGGGTTCATCAGGATACCTACACTGGAAGGAAGTGGGAGGTTATAAGTCTGTCTAAACTGGAGGAGGGGGGGGGGGCATCTCTCCCATGTACAGCAGCTCCTCTCCCATGTACAGCAGCCCATCTCTCCCATGTACAGCAGCTCCTCTCCCATGTACAGCAGCTCCTCTTCCATGTACAGCAGCCCATCTCTTCCATGCACAGCAGCTCCTCTTCCATGTACAGCAGCCCATCTCTTCCATGTACAGCAGCTCCTCTCCCATGTACAGCAGCCCATCTCTTCCATGTACAGCAGCTCCTCTCCCATGTACAGCAGCCCATCTCTTCCATGCACATCAGCTCCTCTCCCATGTACAGCAGCTCCACTCCCATGTACAGCAGCCCATCTCTTCCATGTACCATCCCTCCCATTTACAGCAGCTCCTCTCCCATGTACAGCAGTCCATTTCTCCCATGTACAGCAGCTCCTCTCCCATGTACAGCAGCTCCTCTCCCATGTACAGCAGCCCATCTCTTCCATGCACATCAGCTCCTCTCCCATGTACAGCAGCCCATCTCATCCATGCACAGCAGCTCCTCTTCCATGTACAGCAGCCCATCTCTTCCATGTACAATCCCTCCCATGTACAGCAGCTCCTCTCCCATGTACAGCAGCCCATCTCTTCCATGTACAGCAGCTCCTCTCCCATGTACAGCAGCCCATCTCTTCCGTGTACAGCAGCTCCTCTTCCATGTACAGCAGCCCATCTCTTCCATGTACAGCAGCTCCTCTCCCATGTACAGCAGCCCATCTCTTCCATGTACAGCAGCTCCTCTCCCATGTACAGCAGCCCATCTCTTCCATGTACAGCAGCCCATCTCTCCCATGTACAGCAGCTCCACTCCCATGTACAGCAGCCCATCTCTTCCATGTACCATCCCTCCCATTTACAGCAGCTCCTCTCCCATGTACAGCAGTCCTTTTCTCCCATGTACAGCAGCTCCTCTCCCATGTACAGCAGCCCATCTCTTCCATGTACAGCAGCTCCTCTCCCATGTACAGCAGCCCATCTCTTCCATGTACCATCCCTCCCATATACAGCAGCTCCTCTCCCATGTACAACAGCTCCTCTTCCATGTACAGCAGCTCCTCTCCCATGTACAGCAGCCCATCTCTTCCATGCACAGCAGCTCCTCTTCCATGTACAGCAGCCCATCTCTTCCATGCACAGCAGCTCCTCTTCCATGTACAGCAGCCCATCTCTTCCATGTACAGCAGCTCCTCTCCCATGTACAGCAGCTCTTCTCCCATGTATAGCAGCCCATCTCTTCCATGCACAGCAGCTCCTCTCCCATGTACAGCAGCTCCTCTCCCATGTACAGCAGCCCATCTCTTCCATGCACAGTAGCTCCTCTTCCATGTACAGCAGCCCATCTCTTCCATGCACAGCAGCTCCTCTTCCATGTACAGCAGCCCATCTCTTCCATATACAGCAGCTCCTCTCCCATGTACAGCAGCTCCTCTCCCATGTACAGCAGCCCATCTCTCCCATGCACAGCAGCTCCTCTCCCATGTACAGCAGCTCCTCTCCCATGTACAGCAGCCCATCTCTTCCATGCACAGCAGCTCCTCTTCCATGTACAGCAGCCCATCTCTTCCATGCACAGCAGCTCCTCTCCCATGTACAGCAGCCCATCTCTTCCATGTACAGCAGCTCCTCTCCCATGTACAGCAGCCCATCTCTTCCATGCACAGCAGCTCCTCTCCCATGTACAGCAGCCCATCTCTTCCATGCACAGCAGCTCCTCTTCCATGTACAGCAGCCCATTTCTTCCATGCACAGCAGCTCCTCTCCCATGTACAGCAGCCCGTCTCTTCCATGTACAGCAGCTCCTCTCCCATGTACAGCAGCCCATCTCTTACATGTACAGCAGCTCCTCTCCCATGTACAGCAGCTCCTCTCCCATGTACAGCAGCCCATCTCTTCCATGTACAACAGCTCCTCTCCCATGTACAACAGCCCGTCTCTTCCATGTACAGCAGCTCCTCTCCCATGTACAGCAGCCCATCTCTTACATGTACAGCAGCTCCTCTCCCATGTACAGCAGCTCCTCTCCCATGTACAGCAGCCCATCTCTTCCATGTACAACAGCTCCTCTCCCATGTACAGCAGCCCATTTCTCCCATGTACAGCAGCTCCTCTCCCATGTACAGCAGCCCATCTCTTCCATGTACCATCCCTCCCATGTACAGCAGCTCCTCTCCCATGTACAACAGCTCCTCTCCCATGTACAGCAGCTCCTCTCCCATGTACAGCAGCCCATCTCTTCCATGCACAGCAGCTCCTCTTCCATGTACAGCAGCCCATCTCTTCCATGCACAGCAGCTCCTCCATGTACAGCAGCCCATCTCTTCCATGTACAGCAGCTCCTCTCCCATGTACAGCAGCTCCTCTCCCATGTACAGCAGCTCCTCTCCCATGCACAGCAGCCCATCTCTTCCATGCACAGCAGCTCCTCTTCCATGTACAGCAGCCCATCTCTTCCATGCACAGCAGCTCCTCTTCCATGTACAGCAGCCCATCTCTTCCATGTACAGCAGCTCCTCTCCCATGTATAGCAGCCCATCTCTCCCATGTACAGCAGCCCATCTCTTCCATGTACAGCAGCTCCTCTCCCATGTACAGCAGCTCCACTCCCATGTACAGCAGCCCATCTCTTCCATGCACAGCAGCTCCTCTTCCATGTACAGCAGCCCATCTCTTCCATGCACAGCAGCTCCTCTCCCATGTACAGTAGCCCATGTCTTCCATATACAGCAGCTCCTCTCCCATGTACAGCAGCCCATCTCTTCCATGTACAGCAGCTCCTCTCCCATGTACAGCAGCCCATCTCTTCCATGTACAGCAGCTCCTCTCCCATGTACAGCAGCCCGTCTCTTCCATGTACAGCAGCTCCTCTCCCATGTACAGCAGCTCCTCTCCCATGTACAGCAGCCCATCTCTTACATGTACAGCAGCTCCTCTCCCATGTACAGCAGCCTATCTCTTCCATGTACAACAGCTCCTCTCCCATGTACAGCAGCCCATCTCTCCCATGTACAACAGCTCCTCTCCCATGTACAGCAGCCCATTTCTTCCATGTACAACAGCTCCTCTCCCATGTACAGCAGCTCCTCTCCCATGTACAGCAGCCCATCTCTTCAATGTACAGCAGCTCCTCTCCCATGTACAGCAGCCCGTCTCTTCCATGTACAGTAGCTCCTCTCCCATGTACAGCAGCTCCTCTCCCATGTACAGCAGCCCATCTCTTACATGTACAGCAGCTCCTCTCCCATGTACAGCAGCCCATCTCTTCCATGTACAACATCTCCTCTCCCATGTACAGCAGCCCATCTCTCCCATGTACAACAGCTCCTCTCCCATGTACAGCAGCCCATCTCTTCCATGTACAACAGCTCCTCTCCCATGTACAGCAGCCCATCTCTTCCATGTACAGCAGCTCCTCTCCCATGTACAGCAGCCCATCTCTTACATGTACAGCAGCTCCTCTCCCATGTACAGCAGCCCATCTCTTACATGTACAGCAGCTCCTCTCCCATGTACAGCAGCCCATCTCTTCCATGTACAACAGCTCCTCTCCCATGTACAGCAGCCCGTCTCTTCCATGTACAGCAGCTCTCCTTGCAGTTACCCTTTTCTGTAGAGCACAGCCCTCTTCCATGTGCAGCAGCTCCCATTTAACATACATAGCCCTGAAATTTAGCAGCCTCTCCAATTCCACTTGCAATCTACTCTTTTTCAACGTGTTTTTAAAATAGATTTTCACATTTTGTAATCGTAAAAGTACCAAAAAGTAGGTGAAAAAGTACTATGAAAATTATTTTGAGTATTTTCTTGCTTGCTGCTGGCTTAAAGGCATTTTATTGAGAAGTTTAAAAATATCACCTAGGAGAAAACTCAGGAGAAAAAGTTAATTGCATATGGCCCATTATGTCCAGCAGCCTTCTCTCTTCCATGTGCAGCACTTCCTCATTCTATGGCACATGCGGCCTCTACAGAAATGTCTGGCAGCAAAGGACTCACACAGCAGCAGCAACAGCAGGTAACAGAGGTCCAGTGAATTCTGGTGGCACCTCTGGAACCCACCTTCAGTCACACACTGCTGCAATAGCAGAAGTCCTGTTGTGGAACAGTTGCTAAAACATTTCCAGCTCATGTCAAGGTTTAAGCCAGAATGGCATGACTTGGGACAGCCTCCTCTGGATCTTTTTTATTTCACATTTGCTGGCATGTTTGCTGCCCAAGCCATAAAACTGATACATTTCATGCAGCTCTAATAAGTTTTTCTTGGCAATTTCATGCAGATTTCTGTAAACATTATTCTCTGTGGGAGAAAATACAGAAACGTGCTCAGAGCATTGGTTCATAGGAAGGTTTAATCTGGCAGAGCAGCTTTGCCCAGGAGGGAGATTCCAAGACTTCAAAATCATGATCTATTGGTCACCATGAAGAATGCATTTCGCCATGCGCTTTCCACATGCCAGGTGGATGAGTTTATAGAGGAAAGTGCATACAGCATTCATCTGGCATTGAAGAAAAGAAGACTGCAAGGCGGATCTTATGAAGGGTCTGCTTCTTTTTTTAAAGAAAAAAGACATGTTTATAAAAGACAAACATGAAGAATGTTTAAAGCAGAACAAAGCATCTCGATATTCCCTGAGTATGCGAGTAGTGGAAGAATTATAAAGTCCTTTATCAGCAGGTATTAGTCTTACAATACCTGCTGTTGTTAAGATCGTCTGTATATAAAAATGTTATATATTAATAATATTATATTAATATTATAATAAAATATTAATAATAAATAAATAAATATATTATGTTATAAGGCTCCCTGCACACTGCAAATCCGTTTTCAGATTCCGATTCCGTTTCCGATTCCGATTTTCAATTCCGGTTTTCCCTGAATACATTCAACAGAAAAACGGATCAAAAAATGTAGCATGCAGTAAAGATTAAAAATCGGAATCGGAGGTAAAAAACGATTAAAAAGCGGATTTGGAATCGGAAATGCATGCAGTGTGCAAGAAGCCTCATACAGTTGGTTAGACCAACTTTGCAAACAAACTTTTGCGGACCTTTCACTAATTTTACCGCAAAAATTCGCAAACTGCACATTCGTGGCTATCTCCTTTAACTTAAATGGCAGGGGAATTTTTTTCCTTCAGTCAGGGCATCTGTGCAACCACAATTTCTTTAAAAAAGGTGAGCAAAAATGTCCAAAACCCTGGACAGTGGCATGGCGGAGGGGCATCAATGGCCAAATATCCATCCAAAAATATGTTTCAGTAGGGGGGTTCCAGCGCTGGAACCCCTCGAAGATCTCCTTGTTGGTGTGAGTGTATGCGCGGTAGCGGCTCTCCACTCGGGCTCCTCTGGAAACAGCCGAGCCTGATCTGGTCAGATCTATTGTGCTGGCACACTGGTGGTACTTCAAATTTTTCAGGTGATAAAAGTGGTACAATGAGTGAAAACATTGAAAAGCCCTGGTCTAGGGGCTTCCCACATCCTCTTCAACCCCACCATTCCAGTGCTGGAACACTCTGAACATATTCGACAAACCTTGTTGAATATGTTGTTGCAGCCACACTCCCATCCATGTACAATCTTGGTTGCATTGCTTCTGCATGAGTTCTGTCTGGGCCTGCACAGTAGCATGATGCATGGCTTTTCCTCCGTGCACGAGCCAGAGGCCCCCCTCTACTTTTTTCTTCTTCTTACAGGTTTATGTTAACGGTATTATGGAGCAGCATGAAATGCCATACTGGCGGCACTTTTTAAGGCAGAGCTCCCACGTACTGAAATTGCAGAAACGTGTTGGCTACGGATGTAATGTATCTCATTGGCATCACACTGTATTTCAGATTTTGTGCGAATTTGCATTTCTGAATTTTCTGTGGTTAAAATTCAGATGGCAGGGTTTTTTCGTGTGCAATGTGCAATTCATGTTTCAATGCAAGTCAATGGAAATGCATAACATCTGCATAAAAATGTGCGTTTTGCATGAAAAATTGCAGTTTTGGAGTTAGATGCATTGTCATGGAAAATAGCTTCATTGATATTCACAGAAAAAACACAATGCAAATGTTCCTTAAGATGCACACAAATGTGCATTCAAAAAATAATACAAAAAGAGCTAACGTGGAATCGTGTATACGGAAAAAAACCCTAAAGCAAGTATATATGGCAGCCTTTGTATCCTTCTTTCAACAGGTTCCCTTTAATATCCTAGGCAATGTCGAGGGAAGCTATTTGCTTGACTGCAGCATTCTGCTCAGACATTGAGCAGATAGTTCATGTAGCCATCACTTAGAATTCTGCATGTTCAATTCACCAGGATAAGTTTGTCATTTAGCTGACTGACTAGGGTACTGGTCTGCATTATTCATGGGAGTCTGGCAGCTGATTAAACAAGGCAAAGTCAATAACGATGCATTCATTTTAACCTCTAAACTAAGATGTTTACTGTACTCTGTTTTCTCTAGACATAATACAAAGCAGTTGTTGTTTTGTTAAAAAAGGATTAGATTGAAATTATATATGTAAAATTGATTAGCTGCATTACACTGGGTATTGTGTATTGCAAGAAGCAGAATCTGAGATTGGCAGTGGCGTAGCTAAGGAGCTATGGGCCCCAGTGCAAGTGTTACATTGGGCCCCCCAAGCACTCTATACATAAAAATTGATACGGCACACCAAAACTTGCCAAGGACAACCACAGTGTCTGAGGTGTAAGGAGGGGATGGGGTACAGCTTGTTAATGATTACTACTATTCAAGGCATCTATAGATTATTCCCGCCACAGGACCAATAAAGAGCTAATACTGTCGTTGAAGGAGGCCCCCTCTGACCCAAGGGCCCAGATGCAGTTGCAACCTCTGCACCCCCTATTGCTACTCCTTTGGAGATTGTAGAACTTTCTGGGTACTGTATAATAATTATGGGGCACATTAGGTGACATCAGATTCTGTGAGGAAATTAATATTTACTGTCCCATAAAATATTAGTTTCTTAGTTAATAAACCATGTATTTAAATGAATGCATTATTTTTTTGTTCAACCAACCAACCAACCAACCAACCAACCAACCAATCATCCAACCAATCAATCAACCAGAACATCATTTTCAGTGTTTACAGTGGGGAACAGATAGCTACAAAAATAAGATTAGGATTTTTATTTGAACCCGAACTGAAAATAATGGCGCATATAGCGCCATTAACCTGAACTGAAAGTAGTGGCACATATGGCGCCATTATTTTGGCGCATGTGTAAGCATGCACTTGGTATGGATCTGTTTGTCTTTGAAAGCACTTGTGAATGCGAGTACTTCCTGAAGCCTACCAAGGACCACTAAAGGCATATTCTAACGTTCTAGTAGGATTATTATTATTATTGATTTATAAAGCGCCAACATATTCCGTGGCGCTGTACAAAGTAAGAAATAAACATGGGGTACATAATACAGACAATGGTGTACACTAATATACAAGATACATAATTAGTGACAAAATACAAAAAATGATACAGCATACAGAATACAAAATACAGAAGTGGTAATGACAATGATAAAAATAACATGATGAATAAAATGTACAATGATTTCCAAGACACAAAAGGGGAGAGAGCCCTGCCCTTGCAAGCTTACAATCTAAAGGGAAAGGGGGGAAACAAGAGGAGGGGTAGTATACGATAAAATATATAAAGGCAGTGTGTTTTAGGATAACTTCAATGGGAGGCCCGGTGGTGGAATGAGGGGGCACAGAGAGGACCGGGAAGGCTCTGTGAGATCCAGAACCTTTCCTCTTCTTAGGTGAGTAAGTCCTTTTATTATCTCTGTTCAGATACAATTTAAATATGTTATGAGATTTTCTTTCTTAATACAACCACATATACAGGATGATTGAACCAGTCAGTTTTAGGCTAGAGCAATCATTTTGATCAAATCTGTGTACAGCACGCTTTCTTACAATTGCATGATCATTTCTGAATAGTGGGTCTGTCTAAAAAATTCCTAGTTGCAGTAAAAGACGTAGACTGGACCAGTCACTGACACCATACTTTTCTATTCCATGAGCAGTAATAAATATGAAGTATGATTGATATATTTGGATTGATCTACAATTCATCGTGCATTGCAATGTGAAGTGTAAAGTCATACGCTATTAGGAAGATTAATCATTGGTTAGATCATCCCTAGTTGAGACTGTATCTGAGCGATCCTAGTGAATTGACTATCTACAGTTTACACAAATGTCTATGAACCCCTCAGACTAGTGGGGGGAAGGGCTGTCTTGTCACCCTAAAAGAAAAGACACAGAGACAACGGGAGCCCAGATAGCGCAGTATGTTTATAATAAATAAATGTGTATAATAAATAAACTAGTAAAAAAGCCCGCCCAGTAAAAAATGTGCGCTAGGCCACAGCCCCCCCCCTTCCCCCCCCCCCCGGAACGCAAGCACAGATGCATCCCACTTGCCCGTCCTCCACTGCTGTCTGCAGTATATGCACACAGGGAGATGTTGCTTGCTTGGCAGTTGGAAAAAGCTGTTATTTGCCACAATGCAATGAGATTCACAGAAAGCAAACTGTCAAGTCTGGAAGCAGGGACACACACACAGGGCCGTTTCTTGGGCAGTGCGGGCAGGGCGACCGCACTGGGCGCAGACCAGCAAGTAGATGAAGGGGGGCGCAGGCAGAAGGACATTACCGCTAGGGAGCTGGTGACGCACGGTGCAGCCAAATGGAAGAAGAAAGAAGATTACCAATGCGATTACCTTCTTTGACTCCTCCTAGGCTGCCTGCGTCAGACTTCAAGTTGTCATCACGTCACCACCGCGTGATGACACCTGATGTCTTGTAGCGGTACTGCAGGCTGTGAGTGCGTGGCAGCCATGGAGGAGTCAGCTTTCCGGGCTCTCCTCGCCTGGGTGTTTTCCTGCTTCCTCCTGGGTGAGCGGCTGATCAGTAGAAAGCAGGCAGATCTACTTGTGACCTGTGGCTGTGTTTCTGTTCCTAAAGAGTAAGGTTCCCGAGTCCACAGGGTGGGGTGGGGGGGCGCAATTTTTACACCCTCGCCCTGGGTGCAATTTAGCCTAGAAACTGCACTGCACACACACACACACACGCACGCGCACGCACGCACGCACGCACGCACGCACGCACGCACACGCACACGCACACGCACACACACACACACACACACACACACACACACACACACACACACACACACACACACACACACACACACACACACACACACACACGGACATGGGATGCAGAGACACTTGCAAATCATTATATAGGATGGATGTGAGATTATCAAATAAAAAGCTACTCACAGAGGTGTGTTGCAGCAGGGGCAACCAACCACTTGGAGCAGGTGGAGACAATAAACCCGACTCCACTCGGGATGTCCAGCAAAACTGGATGCGGTCGCTCTCCTTGGTAAAAGGAATGGGTTGTCACAGTGGTGTAAGCCACCAAAAAGGTCCCCACCAACCTCTAAGGGATGGGGGTTATATTGCACAGGCAACGCGCTTCACGGGCCTGAGTCCACTTCCTCAGGCCAATACAAGTGACAAATAGCAGTAGCCAGATAGTAATGAGGCGCTCATTACTATCAGGCTACTCAGGCCCGGATTTACATGACTGGAGCCTATAGGCACGGAGGACCTTGTCCTCCATGATCCTACAAACCTCCACTGAACCAGACCACAAATGTGCTGGCTGGCCCAGCTGTCACTTCTCCCTTACTTCCCTTGCCCATCATAGGTAGCTACAGGTGCCCCTAAGAATTATGTAGCCAGAGCTATCCTCAGTATTAAGTAGCCAGACATGCCCCCCAACTGAAGGGAGTTCTTGTCAATGGAATACCAAGAGCTGGGTGAGTAACGCTCCTCACAATTCGCTCGGGACTCTACATAGGGAAGGACGGAGGGAGGATAGTGAGCCGCCTTTTTATCATCAGGCGCCTGTAGGCACGTGCCTACAGTGCCTTATGGTAAATCCGACCCTGCGGCTACTGCTATTTGGCACTCATGAAGCGCATTGCCTGTGCAAAATAAACTTGGTTGTGTTATGAGACTGCCGTTATTGAGGTAAGCCATCTCACAGCATTTTTCATTTTTACTGATTTTAACCTAGTTTTATCCAAATCTGGCTGCCTCTTTACCCCTATTGTGCCCTCAGACTAGCGTTACACAGAATAAATCTCCCAGTATTGTAGAATATACTGTGTAAGTGGTGTAGATACTACACACATTTGTCATTAGGAACTTTGGGGTCTTATTGCATGATGAGTAAAGCAGAATGCAATTCATTACATGCGATGTATTATGCTCTGCTTATCATGCATAAGATTTTACTCACATAATTCTGCTTACTACAGCTTATTGCACACACCCCTTTGTTTCTCGTTGCTGTAGTTCAGTTTTTGAGGTATATTATTCTGAAATCATCGTATGATTATGCAGTTAGCCTGAGGCTTATACAAGAGATAGGGAAGAGTTACTTCATTCCTTCTGTGCGATGTCCAACAAAAATATGTGTATCAAACTCCAGTGCATTCCCATTGCTACAATCCAATAACTGTGACTTCATTAGGGTTTGGTGAAAGTCATTCAGAATATACTGTAGGGCCATTTTCACTAAACTCCGGTAGAGTTTTACTGTTACTTACTTGCCAACTACAGAGGCCATCACGCAATAAGCGCAGCCCACGTTACCGAGGTAGCGTTAACATTGCTGGAGTAATTTGTGCTATGCAAGTCAGTGTAAGTAACAGTAAAATTGCCAGGCACTCCTTACATACTGCAAATTTGCTGAAGATTTGTGAATATAGCCCAACGCTGGGCAAGCTATGTCCCGTGGGCTGTATCTGGTCCATACGCACGGTGAATATGGAGGAGAGGAATGTGGCCTGCAGTCCACAGCCTGTAACCAGGCCGCTCAAACTTTGCCCAGCCCTGATATAGCCCATAGACTTCAAACAGCTGCTGCAGCCCTATAAAGACTAAAGCTTCATGCCTGTATAAATAAAGCTTTGCACAGATTTCTGTATAAATGTGATCATTTTGGTTGACAGTTTTTCTGATAGCTAACACAGTACAATACTCTACTGCCAGGGGTGTAACTAGAACTTACTGGGCCCCCCTGCGAGAGTTTGGATGGGCCCCCCTCCCCCCTCGCTTTCTGCACATGTAAATTGAGAACCAATGTTATTCAATTGGCTAGTGCACACTTGAATGTGTTCTCCTCATGCAGATAAAACAGACAGCAGTAAAGCACTGCAGACATTTTCTCTATCAATCACATCAGCTTCTGTGATAAAACATGCATGTTTTCACACATACAGACACACATGGTGTGCAGAAAACACACACAGAAAACCTACAGATGAGTGTGCTCCCCCAACCTCAGCTTATTACACTCACTCTGTCCACCTCTGATGGAGCAGAACTGGCTCTGCAGACTTCTCCAGCATCACTACAGTACAGAGCACTTGGGAAGAGGGTGGAGAGACTGGGGGCAGGGCTCTGTACACAAGACCTTGCTGAACACTGACTAGGGACTGTCTACAAATCTTTGTCTACAAAACTTTGTATGATTCGTTATCAGTGGCTCAGCAGATGCAGTCATTCAAACAATTGTGCAGAGAGCAGAACGCTTTTTTTTCTCTGTGCCCTTAGTTGTCGGTCTCTCAGGACAGGGAAAAGAAACTTCTCCGCTTCATGGGGTCCCCTGTGGCTTCTGGGCCCCCCTGCAGCTGAATCCCTTGCAGGGTCTATTGTTACGCCCCTGCTAGTTTTAGATTTGTGTTGGCTTCCCTAAATTCTTCTCCTGAACCTCCTTGGGATTGGGAAGATAGCAGTCAGTTGGATTTTTGCAGCAACTTACTGCTGTGTTCCTTCACAGTGATCTTCACAGTATATCTCCACTATTCATTGTGTAGTACATGCAGCCTAGCAGTGCCACGCATGCCTGCCTGTACTCCCTGCATGCTGGAAATAATATCTGGATCATTTTTTTTGCATGCCCTGACTGTTATCTAAAGCCTGTGCACAGCTTACATAGGGTACAGGCTTGCAAGGGCTGTCAGGCAACATTCAGTGGCCCTCATGATACACTAACCAGCTGATGATTCAGCTATGTACAAACACCCTCAGCTGAGCCAACTATGTCTATTCATCGCTATGGAGGAGGGAAGGAGTTGACAGACTCCCGTATCTGAAAGAATAGCAGCAATCAGCTAAGAAAATTCACGTTGGCCAGATTCCTCCATTGCTTTGGAAGGCCTGCTTGCCCAAATGTTAGAGGACAAGAGACTTAAGGTGCCGATACGTGGTACAATTTTTCATTTTTTTTTATTAGATAATTTAGTTTGATTATTCCATTAGATCGAATAGAAAGATTTTTCCAGCATGTCCGATCAGATTTATCTCGAAAAAACTGGATAATCGTTCGAATTTCTTGATCGAAAAAAAAAAGTATTTTCTACTTTCATTCGCTTTGATCATTTAGATCGGAAAAAACAGGAAAATCAAGTGTTTTTATTGTATCGTGTATGGCCACCTTTATCCTCACCTGTGTACTGTCAAAAGAGTGGGAGGTAACTGATTTGATGGTTGCTGGTGCTATCTGCTTAAAACAGAAGGTATTTGCGATTATCCAGGTTGGAGTGAGCATTTGAGGCCTCCCACAGTACATCATTGCTGAATATGCAAATTATCCCTCTGTTGTCCATAATAGCTAAACACACCTCCAGAACCGCTGGAATGCAATATTGTGTCAGTTTGTTGATATTACAGAGTCAATAAGGCTCCTAAAGCCTCATATACACATACAAGCACTGTCACCTTGCAGTGATTGGGGTGAATCCTTCGTGTTTGGGGCCCGATGCTACAGGCTAGCCTATTACTATGGAGAGGTTGGAGAGATGACACATGAAGCATTACTATACAGCTACCCGCATGCGAGGTGAGCAAGGAGAACAGTGTGCTCAGAGGCGCTGGGGCGTAAGGGCTAGCTAAAGGTCCGGCATGCCTTTACACATGCTAGATACTCATTAGATTCTAGAACAAGCTGACACATTGTTGCATTCCAGCAGTTCTGGAGGTGTGTTTAGCTGTCACAGACCACAAAGGGATGATCTGCGTATTCAGTGATGCACTGAGAGAAATGTTCACGCCAACCCGGATAATCACAAAAACCTTCTGTTTTAAGAAGGCAAAATTCTGCTTTACTGTGCACAGCATTTTAGTAAGGAGGCTGTTTGATCTCTTTCAGCCCCTTAGAAACTCCTAGGAGTTCTGGTTCACTATGAGCTTGCTGAGTAATCTGTAACCACAGAACCAAAGAGAAAATTTCCAACCTCGGGAAAAAAACTGGTAACTATCCAGCCAGCCAGCATCCTACAGGTACACCACTCCTGTAAGTCCAATAGTAACAGCACAAAGAAGGACATGACACTCAAAGAGCTGTATGCAGCAACAAACTGTATTGGAGCTAGTGGGCACACTACATGTTTCAGGTGGAGCTCTGCCTCAGAGGGCTATGCCCAAAACATGTAGTGTGTCCACTAGCTCCAATACAGCTTGTTGCTGCGTACGGGTCTTTGAGTGCTGTGTCCTTCTTTATGCTGGGTAATCTGTAACTTGGGTGTTATCTAGCCATCCCAAATGGGTGATTTGTGATTTTTTTTCTTTTACCCCTTACATATAACCTAAAAAAGATACATAATACACCTTTGGAATGGGGAATAGAGAGTGATTATATGTCACCATTTCCACTCTCACCTATGGAAAAAGGGGAATGTAAGGACAGCACGACTCTAAGTGTACTGGATACAGAGTGCCTGGCTCTGCAAAGTAGGTGATTTTTTTCTACTATCTACCTAAAAATCTAAAAAGGTTACAAAGGACAAAAAAACAGAACAAGCAAAAACAAGGACAACACTCACAGAATGATCCTTAGGATTGTCTAATGCTACATAGTCATGCTACATTAAACTCGTCGGCAGGTAAAGACCGCCTAGGATGAGTATCTAGTGAGTATCTAGCACAGGGGTCTCAAACTCAATTTACCTGGGGGCCGCAGGAGGCAAAGTCAGGATGAGGCTGGGCCGCATAAGGGATTTCACAAAAGTCAATCAGCAGCTCCCGCCGCCCCCTTGCATTGATTTTTATTTCAAAATCAAATTCACACTGAAGCGAACTATTTTGCATAATTTTACCTTATAGTTCGCTTCAGTGCTCCCATTACAAGTAATCCGCCGAGTCCCCACCCCAAATCGCCCGGGGGGCAATCCTCCGGCATTTCCTGGGAGGGGCAGAGCTTTCAGCTTCAGCTCTGCCCCTCCTGACGTCAATCGCGGCGCATCGCCGCCCCTCTCTGTGAAGGAAGAGTGAGAGTGGCGGGCAGAGGCGGCGATGCGCTGCGATTGACATCAGGAGGGGCAGAGGTGAAGCTGAAAGCTCTGTCCCTTCCAGGAAATGCCGGCGGATTGCCCCCCGGGCGATTTGGGGGCTCTGCAGCCCTCGTTTAGTGGCGGGGATGCGGCGGATTACTTGGGAGCACTGAAGCGAACTATAAGGAAGCTTTTGCCGGCGTGGGCCACAAAATATTGCATCGAGGGCCTCAAATGGCCCGCGGGCCGCCAGTTTGAGACCCCTGATCTAGCATTTGTACAGGCATGACGGATCTTTAGCGATCTCTTATGCCCAAGAACCTCTGAGCGCATTGTTCTCCTTGCTCAACCCGCCTACGGAAAGCTGCTTTGTCATGCACCATGCATCGTCCCTCCAACCTCTCCATCGTAATAACCTTTAGCATTGGACCCCAATCCCTGCCAGGCTTTAGGAAAAGGACAAATGCTTTTCATGAGGATTATACCTTTAGCCCTAACTAGGGCAGGAGGGTAGGTAGCTCCCAATGCCCCTTCCCCTGGACACTTACAACTCCTGTTGTTCTTCTATTGTATTGCTTGCAGCAGGGTACCTCTCAGATGCCCCTTTTCCTCTTTAAATAAAATAGAACAGGCTGCTGAGCACTATCTGCACAAAGCTCGGTCCCAGAAATAACTATATATGGAAATTGTGTACGTAACTTTGCATGGCTCAAACATTATCTAATGTATTTGGCTGTAGACAGTAACATGGCAGATCGATTTAGTTTATGGATTTTGTGTATATTTTTAATAAAACCCCAAGGATTTTGTAGACTCCTATTTTTTGGTTTATGGTCAGGTCTTCGTGGCTGGTCTCAGTGATGTAGAGTTTCCTGTTATGCACAATGAACTGAGAGAGTCATTCAGCAAACACCTTCTTCATGCCACACCATGCCAGGGAAGCCTTAACTTAACAGCCTCAGCACTATTTAATCTCTTGAAACCTTATTAAAATATCCACAGCTAAACAAAACCGAAATTCTGCTTCATCCGGCTTTCCGAGTGCCTTCTTGTTAACAGAAGAACAATTATTGCAAGCTCTACAGTGCCGCAGTGCCTTCAGTGCCAGCACTAACATTCCTCCGTCCGCTGGGAACATTTTTTAAAAGCTCATGATAAAATTTACATACAGTTATGTTTTTGATGGGCAAATGTTAAGCACCGCAACAATTAACAGGAAACATTATTAAAGTTTAATGCACACATGCCGTTTTATTGACATTTAGTCATTGTTTACAGCTGTAATAAACACTGGCCTTTGCTTGTATGATAATGGGCTCAGTATATTTTAATTTGGGTTACATACGGATTACGTAGTATACTTTTATAGTCCCCATTCATATCAATAGCAATTACCCTTTCTGCTTCCCTAAATATTATGTAACTCAAGGAATTGTTATAGTTAGACTGCATTGTATATATTGCCGATCATAAACGTGGTAACTGATGGAAATGTTCTGCAGATAGACTGCATGGTTACAGATTCCAAATTAAAGGTTTTTGTTGTTGTTCCTCTAGTAGTGGGGGGTGCATCTGTGTCTTTGGTCAGGTGGTCTACTGACAGTCATCTCCAACAGGCTTGACCTGTGCATGACCTGAAGCTCAGCTGGTTGTGAGACACTTAAACCTATTAAAAGGACAAGGATCAAGGGGATTTTGTAATGCATCCTGGGGATCTTCAAAAAGGAAAGTGTGTTTAGATGGGATGCTGTACAAGCTTACTATGTACAGTTGTGCAAATTGATGGAGCAAAGGAAGAGGAAGCATAGGTCATCTGTAAAGGGCGTGATCCACAAAGGGAACACACTATCATTTTTTCACAAAATATTTGATCCTATTATTATTATGATGTTAGCTACTGTATTATTATTGTTATTGATTTGTAAAGCGCCAACATATGCCATGCTGCTGTACAAAGTAAGAAACAAACATGGGGTACATAATAGTGCAGGCCAAATCTAGACACTGGTACAAAATATAGAATTGGTAATAACAGTGGCAAATGTAACATGAGGAATAAAATGTATAACAAGTTTCAAGACACAAAATGAATAACAAATTCCAAGATACAAAAGGTTGACAGAGCCCAGCACTTGCGAGCTATATGTAGACTTTATTATTATTTTATTTATACAGCACCATCATATTTCTTGGCACTGTACAAAGTATAATACAGACAGCTTGGGGACAATAAGTATATACGTATTTTATGCATTTCACAGCAGCGCTTCTGGAGTTAATTCCTATGCAGTGTTATGAAGACCTGTTTCGGGAAGAGGCAGGCACATAGCGGGTAAACCCAAAACACTTGTACACCCTGTGCATAATATCACACACACTGTGTTCAGGATAAAAAACACCGCATGCAGGAACGGGGGTCACACTCCCCCCTTCAATCCCCTGCTCACCAGATCACTGCTTGATAATCAGGCACGTAACCAAACGCTGCAGCAGATAACTAGAATAAAGCATAAAAGTTCGCCTTTCATGGCATAAAATCTTCCTTTAATATGGGTCTAACCCCCATTAAAAATATGCGTACCAAAAAGATAAAGTATAAAAGCACATCTCACATAACCGGCTCAACCGGTATGAACACCCTCCAGGTTTCCCCGTCTCAGCGCTGGTATTTCCCCGTCTCAGCGCTGGTATTTTCCGTCTTCCGTGTTGGAGTGGTGAAAGCGTGCGTATCCAGGCGGATATCCATTAATTTTGTTATTTTCACTACTGTTCCTCTTTAGACACTGAAGTGAAAAAAATGATATAATGAATAATGAATTGTGACAATTACCAGAACATTGGAAGAAAAGAAAATATTCTCATATTTTTATTTTCAGTTGTATCGTTTTTTTTTTATAACATTGCATCATTCTCTAATATTTGCAGTTGACTCACTATTCAGCATTCTAAATGATTTTACAGAGCAGGCCAGTGAACTTTTGAACTGTCCTCTGCAGAAGAAAAAACAATACAGTGACACACCCTTGAGATAATAAGCTTCAGAAGACAGAGCTCCCTGAAAGTCTTGGATATGGCTCTTTCGCATAGATATCAACTGGAGTTTCTTAACTCTTCCTGTACTGGAAACAATATTAGACGTATGTCTCTGCTCCTAATGTTTTATTTCTTAACTGTACTACATATACAAATCATTATATCAGTGTCTCTTTAATATTTAATTATAAGCCAAAATATGAATAGATGGCTGAATAAATATGGCTGCCTCCATATACCTCTAACTTCAGGTTCTCTTTAAATGTGTGAGAACCATTGTGCATGCTGGATAAATTTTACTAGTGACTATTTTGCATTTTCCCCCTGTATTTGTAAAGTGCCAGCATAGTATATAGCTTATGGCAGAGAATACAGGTAGCTCCCGGTTAACAAACGAGATAGGGACTGTAGGTTTATTCTTAACCTGAATCTGTTCATAAGTTGGAACACTGTGCCATCTCTGTCCCCTGTACCTCCTCTGTGCACACCTGTGCCTCCAGTATCCCCCTCTGTGTCACCCCTGTCCTCTGTACCTGCTTATACAAGTTTAAAAGCCATTTTGTGAGGAAACGCGGAAAAGCCGCCACGTGTACTCAGAACGGGGCGGCTGATTCCGCGTCCAACGTGGCGGTTTGCACGCATAGGCCTACATCCATTAAGATGGCCGAACGCGGAGGAACCGCCACATGCCGTGATAGTGGTGCGGCGGATTCCGCGTCCAGCATGGCAGGTGATTTGCAACACATGTCTGGTGTGGCTGGGACTGATAGTCCACACAGGTTCAGAAAGACGCGCGCGCGCAGAGAGGCAGAACTTTTATGACAGCCAGAAGGGAGTCAGCTGACCATTCAACCAGTTCCCATTGGTCCAGCACTTAGGGGAGGCGCTGGAGAGCGCTTTGCTATATATACTGGGTGCTGGTCATTCTCTGGTTGTCTGCCGTTGCGATCACTACGTGGAAGCACTCAGACCTTTTGTCAGATTCTGTGTTATATCTCTGTTATACTTCAGACTAGTTCCAGGGTGTTGATGATCACGGACCTCACACCCAGATTAGGGACTTGTGTTATATCTCTGTTATACTTCAGACTAGTTCCAGGGTGTTGATGATCACGGACCTCACACCCAGATTAGGGACTTGTGTTATATCTCTGTTATACTTCAGACTAGTTCCAGGGTGTTGATGATCACGGACCTCACACCCAGATTAGGGACTTGGGTTATATCTCTGTTATACTTCAGACTAGTTCCAGGGTGTTGATGATCCAGGAGCTCACACCCAGATTAGGGACTTGTGTTATATCTCTGTTATACTTCAGAGTAGTTCCAGGGTGTTGATGATGCAGGAGCTCACACTCAGATTAGGGACTTGTGTTACCAACCTGTTATACGTCAGACTAGTTCCAGGGTGTTGATGATCACGGACCTCACACCCAGATTAGGGACTTGTATGATCATTCTGTTATTCTTCAGACTAGTTCCAGGGTGTTGATGATCACGGAGCTCACACCGAGACTAGGCATTGTATATTATCTGTTATGACCTTCTGCTTTCCTGACCATTCCTCTGCTTTCTGATTCGGTACCACGCATATCTGATATCACGTTGCCAAACCCTGCCTGTCTTGGACACCGAATCAGCCTTCTGTCTTTGTACCTTATCTGTCTGTCTGTTGCCGACCTGGCTAGTCCGACCTCGAGAACTATCTCCTGTGTTTAGAGATAGTTCACAGATCTGTCAGTGACACCCCACCCTTGGTGTCACTCACACTCTGGTCCTTCCTTCACTCAGCCTGACTCCCCCCCCTTTGGGAGCCTCAGGCCGAGGAAGGAGCCTGTCCTTCAGGCAGTATCCCATACTGCCTTATATCCCCTTTACGGGGACCCTCCTCAAAGTATTACTGTTGCACCAAACAGTCATATTACTCAGGTGTCCAGAGGTTAGAGATATATCTGATTATCCGTGATACTGCAGATCATCAATAATCGGGTATATATCTGTATTCTCGGTGATACTGCAGATCACCGGTAATCAGATCCTCTCTGTGTTACACCGATCGTTACACATTTTTAATTAGAATTTTTTAAAATCGAAGTTTTTAAACAGAATCTATGCCGTTCATATCGGTGGGTCGTTCGTAAGTCGGGGACTACCTGTGCAGCAAAAATCCATATCAGCCTCTTCTCTAAGGGCAACATAAATAATAATAAATAGAAATGATAGGGTCCCACAGAAAATTGTGATATGGTTCCCACAACTAACCACACAAGAAAAATGACACAGTCCATCTCTCTTCTCTGATGGGTATGAATGGATATAGCAAGCAATGTATGGTTATAGAATGCACAGTACGTACAATGCATGGACACTGAGGTGCATAGTTTCTCCCCACCAGAGGTTCTGCCTGTGTGCTTACCACAAACTGCGTCAGCGTCTGGTGACCATACGGTATATGCAGCACATTAAAAACCAATGAATATTTTAGGGTAAGAGTGACCCCCTCTAATCCTGTGCTTTACAGCAGTTGCTGTGGTTACTATGGGCACTGCTATGGCCATAGTCAATTATTCCTACCATACTCATATACACTTTAGGCATTCCTTACATGCCTGTAAACATGCTGGTACGTCCTTACACTGGAATACCTGGAGGAAATCCATGCAGATGGTGTTTTTGTCTTCATTTGAATTTAGAACATCAAAGCTGCAAAGCAAGACTACTAACCCCTAATCCAAGTACTGCCATGTAGGGACCTGGAGAGCTGACACAAAATTGGAAAAACAACCTGGTGTATTATTCTTGGGTATAAGATAAAAAGAAGGAAGTTAGATGAAAAAAAAGAAGTTTTTGGCAACTGTTGTATTTTTATATAGGGAAGACTGAAGCTTGGACCTTTCTTGTTCCTCTTATGGCCAGACCAGCCACTCTTTTAAAAAAAATGCTCTTTGCTATAAAAGCAAAGTTGTCCCTTTATGGTTGATAAGGGGTGGGGATTGTTGCAGACACATGGTGGATGAGGTATTAAAAGAAAATGTACCTTCAGAAATGACCAGCGGACAAGTGTATGGCAATTAATAGACTTTAATCTGGCATGTTTCATTAGTTTAACTGGCTTCCTCAAATAATCTGGTGGTGTCAGGCAAGGGGCTTCAGTATCTCTGTGAAAAAAGAGTGCTTCTTTACTCATTTTCCAAGGGTCAGCTGGGTAGTGTACTGGTTGGGCAGTTGCCTTTGATGTAGGGTTTGAGCCGTTGACCAGGGTCAATGAATCCTGGTTCACACCAGCAAGTAAAACAGAAACACGTCTTTGGGCAAAGCTCTCTAATGATCCTGGTCCCCCTAAGTGGCTGCAGTTCTGGTGCTTTGAGTATGCCAAGAGAAAAGTCCAAATAAATGTTTTGTCTTCCATGATCTGTAAGGTAATGAGATTCTGGCCTCTAGGAACGGAACCTGGCATATGCACATAACAAGGTTTTATTTGTGAGACATTGATTTCTAAAAATCTGTGCTTAGCCAGCTGCCTAGTGCCGACAACACAGTTTATTAATATAGCATGTGCTCAGCCCTGTCTTGATGCTTGACTCATTTGAATACGATGCTGGGAATTTGGCAGAGTTGATTTCCATCACTGCTTTGCTAGGCTGTGTGGTTTACATACAGTGGTAGTTTAGTTGCACCTGAGTACCTACAACAAAAGGAGAAATTATTTGTTTCTTGAATCGGGTTTTAAAGGGAACACGACACACTTTTATTTCCTGGTTTCTAATAGCTATAGGAACTGCCATGTTCCCACCTCCCCTTTTAGCTGCCCATTATTTATCCATGGAAAGGTAAGAAGACAGCTTCTGTGACTTCTCTAAACTCTTTGATGCACAGACTCCAATATCTGTTTGCTATTTGCAATATTTGTTTGCTCCCTACTAATATGTGCAATTGAATAATTACATCAGTCCTTTTCTGCCTGAAACTTTTGCGACCGGCCAGGCCTCGGAAGTAGGGTAATAAAACCCTCTGCTAAACTTTTAAATGTAAAAAGAATGCACAAATTGAAGTTTTATTAATGAGCCACATTGTTTGCATGCATATTAGATGTGCTATTGAGATTCCCTGTGTGCTAAAAATTGTGCTTGGTTCACTTTGAGCTCACTTTAAGAGAAGTAAAACACTTGTCTTTTTGGCTTTGCATGAGCAAGGCAGTGTAAAACTGTGAGATCAACCTAGACTGGTCTTGCTGTAAAGCTATTATATATGCAGTTGGCTGATGGTGTAATGGTTAAGGGCTCTGCCTCTGACACAGGAGACCAGGGTTCGAATCTCAGCTCTGCCTGTTCAGTAAGCCAGCACTAATTCAGTAGGAGACCTTTGGCAAGTCTCCCTTACACTGCTACTGCCAATAGAGCGCGCCCTAGTGGCTGCTGCTCTGCTCTGGCGCTTTGAGTCCGCAAGGAGAAAAGCGCAATATAAATGTTATTTGTCTTGTCTTGTCTTGTCTATTTTCTCCAGCTCTGATGGAACCAGATTGAAAACTAATAAACTGATCTAAGCTTTTACACCATGTCTAGGGTGAAATTATCTATAAAATAAGTGTCTTGGCATTCTGAACTCATCTCTAAGTTGCATACAACTCAATAAACAACTGGGGGATATATTTGACACTTACATTAGACCAAAATTCCATCCAACCATTTCTAGTGCTTCAGCCAGCATTCCCAACCATCTCTACTGGGGCAGGCAACCCTCTCAACCATCCATAGTGGTGCACCCAACACACCCAATCATCCCTAGTGAAACAGCTAGTACCCCTATCTATTCCTAGTAGTGGAGCTAACACACTAAACCATTCTAGCTGTACTGGAAAGCCAGAACTAGTTCCAACCGTAAACAACACATCGATTCTTAGTGGATCAGACAGCAAACCCACCCATCCCAGAAAATACAGCAAGAAATCCCAACCATGCCTAGTGGTACAAAGAACACACTCAACTATCCTTAGTACTTCGATTATCTCTCCCAACTATCCCTAGCAATATAGCCAATATAGCCAACTATTTATTGTGGTACAGCCAATACTTCCAACCATCCATAGAAGTACACCCAGTACATCCAACAATCCCTTGTGGAACACCCAGCACACTCACCCTTCCAAGTGGTACAGCCAGCACTCTCAACTCTCCATAGTGGTACAGCCAGCACTCTCAACTCTCCATAGTGGTACAACCAGCACTCTCAACTATCCCTAGTGGTACAACCAGCACTCTCAACTATCCATAGTGGTACAACCAGCACTCTCAACTATCCCTAGTGGTACAACCAGCACTCTCAACTATCCCTAGTGGTACACCCAGCACACTCACCCTTCCTAGTCTTACAGCCAGCACACTCACCCTTCCCAGTGGTACAGCCAGTACTCTCAACTATCCCTAGTGGTACAGCTAACACATCCAATCCTCCTGGTTGCATAGCCGGGACACCCAATCATTCTAGTGACACAGCTAGAACACATAACCCTCCTAGTGTTACAGTATGTACAACCAACCATCCCTATTGGTACAATTATCATTTTAATATTCTAAAGTGGGAGTATACCAGCACTTCCAACTATCCATAAACTCCTGTTTTTATACACTCTTTTTAAGTAGATGCCTATTTGTTGATCGTCTTCTAATTCTGCAGCACTACAGGTAATGTTATAGAGGACAGATATGTGGTTTCAGAATTTGGACTAACATAAAGCAGCTTCTTTCCAGGCAAGCACTGTCAAGTTACTTTTTTACATATCACTGTACATTCTTGCTTCAGGCAAAGTGTGTATGTTAAACCTTAACAGAAACTATTCTGCCCACACATAAATAATTAAACAGGAATGTCAACTAACTATACTGCACCTTTATAAACAAGCCACGGAAGTCAAACACATAGCAAATGTTTCAAAAACACAATAATAATCACATCTATAAACTGAAATAAGTTCATGGATAAAAGTATGGGGATCATTTTTTAAGGTGTACGTTAACTTATGTTCTCTAAACTTGATTGTGTATTATAGAATGGACCTGAACAATACAAACCCATACCTTGTACTGATGATCAGCAAATGGCATTGTTAATTTTGAGGAGCTTCACCTGGTATCAGAGACCCAAGCAGCATCTTGGAAACGGGTGTTTCTTGTTTCTGCCTTCATGGTGGGAGGCAACTGCAGTTGGGTACCGACGGTCTTTCATGTTGGACAGGCTTGCACAAGTGCTATTAACAGACAGTCAAAATTCTCATCTCTACTTCTACAGGTGGCACTGGCAAAACAGACGGTTACCTAGGGCAATATCTGCTGGAGGGGCTGCTACAGAACAATGCCAAATAAAAAATAAGTTTCATACACCACCCCACTACCTCCTCTATAAAAAGCTTAGCGCTACCAACTTCAGCAGCTTCACTATATGAAAAGTATAACATGATGTCTAAACAATTCTAAAGTATACAAGGGTAATGCTAAGGTTTTTGTGGCCCCAAGTGGCACATAATTTCTGTTCCTCCCCATCAATCAGTGGCCCCTTCTGCAATAACAGGTTGCAAAAGCTGCCCCCCCCCCAAAAAAAAAAATCACTCCAGTATAAGTAGGCAGCCAAAGGTGCAATCTCCAGTAAAGGTGGCCACCCCCAGTATAAATAGCCAAAGTGTCCCTCCAGTATAGATAGTCACCCCCAGTATAGGTAGCCAAAGGTGTCTATCCCACTGTTTAGGGCATTGGTGTCAGTGGGGGGTATATACAGTAGCTTCATGTTGCCTCCCTATCCCCAGCACTCACAGACCTGCAGTGACCAGAAAAAGGAGAGCAGCACACAGTAACCACGCAGCACACTTCAAATGCAAAAAGTGGGCAATGACATCACTTCCGCACCTGCAGTGATTATTGCACCGCTTCTTCCTCTGTTCTTGTTGCTGCTGATCTAAGGTCTGTGTGTGTGTTGAGGAGGCAGCAGCAGGCATACTAGTCACAGACAGGGTGCCTCTAGCAGCATGGGAGGTCCCTGTTGAGGCTGAGGCCTCAAGCGGCTGCTTGGGTCGCATGGGCCAATATGCATCCCTGAAAGTACATTGCTACCCATAAGTTCCTAATGGATTCTTTGTTGTTATCCAATTGAAATAAAAGTAATGTTTTGTGGTATTTACATTTCTTACGCAGTGTACACAGCGCAATTAGCAAATAGCATATTGCACGGTACCCTAGCAACATGCGCGTTACCTAGGTAATGTGGGATGCACTAATGGACACGATGTAAACTGTATAAGTATCAGTTAATAATGATGATGCATTCTGCAGTCTCAAAGGCTCGGGAAACGAGGTTGTATTTTAGCTTTTTCTTAAAGCTGTCTAGAGAAGGAGCCTCTCGCACTGATTGTGGAAGTGAGTTCCATAGAGTAAGGGCTGTATAGGAAAAGGCCCGAGCACTAAATGTTTTTATGTGGATCCTCGGAATAACCAAGTTTGACTTATTTGCAGAACAGAGGGTGCATGAAGGGGCATATAGTTTCAATAAATAGATCCACTATGTACTTGGGCTCAATGTGGTTTAGAGCTTGAATATCAGCACACAGATCTTAAAATTAATCCTCCATTTTACTGGCAACCAAGAGAGTGAAGAGTTTACAGTACTACATAGATGTGTGAGCCATGGGGGTGGGGGTGCGACATCAACCCATTATACTGCATGGCATCTCCTCCAATTGCTATTTTGAAGTGGGGAGGCTTTTGGACTTTGTCAACTATGTGTGGACTGCCTGCCACCAACACCTCTGTTTTGTCAGAGTCCAGCCTCAACCAGCTGGTGTTCATTCCGCTTTGTAATTCCACTAGACAGGCATTGATGGATATTGATGGGGCTTGTGTGCCAGGCTTTAAGGACTGATACAGTTGTGTGTCGTCTGTGTAAGAATGGTATTCTAGGCCATAGTTTGGACTATTTTGCCCACTGGGAGCGTGTAGACTGCAAAGTGCAATGGTGATTGCACAGAACCCTGTGGAACTCCAAAAGCAAGTGACACTGTATTAGAGTAGTGGGTACCCAGGCACACTTGCTGAGCCCTGCCAGACAGGAAGGACTAAAAACGAGATAAGAACAGCACCCTTTAGGCTGCAGTATTTCTTCAATCGCGGAATTAATATTCCATGATCCATGGTATCAAAAGCTGCAGACAAGTCAAGACAGTTAAATTACAGTGCACTACCTGCGCATGGCAATATTACCGTTATTTAGAGAATATGCCCCAATGTTTGGGTTTCAGCTATGTTTCATTAAAAGCAACATTGTTCCATTTCAGTAATTAGAGTTAAACCTAAGTGAGGAACATTTTACATGCTGTTTACACTTTAAAGAGGAGCTTTAACTCAGGACTTAACATCCCAGTCAGTAGCCGATACCCCCTTTCCCCTGAGAAATAACTACCTTTCCTTGAATAGGAACATCTGGATGGCTGATATCAGGGCTTCCTGTCTGTGAACCTCATTGCATTGTGGGAAGTAATGGCTGTTTCCAACTGCCAAGCAAGTAGTATCTTCCTCTGTGCATATACATATACCTGTATTAAAAAAAAAACAACCTTTAGCCTTTCACACTGTCAGAGAGTGTGTTAAAGCTGGGTACACACAGGGTACCGCTGTAGCTTGTCGCTAGCACACCGGGGACGTATGCAGCAGCCGTACACACGGCGCACAGAGGGACAGAGATGCGGCGGAAGCTGTGGCCGAAGGTTCCTCCCCCCCGCTGGAAGCTCCGTCCATGGTCTATGGGTTGCTGTCGCTAGTCCGCATACACACACAGTACGCGTGGCGGACTAGCGACAGTTGCGGCGAAGTTGCGGCAACAGCTTTTGCCGGCAACTAGCCACGCCAATCACCTGGCGACAGCTCTGACTAGCGACGGTTCGTTGTGGCGACAGTTGTAACCCGTGTGTATGAAGCTTTATAGATAATGGCAGTTGGTGCTGTTTGTTTGTTTTTCTTGTTTGCGAGCAGTAAAGAGGGTTAACTGCAGGTTTGTAGAGGATCAAGCAACATGAACAAATTACATGGGGAATATCAATCATTTCTTGATCTATCTTCACATTTTTTAACTTCTCACTTTGCTATTTATTTGTTTTTCACACTACTACTATCTTTCAGTAAAGTCCCTCTTTAATCCAGTTGTAAACATATAATATTGGTGAGACATGCAGGCACAATTGGGTTTTCTCAGAGAACCGGGTGCATTCTCACAGCTCCAGAAGCTGGACTACACAGCTTGGCCGAAGAACTTCAGTTTGCTCTATAGAGAGCAGAGGAGGATCTCAGACCAGAAACTTCCGGTAGCAGGTAAATCAGTGCTAATGTTTTTAAACCAATGTCACTAGCAATTGTCTATTGCATCACCATCAATTTATGATATTCATCATACTATTTCGAGCAAGACAGCAGCTGGCAACAGTCATTGCCTATTAAAGAGAAGCCCATAATTCACAAAACCTTACATTTGTGTTCAACCAGAAGTGAAGCTAGCAATGGCCGAGTTTAAGTGTTGCAGGGTGATACCAGTAACAACATCTCTCCTATAGGATTCAATGCATACAACATGCCTCAGACCAGTAATTAGTGGCAAGGTGGATCATGTTAGAGGAAAAAGCTGCATGTCTAGACTAAACAGATGGCCTTTCTATATGGATTTCAACACCTGGATGAAGGAACATAGCTGTGCTGATTGAGTGTGGTAAGAAGTTCCTTAGGAGCAGCATAACAAAAGGCACTGGTTCCAAAGGCCTTGGAACTGAACTCTGGAGATGACCACATTATAAAGGTGGCCATACACTGGTCGATTTGCCATCAGATCGACCAACAGATAGATCCCTCTCTGATCGATTCTGATCAGAGAGGGATCGTATGGCTGCCTTTACTGCAAACAGATTCGATTTGCCATCTGTGAAGCTGCCGCTGCTGCCGCCCCCCGGGCCACCGCATGCATTACCTAATCCGGCCGGCGCGAGTGCCCCGGTCTCCGCTGTCTTCTTCTCCACTATGAGCTCCAGCTTCACTGTACTTCCTGCCCGGGGAAGTTTAAAGAGTAGAGGGCACTCTACTGTTTAAACTTCCTGGCGGGACAGGAAGAAGTGAAGCCTGCCGGACTCGGAGCCTAGCGCGGAGAAGAAGCAGCAGTGACAGCCGGATCAGGTAATGTATTGCTGCTAGCGTTGGTCGTCGGGCTTTCGAACGTCACTATCGACGCACTCCTGACGCACCGGCGATCGAGCGAAATCTTCCTCACGGACAGAAACGCCGGAAATCGACGGGAACGATCAATTTGCGTGTTTGCGCAACTATTTCACAGCCGATTTGATCACAGTTATCGAATCGGCTGTATATCGGAGGGAAAATCGGTAAGTGTACGGGCCCCTTAAGATCCTGTTGATGAAAGGTTGGGGGAAGTGTGGAGTACTTGCAGCAAAGCCTTCACATAGCAGGACCTAAATTGGGCAAGGTTAAGAATGTTAGTAGGCCAGTCTTGAACAGGATTAATTTTATGCTTATGTGGCATAGTTGCGGATTAGACACCACAACATATGACTAGTATACCGCAGTCATTAGACAACATTTGCTGGACCTGATAATCTATTGATTTTATATTTCCAATTAGGAGCGTAACTATACTTAATAGGGCCCCCTGATAGCATGGGGCACCCTTGGTCCCTGAACCTGATGCAGGTCATGTGATCAGGAGCGGAGGAATGGCAGCAGAAAGTGTTCTGCTGTGAAGCAGCCTCTGGAAGCAGGAAAACATTACAGATGCTCCTGCTAGCCAGCATAGCGGGAGGAGGTGGCAGGGACGGTTTTTGTAAGCGTATGAGGAGGTTTTCTTGGTAATTGGGTGCGATTGTGGAGAGGGAGGAGGAGGGGTCCCTAAAGCCTCCGGGCCCGCCTGCTATGGCAGGGATCGCAGGTGTAATTGTTACGCCCATGTTGCCAATGCTAAAAACTGTACCTCCCCATTTCTATGACTAGAGTCCCTCTTCAGATTATAATTAGAGAAAAAGGATTGGTGTGAAATTGTCTATTGTGACCTGCCTGTTAACAGCAGAGAATGTTTTACGTATGTACATGTTGGATCAGTACACCAGGAGCTAAAAGCCACCTTGTACGATTCACCTTCAGGCTACTGCCAAATCTTTCACTGCGTCCAACACATGTCAAAACTATTTTGCAGAGATCAAAGCAAACTGTAGAGGAAAACTGTACGACATGTACACTACAATCAATTACAAAACTATAACAAAATGTAATAAAAGTCAGCAGTGCTTTTGTTGATGAAAAAACTTTTCATCTGGAACCCAAAAATCTCTAGGAGAACATATACTTATGTTAATAATAAATGATTTCCACTTATAAGTCAGTAAGCCTTAACCTAAGTTGTAGCAATAGGCGTAGTTGAGCATTAGCACAATACTGGAGGAAAGAGAACTCACTTGCAGCAGGCGGAGATGATTACAGAAAGATTTCATCCCCTGAACACACCTGAATTCAGTTTGCAGCAAATACCTTGGCTTGGAGTGAGGACAGATTGACAGCCGCAGAGTCACTTGCCAGAAGGTGAATTTAGTTATAGAAATTAGACCGGGTGACAGGTTTAAGATAAGCAAATGATAATTATCCTTAGGTAAAGATATTTCAACACACAGCGAAGAGGCTGAAGTCTGATATAAAGAAAAGAAGAAGAAAAACACAATTTTCAATAGGAGCAGCAAAACATTTAGCTCCTGAACGAGTTCTTCTCTGACATGTTATCAGGACAGATCTGGGGCAAACGTCACATTTGGAAAACAGGTGACAGATAGAAGTCTTTCAAATGTACCCTCAGACAGTTTAGAAACTGTTGCAAGTCAGAAATAAAATTTGCTAGTTATGACATCATTTTTTTCTTTAGACCATTTAAAGGAAACCTGAAGATAGTAAAAAAAAAAAAAAGTAAGTGTTTCACTTACCTGTCCCCTGCAGCCGCCCTGTGCACGCAAAGTTACCAAATGATCCACCGGTCACCTGTCACAGCTCACTTTCGGTTCTGGCAGTCGCCGTCCACTGCGCCTGTGTGGCCCAGGCTGTGTGCATCCTCGTTCGCGATCCTGTTGCCGAGAGCGTGCTGCACGGGCGCATTAGAGATTTTCATGTACTGCCCCTGCATAGGACGCTCCCTGCCACAGGAACACATACAAGGATGTGTGCAGTGGGCGTTGACTTGCAAGTCGGTGAGAACTAAAGTGAGCCATGGTGGGGGACCAGAGGATCGTTTGGCAATGTCACGGGCACAGGACGGCTGCAGGGGGCTGCCAGAAGTCCCAGGTAAGTGAAACTGTTTTTTTTACGATCTTCAGGTGCGCTTTAAGGATGGACATTTTGTTATTATAATACATTATGCAACAGATTTTTTTTTTACCATTTTGTGATGTAGCCCTCCGGGAGAATATGTCTCATCTAGTGACCACACAGCTAGAAGACAATGCAGAAATGCTAAATTTTATTCTCTATTAAACTAGAAAAAAAATTAATTTACAAAACATATAGGATTCTGCAAATATTTTCACCCCTTTTGTTGTTTGTCACTTAATCTGGAATAAAATTAATTTCTGAAGGGTTATCGCCATTTAATTTACTCAACATACCTACCACGTTTAATTTACAATGTATGTTTTATTTAAGGTAAAAAATGAAATCAGAAAACATAAGGTATATACTTTCTAGGGCCACCTTATGCTACAATTCAGCTACAAGCTCTTGTCTTGAGATACATTGTAATTAGATTAGCAAATCTGAATTGTTACATGCTACATCATTCATTAAGGCAAAATTTTTACAACTTCTAATTGAATGGGTTGCACTTCAATGTACAGCAGAGCTTCTGTTATCCAACACAGGCGGGGACTGCCTGATATGTGTAATTCTGGTTGCTTAAGAGTTCATACTTACCCGGAGCTTCCTCCAGCCACATAAACAGCCCCATAAACATGAATGCATCCCTCGCTGTCTTCCTGTGTGCCTCCGTTAAGTGGCAATCAGCTCCGATATGCGGCTCAATCGGGCCCAGTCTGACTGAGTGACGTCAGCCGGGGTCTTCTGCGCTTGCGGAGAAGGTCCGCGCAGGCGCAGAAGGCCCCCTGCTGACAACACTGAGCCAAATACTGGAGCTTAACAGAGGCACTCGGGAGGAGGGCGAAGAATGCATCCGTGCTTATAGTGCCGGAGGAAGTAAAAAATCTTTAATATCGCTCGTCTCTGGTACACTTTAAAGGGGCACTATGGCGAAAAATTGTAAAATTTAAAATATGTGCAAACATAGACAAATAAGAAATACGTTTTATACAGAGTAAAAGGAGCCATACATTACTTTTCTCCTATGTTGCTGTCACTTACAGTAGGTAGTAGAAATCTGTCAGAAGCGTTTTGGACTAGTCCATTTCTTCATAGGGGATTCTCAGCAAGGCTTTTATTCTTCATAAAAATATTCCCTAAAAAAAGATTTAAAAAATGATGCTGGCCAGCTTCCCTGCTCGCTAAACAGTTTTTTGGCAGTTGGACAGAGAGCCTGCCATTCAGGAAGTGCTTTTGAAAATAAATAAATCCCTGAGAATCCCCCCGTGAAGAGATGGACTAGTCCAAAACCTGTTGCTTCTGTCAGATTTCTACTACCTACTGGAAGTGACAGCAACATAGGAGAAAAGTAATTTATGGTTCATTTTACTCTGGAAAAAACATACTTCTTATTTGTTTATGGTTGCACATATTTTACATTTTACAATTTTTTGCCACAGTGCCCCTTTAAATACAAAATAAGTCTATGGGACTACAGAAATGCCCTCTTCAGAATTAGAACTAAAGATACATTTATTTTTCTCATCAGTTTATTTTCACTTCAGGTTTGCTTTCAGTGCCCTCAGTGTTCCATCTTGTTCCGTCTTACAATATATGGACAAAAAACCATTCGGCTGTAGCCCTCTCCAAAATAATTAAATAGCAATAATTTGAGTAACAGCATTGATCTGCCTAAATTGAAATACTTTAAACCTCAGGTTTATTTAATTTGTCATGTTTGTTTTATTTATGGTGAAAGCCGTTTACCTCAGCCCATAAATGACAAACGATAACTTCATCGGCAGATTAAAGATTTGATGGTGATCCAGAAATAACAAGCATGGCAATTCAAATGAAATATTTAAAATCTGGCTGATGATGTTTATAGAAAGATTTTTACTTAGAGCAGATCGATCCTATAAAGACCCTTTGCTACCATGGACTTCTACGTAATATGATACACTTACAGTAAAGATCTCATTTGGCTATAAAGATTCCTGTCTAGACCTAATCCTATTATCATAAATTACTCAGGTGACCCCATTTTATTCTACCATATCTTATAAAAACAGGCCATAGTCATTTTTCACTAAAAAGGAATATGCTAACTTCTATTAGTTCTAGGTGATTTTTTTAAGTGTTAGTTTGGTGGATACACACCATGTGTTTCCGCGTTCGATGCGTCTGTCGATACGCATCGATTCGATTATTTCCGACATGTCCGATTCAAGCTTCGATGGATCGTTAGGTCGATTTGCCATACTTTACATGGCAATCGACCTAAAAATCATCGCAATTCGTTCGGAAATGGTAGGAAATCATCGAATCGACGGACGCATTTGGAAACGCATGGTGTGTATCCAGCATTAGTTCTTAAAGAGGAACTTCAGCCTAAACAAACATACTGTCATTAAGTTACATTAGTTATGTTAATTAAAATAGATAGGTAATATAATCTCTTACCTACCCTGTTTTAAAAGAACAGGCAAATGTTTGATTTCATGAGGGCAGCCATCTTTTTGGTTGAAAGGAAGTGACAGGGAGCATGAGACACAGTTCCAACTGTCCTGTGTGCTGATCACCCCTCCCAGTTGCTAGGAAAGGTGAATAACAACATAGGAAATCCCATCATGCTTTGCACAGCATCAGGGAAAAAAAGCCCGGGCAATTTTCTTTGATGGGTGGAGCTTAGCTAAAAATGCAGCTAAAAAATGATGCTTTGTTAAGAAAAACAAAGTTCTGATGCTGTGAAACTGTTAAAGAAACACCAAGCCTTTTCAGTTCTGCTGAGTAGATTTTTAGTCCGGAGGCTCACTTTAAAGAGGACCTACGACAACTCATAGCATAAATTACAAAAGTTATTCAGGATACCCATAGGGGTACCTATTTTTTTGTTAATTATTCTGGTTTCGTCATCACAAACAACTCTTATATCTATATATTGCTGTTTAATAGTATGTTTCCTGGCCTCCCAGCAGGGGTGTTTCTAGGTTCCTGAGAGATCCGGGGCACCCCTGGGCACCAAGAAGGAATGATAAATGGACGTGGTCATGCTGCGGAAAGTGGGTGTGGTCATAGGTGGGGCCAAATGCACATGAACATAGCAGTGGCGTAACTGAAATATATTCAATAGGCAGTATTTCACATAAATAAGCCCCTCACCTGGATTCTTTCTTGTCTTCGGCTGGCTGGCCTGTGTGCTGTACTCGTCTGGCGGTTATGTGGGTTGCCTGGCTGGTGGTTATGCTATGCTATGCTGTGCTGGCCTGGCTGGTGGTGATGCTGTGCTGGCATTGCTGGCAGTGATGCTGTGCCAGCTTAGCTGGCGGTGATGTTGAGCTGGCCTAGCTTTGCTAGGTGATTTGCTGGGGGCTTTGCTGGGCTGGGCAATTTGCTGGGGGCATTTTGGGGGGCTTTGCTGGGCTGGGGGCTTTACTAGGCTTTGCTTGGCTGTATGCTTTGCTGGGCTGGGACCAGGAGGCTTTGCTAGGCTGGGGGGTTTGCTTTGCTGGGGGCTGCACTTTGCTGGGGCCCTGGGGCTTTGATTGGCTGTAAATAGGTAGGTGCCCCCAGTATAGGTTAGATAGGTAGGTGCCTCCAGTATAGGTTAGATAGGTAGCTTCCCCCAATATAGGTTATATAGGTAGGTGCCTGCAGTGTAGGTTAGATAGGTAGGTTCCCCCCGTATAGGTTAGATAGGTAGGCGCCCCCAGTATAGGTTAGATACATAGATAGATAGATAGATAGATAGATAGATAGATAGATAGATAGATAGATAGATAGATAGATAGAGAGAGAGATAGACACTCATTGTTTAGGTTAGATAGGTATGTTCCCCCAGTATAGGTTAGATAGGTAGGTGACTCCAGTGTAGGTTAGATTGGTAGGTACCTCCAGTATAGGTTAGATAGGTGGGTAGGTGACTCCAGTGTAGGTTAGATTGGTAGCTTCCCCCAATATAGGTTGGATAGGAAGGTGCCCCGAGTAAGGAGGCGGGGCGCTGGGCGGAGCGTCGGGGAAGCGGGCATAGCATAGTTAAAAACTCCCCTTTCGATCGACGCAGGCACAGCCTCCATCTTCTTCCTACTTCCTGTCCTGGCGTCCGTCGCATTGGTAACAGCGCCTCCCGTGACAACATCGGTCACGTCATCACAGGGGGCACTGTAACCAAGGCGACGGACACCGAGGGAGGAAGTAGGAAGAAGATGGAGGCTGTGCCTGTGCGGATCGGAACGGAAGGTGAGTTTTTAACTACACTATGCCCGCTCCCCCGCCGCTCATCCCAGTGCCCCCTCCTGCCGCTCAATCTGATCCGGGTCACCATGGCAACAGGTACAGGGGTGGTGCCATAGATCAAAGGCCCCAGCGATGCCACTGCCTCCCAGTGATGTTTAGCTTAGGCTATGATGTCACACAGAATCCTGCCCCAGAGGAGCAGAAGAGATCAACTGACATTTCTGCTTACCACACGTAGGAGAAAAATGCAACGAAAAATGGTCCAGACAGTGGACCAACGGGGAGCCCCGGCAGGAGCGTCAAAGATGCCTTGCCGGGGCTCTGCAATAATTACAGTGTTGGGACTTGCGGTGAGGTACGGCGTGTGTTCACTATGGCTGATAGGTAAATTGACAGGGGTGTCCGGCTCAGCTACGGGGAGCTTTGGGGATATGTGGGGCCCCGATGGAGAGCTCTAGGTGTCTTCTTATTAAAAGAAGACCGCCAGATGCAGCGGCACAACACATGCGTTAGCTGGTTTAGACCTGCTCTTTGCAGGTCTAAGCTAACACTCATGTCTGACGGCAGCATGCAAAATGTAATTGGATAGAGTTTAAAGAACTCGCTGGGCGATATTATCATCCAAGCAAATTATTTACCGCCCGGGGAGGGGGTGTTACATCTAATTGAATTAGGCGATGCTCCCATCGCCTAATTTAAAAAAACCACCAGTGCTTATCGCTGGCCAGTTTTGTAATTGGATATGGCCTATTGTTTTTAATTTCAAGGATATTTGCTCATAAAGACAATTTTGGAAAACTTCAAGACTCCCCTGCATTCCAGGAATTCATAATAGCATGGGCAGGCAGAGCTGGTAGAAACACATGTAACCTGTGTGTGTGACTTGGCCCACCGCATCTAGCAAGATCTGACAAATTAGGTCACAGATATTGGTGCAATTACAGTATCAGTGATATACCCTTTCTCCTTTTTTTGAAGCTTTTCAGTGCATCACTTCTGCATAGTCATCTTTACAACACACCATACTAGGAGGAACTGCTGCCAGCATACATGGGCTATACCTGCCAACTGCAAGTCAACAGTGATAAGGACAGGTCAACAGTCTGACAGTGATACAGTTTTGTGATCCAATCTACTCTACAGGCAGGAGATGTGTGGGGAGATTAGCACACCTGGTGCTACATGCACTCTTTGTGACTGCTTCCAAATATGTGGAGGTTTCATATTCTTCCCCCTCCCTTTTATTGATGAAATATTTCACTTCCAAGCCAAGTTTTTTTCATAGTAACTTTTCAGAACAGTTTTAATGCTACATATTGTTGAATGTTAACATTTGCATTGGAGGGTATAAGCAGAGTAAATAGCCACAAGAGAAGAAATTACTTGCTAATCAGCAGAACGGCATAATCCTGTCCAACCAATGCAGTTAGCCAAGTTGGTTATTTCCCCATTCTCTCTCCCCTGTGTATTTTGCACTGCTGGACAGGCATGGTTGTTGTAAACATTAAAACCCCAGTTGCTGTACAGTTTTTTACATGCATTTATTATTACATCATTTTAAATGACTTTTGCATGAAAAAAAAAACTTTTGAAAAAATGCTGTAGTTTTTGCAAAATAAAAAAAGGATACCTGATGCCACCAATTAACAGATTATCATCTTCTCTCAGTGTCTTACAAAATGCCTAATCACTTCCATAGTCATACGTTAGTGTCACCACACACTAGCTAATTCAAACAAGCAGATGTGTAAGTGATGGAGTCAAATATTTCAAATTTAAATGTAAGCAATAAAGCACACTAAAATTGATTTGAAGAGAGAGCATGAAATGTTTTTATTGTTGATCATCACTTGCTGTTGATTTAGTGGTTCAATTTTTTTTATTTATTCAACTGGGTAATCTAATCTAATCATGATATCAAAGCATTTTAGAATCATTGTATAGAATCCTTATGATCGATGAAAGACATGGATTCTTGATCTAGGCATTGATCAAAATATTAATCAGGAAAAAATATTTTGAAGGTTGAACGGTGTATGGCCCACTTTTTATTATTTACTATTTATATAGCGCCAACGTCTTCCGCATTGCTTTACAGAGTTTATATACGATAGTCTTGTCACTAATTGTCCCTCAGCGCCCTACGAATGCTTAATCACTTCCATAGTTATATGTTAGTGTGGCCACACTTTTTTTGATTTAATCAACAAAACAAGCAGATTCCTGTTTTTGTCTATACAGAAGTCAATAGTGATCTTAACTACTTCACCACTGAGGGGTTTTACCGCTGGAGCACCAGAGCAATTTTCACCTTTCAGCGCTCCTTCCATTCATTCATCTATAACTTTATCATCACTTATCGCAATGAAATGAACTATATCTTATTTTTCCGCCACCAATTAGGCTTTCTTTAGGTGGGACATTATGCCAAGAATTATTTTATGCTAAATGTGGTTTAATGGGAAAATAGGAAAAAATGTGGGGTGAAAAAAACCCATTATTTTTCAGGGTGATAGGGACATAATTTAAACGGTGTAATAACTGGGACAAATGGGCAAATTTCATGGATTTTAATTACAGTAGCATGCATTATTTAAAAACTATAATGGCAGAAAACTGAAAAAGGTACTTATCCGTTAGCCGGGCGCATCCGGCAGGTGGCGACAAAACTCCACCAGAGTTACATCTTTCCCTACTATCCATGGCGGCCTGGAGGGGGAATAGTAATTAGCGCCACCTGCCGGATGCGCTTGGCTAACGGATAAGTACCTTTTTCAGTTTTCTGCCATTATAGTTTTTAAATAATGCATGCTACTGTAATTAAAATCCATGAAATTTGCCCATTTGTCCCAGTTATTACACCGTTTAAATTATGTCCCTATCACAATGTTTGGCGCCAATATTTTATTTGGAAATAAAGGTGCATTTTTTTTTTCAGTTTTGCATCCATCCTAATTACAAGCCCATAGTTTATAAAGTGACAGTATTATACCCCCTTGACATAAATATTTAAAGAGTTCAGTCCCTAAGGTAACTATTTATGGAAAAAAATAATTGGGAAGTGTGGGAGGTAATGAGTTAATTTATAATGTAAACCTATGTATTTGTATATGAAAAATGTTTTTGGGTGTAGTTTTACTATTTGTAATTTTTTGTGCATGCATCCTGTAAGCATAGGAAGTACGCTTACAGGAAGTGTTAGGAGGCTGGGAAACTTCTTTTTTTCACAATGATTGCTCTGCTTCTCATAGAAGCAGGCGATCATTGCTGGGGGGCTTAGATCAACAAACGGGAACGGTGTTTCCAATTCATTGATCTCCGCACGAGCGAGCGGGAGCACGGTCAGCAGCGGGAGCGCGTGCATCTACGCTCCTGGTGGGGAAAGGATGTTAAAAGGAGCGTAGATACACGTACCGTGGTGGTAAAGTGGTTAAACAATCTATGGCCTCAATTCACTAAGCTTAACTCCTGTCTTTAATAACTCTTCTGAGCTGTTTTACAGTTATCACAATTATATCACCATGGTGATAACTGTAAAACAGCTCAGAAGAGTTATTAAAGACAGGAGTTAAGGTTAGTGAATTGAGGCCTATATCTTGTTTTTTTCACCACCAGTTAGGCTTTCTTTGGATGGTACATTTTGCTAAGAATTATTTTATTCTAAATGCATTTTATTGGGGAAAATAAAAAAAAGAAAATAATTCATTTTTTCTCAGTTTTCAGCCAATATATTTTTAAAATAACACATGCTTCCATAATTAAAATCCACACATTTTATTTGCCCATTTGTCCTGGTTATTAAAACATTTAAAATATTTCCCTAGTACAATGTATGAAGCCAATATTTTATTTATTTTGCATCCATCGCTAATTACAAGCCCATCATTTCATAAATAACATTAATATACCCTTTTGACAATCATATTAAAAAAAGTTCAGTACCTAAGGTAAATATTTACATTTTTTTATCTTTATTTTTTTTTGCATACAATTTATGTCAGGGTTAGCGGAGATACCGCTGCCATGCTGGGCAGCATGGCGGCGGTCTCTGCTTCCCAGCCAGCGGTTTCCGCCACACATGCGGAGCCGCCGGCACAGAGCAGGGGGGACGCCGCCGCCGCTGCTGGCGACATGGCGGCGGGTCCCACGACTCAGCCAGTGGATTTTGGTGCGCGTTCGTGCGCTGACCTGGGGCCTGACCTCTCTGGTGCTCAGAGGCAGAGGGTCATGCGCGCGAGGCGGCAGGACTTTTACCTCCTACGTAGGAGGGTCAGCTGACTCTCCAGTCAGCTGACCTCAGGGGGTCTCCGGATTGGCTGGGCTTCTGGGCGGGCTGGCTGAGTAACTCTCAGCATTTAAGGAACTGGATGTCAGTTGCTCCTTGTCTGCTGTCGTGAATACACATTGTGTTAGCGCTCAGACCTTAGTCCAGTTTCCCAGGTGTTAATACCAAGGAAGTCACACCTTAGATTACGATTGTATTTGTATATTTACCTGTGTTTTGACCTTGGCTTTCCCTGACTTCTCTTTACTCTTATCGCTCTTGTACTTCTGCCTATCTGATTCAAGTTGCCGACCCTGCCTGCTTAACGACTCTGAATCAGCCTTCTGTTTCTGTACTGCTGCCGCCTTCTTTGTTGCCGAACCTTTGCTCGTCTGACCTTTCTCCCTTCAGTGGAACGTCTCCCACTGTAGGGTTATCTCTGAGGCTTGCCTCTCCGAGACGCCTGCCCTAGCAGACGATTACTGCCAGAGGCTGAGATTCCTCTCTTTGCCTGGACTGAGGACCTCACACACGGGGTTCCCATTCAGAGGTAACCACACCTCTGAGGAATCGCCGTGTGGTGGATATTTCCACAATCTTGTGAAATCATTACTGTTGTCATTGTTATTCACTGTGTTAGGTGTCCGGAGGTCAGGGGCGCCTCTAGCCATTTTGCCACTCCAGGCGAGAAAACCTGTGGCACCCTCCCACCCCGTGGTGCCCCCCTACCATGAAAATAATTGTAATATAATTGTAATGTAGCAGTGGTTCACTAGAAAATAATCGTAATACAGCAGCCTCTCACCAGAAATTACACTTATTGTGGCAGCGTTTCACCAGAAAATACATGTAAATGCAGCAGCGTTTCACCAGAAAATATGCAATGCAGGCAGCGTTTCACCAGAAAATACACGTAATGTGGGCAGCGTGTCACCAGAAAATACACATAGGCATGACTCCTCTCCCCCCCTTCCCATTAGTTCCCCCTAATAGCCCCTGATACCTGCCTGCACCTATAAGAAAAAAAAGTTTACTCGGCTGCAGAAGATTCCTCTCCCGGCCTCCCTCCGGCACGCAGCAGCTCCCCCGATGATCTTCGTGCAGCAACTCAGGCAGCAAAACTCCCGTGCTGACAAGCAGAGCAGGGCTACAGGTAAATTGCACCTGAGGCCTTGCACTGGAGACACAAATAGTCTCCAGTGCAGGGCTTCGTACACCATTTCCCTATAGCCCAGCTCTGCCTGCTGGAACTCAGAGACTCCGCAGGCTGCAGAATTGAGCTTATGGGCTGTCTGTTAGGCGCAGGAAGCCAGTTCACCACCTGGGGACACACCATCTGGCGGGGGAGGGGGTGGCCACGGTCCACCCTCTGTACAGCACTTGTGACTGCCTGGTCAGCCTGGTGAACCAGGCGCCTCTGTAAGCAGGTAAGAAGGAGTCACAAACGGGGACACAAGGAGTCACAAAGGGGGACACAAGGAGTCACAAAGGAGGACAGGAAGAGTCACAAGTGGACTAAAGGAGGCACACAGGGGGACAGAAGGAGGCACAATGGGGACACAAGGAGGCACAGGAGCAACGGGAGGTACAGTGGGACAGAAAAAGGCATGAGGGCCAGGAGAAGGCACAAAAGAGGACAGAGGGAGGCACAAAGTGGGGCAGGAGGCAGCACAATGGGGACAGATTGAGGCACAAAGGGGAACAGAAGGAGGCACAATGAGGGACAGAAAAAAGCACAAAGGAAGGCAGAAGGAAGCACATGGAGACAGTAGGAGGCACAAAGGGGGAAAGAAGTATGCACAAAAGGGGGACAGAAGGAGGCACAAAAGGGGGACAGAAGAGAGGGATGTAAGGTGGCACAGGGAGACAGGAGGCAGAGGACGACAAAAAGAGCCACAGGAAGACAGAAGAAGGCGCAGGGGATAGAGGAGACACATGGGGACTGAAGAGGCACATGGAGACAGGAGGCACAAGGGGAGACAGAAGGGGGACAGAAGGAGCAACAGGGAGACAGAAAAAGGCACAAAGGGGCACAGAAGGAGGCACAGAGAGACAGAAGGAGACAGAGGGAGGCAGAAAGCCACTGGGAGACACAAGGGGGCAGAGGAAGGCACAGGGGACAGAGGTGGCACATGGAGACAGGAGGACAGAAGGAGAAACGGGGCAGAGGTAGCACAAGGGGACAAATAAAGGCAAAGGAGGCACAAAGGGGCACAGGAGGAGCAAGAGGTGGCACAGGGGGACTGAAGGAGGCACATGGAGACAGAAGGAGGCACAAAAGAAACAGAAGGAGGCACAAAGGGGGAAAGAAGGATGCACAAGGCACAGAGGTGGCAGCTGCCTGCAACTTACGCTAAGTAGATGCAGCAGAAGCAATAGAACACCCATGGGGTGGGGCTTAATTTGTGGGCGGTGCTTAATCCAGCAACATGGCGCCCCCCCAGGACCAATGGCACTCCAGGCAATGGCCTGTACTGCCTATGCCTAGAGGCGCCCCTGCCGGAGGTTAGTCGCACTTGTTGGCAGTAATCGTCTGCTAGGTGATTCTGCAGATCATCAATAATCAGGTGACATCTGTATTATTGGTGATACTGCAGATCACCAATAAACAGATTCTCTCTGTGTGCTGACACCGATCCTTACAATTTATTTAGGTAACTATGGGAGAGGGTGTGAGCTAAGGGATTAATTTTAAATGTAATGGTGGATCTTTTAAAAAACATGAATGTAGGTGTAATTTTACTATTTGACATTATAAGTACGCTAAACAGGAAGTAATGTGTGGATGTGTTACTCTGGAAGAAACAATGACGCAGGCATCTCATTGACTTATCAACCCTTATGTGCACAAGTTTTCTGGATTTAGAGGACAATCAGTGATAATAGTGTTGAGTAGGTAGTGTAAAATTCAGTCTGCTGGCTATGTATCTGATCTAAGGACTATGCATATGCCAGGGATCAATCTTTCTCTTGCAGATCATGTGATGTGAAAGAGTTCCTGAGTCATCAGATAATACAGAAGATGCAAAACTGTAAAGAAGTATGATTGCTTAACACCTGCATACAGAAAAACCGGCTGGTGCAATACATCTGTGGGTGTGAGAAGTGATACCAGCACCCCGCAGCAAGCGCTCCACCTACTCCTTAGATTGGAACCAGCTACATGGGAAAGCAGGCCATCAGTAACCGGGTGACAAATGACCACGCATAACCTCCTCTCTGTACTAAGCTGGCTGCAAGTCACAGCCATTCCAAGCATGCATAAATGGTAGAAGAGACATTACTTTCATTGCAAGCTATCTCCTCATGTCTTCCTGCAGCTAAAATACTCTAGGGCAGTTTTCATGTTTGTTTTTAGTATCTGCTACTGCCCATGCCCACAGCCACTTTTCCATTTTTATCAAAAGTCGACCGGAAGTGACCAATTTTTCTGCTCAATTTTTATGAAAAATGAAATGGTGGTGGATGGATGATCAGTTTCTTGGTCTATAGACGCAAGCATTTTTTTTTCAAAGTTTTCAATCATTTTTTTTATAACTGGGAAAAAAATTCAACATGTACTTTGGTCAGATTATTCAAGTGTAACAATCAATTAGCAAATAGATAGTAATTCTCAAATTAATAAGAAATATTAAAAATTGTATTGTGTGTGAGATTAACACTATCCCCAACATAAACCATGCTCTCACACTAACCTTACTATCCTATTGGGCCAATGACATCTTAGTGATCTGAAATATAATCAGTGGCCCACAATCTTACAGTTGATCAAAAGGCTCTAATAACTTGGTCACCCCCAGAATCCACCGCAAAACCTTTGGCGACAGAGCCTTTTGTCATGCTGCCCCTACACATTAGAACTCCCTTCCACATCAAATCAGGACAGATCCATCCCTGGAAGCATAAAAGTCAAAACTGAAAACCCCCCTGTTTAGTCTGGCATTTATGAACACCCGACTACTCTCTCCACCCTGCACCCCTGTATTGATCAGAGACATATCTATGCGCTTTGAGTCCTATGGGAGAAAAGCGTTTTACAAATGTTATTGTATTGTATTATATTGCATTGTATATACCTCCCAACTGACACTGGCTGGCAAAAATTAAATATATAAAAAAAAATTAATCAGAACAACTGCTCTGCATATGTGCACTGTTATTTGTGCAATGTAATAGAATAATGAGGAACCAACTATAGATTACACCAATGACTCTTTCTTCAGATGTTTTTTCCAACATATCAGCTAACTGCCATTTTCACTTTCCTTTCACAAGCACTTCTTGCTTTGATCTCCTCAGCTTCTATGAACCAAAGTAAACAGGTTATAATGTCTTTCGTCAAATAAAGTTATTTTAGGCAAACAGCAAAATGCAACACAAGTTGTCTCAGCAACTGTGAGGGTTATCCCGAGTTTGCCCTGTCTTTTACCAGGTGAGCGACGCTGCGCAGTCAATCAAAGGACACAGCATGTGTGCACATGTACATACCGAATATTCTGCCTTTGAAAAACACCTTTCTGCAGCTGCACATGTGAAAATTCAGTTCTGCCCTATTCTGTGTGGAGACAGCATGAAGGAGTTCATGAACTCAGCTTCCCCTCGCTGCTCTATAAAAGCAGGCACAGAAATAGGACTTGCTTTAATGCATACTTGTCACCCATTCACAATGAAGGCATATAGATTAGGGTAAAGCCATGCATCTGTCTCATTTATATACCCAGTTACTGACCTCTGTTTAAAACCTGACTGAATAACCAGAAGAAGATGGCTAAAATTTGCAACCTAAACACAAAATGTGTGGAAAACAGTGTGAGGAGGCTAATCAGCAAGATATTCTGCAACAAATCCCCTTTAATACTCATTCCTGCTTTGTTCTTACTTAAAGTGGAATAAAACTCAGCATTTCTACTTTGCTCTAATAGATTGTTTACAGCATATTATGTACAACGAGCATTTTTTTTTACTAGAACAGCATTCAAAGGGTTAACACAGGCCTTAGAGCTTCCCTGCCAGCAGAGCTGGACACATCCAAAGTTGTAGATAATGTTATCTTGTGTTTAATTGTATCAAGTGAGGAATGTAAACAAAGCCTTCTCTGACAGTGCCAGGTCTCCTAAAGACAGTGAGACAATCAGAAAGCATCAGAAAGCATTTATGCTTAAGTTAGATGATGAATAAAGCAGTTATGAATAAAATGCAAAGTCAGCTCTCATAGTAAAAAAAAAAGTGTACTTTGGGAACGTATAATTTCTAAATGAATAATAATAATTATGCACAAAAGCAAATATGCTAACCGTATGGCATATAAAAAGTAGGAAAACATGTTTTTATTGGATATTATGTCAGGGTTTTATACCGCTTTAATTCTCTCACCTCCTCCCTGGGTAGCTGCTTTTGGCATTTGGCTCATTTGCATGGGTACATTCCTGGCTTTTGTCATTTCTCCAATAATACATTTGTGACAAAAATCAAAACCAGTTCACCTGGGCAGCATGGTGGCATAGTGGTTGGCGCTCTCGCCTTGCAGTGCTGGGTCCCCAGTTCGAATCCCAGCCAGGTCAACATCTGCAAGGAGTTTGTATGGTCTCCCCCTGTCTGTATAGGTTTCCTCTGAGCACTCTGGTTTCCTCCCACATCCCCAAAACATTCAGATAAGTTTAGGCTTCCCCCTAAATTGGCCCTAGACTGTGATACATGCACTACACGATACATACATAGACATATGACTATGGTAGGGATTAGATTGTGAGCCTCTCTGAGGGACAGTTAGTGACAAAACAATATACGCTGTACAGCGATGTGTCATATGTCAGCGCTATATAAATACTCAATAAGAAATTAAGAAATTAAATGGGGCAGCCATTGGTTGGTGTTGCATTGACACAAACACAGAACATTTATATTGCGCTTTTCTCCTGGCGGACTAAAAGCGCCAGAGCTGCAGCCACTAGGACGCGCTCTATAGGGAGTAGCAGTGTTAGGGAGACTTGCCCAAGGTCTCCTACTGAATAGGTGCTTGCTTACTGAACAGGCAGAGCCGAGATTCAAACCCAGGTCATCTGTGTCAGAGGCAGAGCCCTTAACAATTACACTATCCAGCCCCTATGTACACTATCGTAGCACTAGAAAGCAGATGCATGTAACCTTTCTGTTGCTTCAGACAAGGCGTTTTTCAGATGGGCAGCTGACAAGCCTGTAAACTGCTCTCATGCATCGGCTGGCCGGTTGTTAGTTACTGGTGGTAGACAGGCGGCCCCTCCCCCATGGAGTCACATATGAGTGCAGTCTCAGCTGTTTCGCAGTTTTCTGCCATCGAATAGTGCTACCGTGTATCACGCACTGACACGCATAGTGTTACAACCGCTGCCATTTGGCTGCATTTAAATTGCACCTGAATAATATTGTGGGCGACTTCCCAACAAGCCCACAGTTCAGCTTCCCATCTGAAAGAGACCTTAGAAATCACTGGTAGTATGGCTTTTTGTGGTATTTCCTGGCCTTCTTCTGATGTCCAGAAGTGACTTTTATCACAGGAAGTCAACAAATGCTGATAAAATGCTTTCAACATGCTAACTTGACAAAAGCAACAAATTACTGCGCTGACAATGTATAAAGAATATAATGGCAGCACACTAATTCTAAATATTTAGAACAGTACGATCAATAAAAATAGAGTAGCGCAATGAGCAATGGACTGCCCACCATAGACTCTTTCTTCGTAGTCCGCCAATCCTTTAAATATGACCGATTTATTCATCTGCTATGGTTTTCTATTTACAAGACAAAAAACGTCCCCAATATGCCATCCAGTGACAAACAACACTCTCCAGCGACTAAAATAGATAAACGCCATCACTACATGTAAATCAAATGGAACTCACCAAATTCATAGACCCATAAGCTATAAATAAGTCTAAAAGCACCTTGGAAATATTAGAGATTAGTTCCCCTCCATTTTAGAATCCACCTTCTGTAACACTATTTCCATCAATAAGAATATTAGCAAAACATGGCGTAGTCCAGCATATATTAAAAAAGGGTTGTCATATTCACATTTGTAATTTGTTGAAATATAAAAGACAGTTCAAAGACTTATTGGGCTCTCCCCCCTTTCTGTGCCATGGGCTGGCCTCCATGAACCGGTATTTGGCTAGCTCTTTTAAAGAGAAACTCCAACCAAGAATTGAACTTTTTCCCAATCAGTAGCTGATACCCCATTTTACATGAGAAAGACAATGATTTTCACAAACAGACCATCAGGGGGCGCTGTGTGACTGATTTTGTGCTGAAACCCCTCCCACAAGAGGCTCTGAAGACCGCGGTACTGCTGGCAAACTGCTACAATGTAACAATGTTCAGAGACAGGAAATAGCTGTTATTAGCTGTCTAACAGACAGAGCAACTAGAAACAGCTAAATAACCTGCCCACAGTAACAATGTCACCATGTAATAAATGTCAGAATGTTAATCTGGGAGAGGAAAGATTTTACAATGAGCAAACACTGACTAAATCATTTATACATAATTATGGTAAAAAATGAAGCACTTTTTTTACTACATTATTTTCACTGGAGTTCCTCTTTAAAGAAGAAACAATCTCTGATTAACAATCAAGATGTCTTCTCCTCCTTCTTTCCCCTGGTAGGACTTTTGATAAGTTTGAAAGATGGAAATGAGGTTGAGGCACCAACTCGACCACCAAGACTGCACAGCATCTGTATGCATTCATATCTAAGTCACTAGAAATGGGGAAAGTCTCTTTTGACCAGTAGTTGTGCAACTTTTTTCTTCCCTTGAAGTGAGCGAAAAAGTGAGTGTTGAAGATAATGAGGAGGGAAAACCGTTCTTGGAGCAATAAAGTTGACTTTTTTATAAATACTTATTAAATCTATATGCTAGCTGTTGGCATTATATATTTTCAAAGAAGTGCTTCCTCAGCATAGCTGATGTTACCAAACCTGTTTGTATGCCAGGTGTTCTGATCAAGCTTAGACAATTCCCTTTTCATGAATTGCAGTTTGCCATGTAAGACTTCGCACCTTATGTAAAGTCTATATTCAGCAAGGCTTCCCATCCGCCTTTCTCTCCCCCCCTCCTTTCTCCTTTCAGGCATTGGCAAAACCTTTCCATTAACAATTGGGCCCTGACCATATCATGTGAACAGACCTGTTCTCTAAAGTCAGAGCAGTTTGCCTTTTGTACCTACACATTCTTTTTCACTTATTAATGGATTTTTTTTATTTTTGCTTTTACTATTCCAGTGATGTGATTTCTCAACAGATATTAGAGATGTTAAGTTCTCTTTTTACCATGCTGAAATATGTCTTAGTAGGGACGTAACTACAAAGAAGCAGCCCCTGCGGCCCAGAGCTGTAAGGAAGGCCCCAACTACTACTTCATTGCCTCCAATAAGGGGGTCCATCCTTCAGATCAGGTGTTTTTGAGGCTACATTTGTTATTAGTGAAAAGGCAGTGGGGAAGGTGAGGGGGGAGGAGTGGGGGTTGCATCAAAAATTTTGCTGGTGATCCCCATGATTTGCAGTTATGCCCCTGTGCCTTAGCTATACAAACCGTTATTGCTTCAGTGAAAATGGTGCCATAGGTACATTGTAGCAATCAGCAAAGCGCTGAAACGCTACAGTAATGCATCCCAGACTTAACCCATTTAATTAGCACTTTGACTTCCTGATGAACACCTTTCATTGTGTTCTCTTGGATGCCTACACTACCTTCCACTGATAACTTCTGCCAGTACTGATATTTCCAGCCAAACGCCCACTGATAACTTCCACCACTGCTGGTAACATTCATCAGCGGATAACCTCCACGAGTGCCGACAACATCTGGCTGTTGTCCGGTAAGCAACCACGAGCACCAAAACTACTGAAATCATTTTCCCTTGCTTTGGAGGACCCAAATATGCTTATTATAAAAGGCATCCTTCCTTATATCAGAAGGTTGGAAGGTATGAGATGAGCAGGTGTTCTGTAGTAGTGTTGCCGTTACTCTGAGTGAGAAGTACTATAAAGACCCCAATCCAGGTGCAGGAGTTCCCCTCTAGCGAGATGTACAGAGCAGATAAACGCTGGGAAAGCCCCAGGCAGGTGCGGAGGCGGAGCTGGATTTAATGTTTTCATGCCTAACCTGGGCACAATTTCATGGTGCTTTAAAGGAGTTAAACGGGTTAGTTGAAGTTTTTCTTTAAGAAAGTTAGTACTATAATACCGGAAGACTGTTCAAAGGAAGACAAACACGGAAAATAATTGTAACAGTTTATTTTTTAAGGCAAATGCCAAAGGCATGAAATCGATACATTCCCCTTTTATAAACTGATAGCAAAACGAGAATAACTTGTTTTACATAGGGCTGTGCCATTTTATTTTCCATTGAATGAGTAGCTAGTGTTAGCTTCACACTGACAGCAACAATATCTAAAAAACTCCAACTGAGATACTTTGACATACCTTGTAAAGTCAGATTAAAGGTAACCTGAAATGAGAAGTATATGGAGGCCATATTTATTTCCTTTTAAACAATCTCTTTGGCTGCAGCTGTGTCTGAATCACTGTGGCGTAGTGGTTAGCGCTCTTGCCTTGCAACGCTGGGTCCCCGGTTCGAATCCCAGCCAGGTCAACATCTGCAAGGAGTTTGTATGTTCTTTCTGTGTCTGCATGGGTTTCCTCTGGGTACTCCGGTTTTCTCCCACATCCCCAAAAAAACCATACAGATAAGTAAATTGGCTTCCCCCTACAAAAAAAAAAATTGGCCCTAGACTACGATACAGGCACTACACAATACATACATAGACATAGTACTATGGTAGGGATTAGATTGTGAGCTCCTCAGAGGGACAGTTAAGTGACAAGACAATATATACTCTGTACAGCGCTGCGGAATATGTCGGCGTTATATAAATACTAAATAATAATAATCACACACATGAAACAAGCATGTGGCTAATCTTGTCAGATGTTTGTCAGAAACATCTAATCTGCATGTTTGTTCAGTTACTATAAAAGTATTTGAGGCAGTGGATCAGCAGGACTGCCAAGCAACTAGTATTGTTTAAAAATAAATACATATGTCAGCCTCCATATCCCTCTCACTTCAGTTTCCTTTAAGTGCTACATGTACTCCACCTAATAATAGTACTATCTGTAAATAACATTGCAGTGCTTTTACAATGTATTGACGTTCATGGTTAGAAAAGTACGTCTTTGGCAATAGATTTTGTGCAAATCCTGAATTCATAAAATGAAAAAAAAATTCTGGGGCCCATATTCAATTCACCTTTTCTTCCAAGTTTTCTCCTAGGTGATATTTTCACACCGTATCAATGAAATGCCTTTTAAGCCAACAACAGGCAAGAAAATAATCTTGACAGCCTACTTTTTGGCACTTTTTTAATTTATAGAGAGTTAAAAATGACCTCCTGGGAGGAAACTTAGGAGAAGAAGTTAAAGGGAACCAGAGACGGCCAGAGACGGAAAATGAAAAAAGATTTTATACATACCTGGGGCCAGGGCCGGTTATAGCTACGATGGGGCCCCGGGGCAAAAGGAACTTGGGGGGTCCCCCCCAGCAATGCCCCCCCCCCCCACAGCCTCCGAGCCGACTCCCAGGACCCATCCCACCACACTCCCAGCCCCACAAAATCATTAGGTGTCCATCATATGTCCCTAATAGTTAGGGACCCCATTATTCCTCCCATCCTTTCCCTTACAAACGCGGAGTTTTTTCACAGCAGGGTCTTACCTAATCCAGGTAGGACACAGGATACAAAACCATGGTCTACACTCTACACGGACTCCTCCCCACAGCACCCCTCTTCCTCGTTTCCTGCAGGCATGTATGGGGTCACCATAGCTGGAGGGGAGGGGACTCACACCTTGGGGGCCCGTACAGGCTCTGGGGCCCTGAGGCAATTGCCCCCTTTGCCTCTATGGAAGCGCCTGCCCTGCCTGGGGCTTCCTCCAGCCCCATCCTCATGGATTGCTCCCACGCTGCCGTCCTCCGCTGCCTCTATCGCCGGTACCGGGTCCCGTCACTTCCGCCGGACGCGGCTAGTTGTATGCATCCACAGGGACTACGTCTCGTTGGCAGTGGCGCCTGCTTTACGCAGGCGCCTGCGCAGTACGGAGGAAGCACACTGCGCTTGTGTCAACTGGTCCTGACTGGCAGCGTGGGAGTGATCCATGAGGATGGGGTTGGAGGAAGCCCCAGGTATGTATAAATCTATTAGGTCGTTCGTCTCTGGTTTTCTTTAATTGAGTAAGGCCCTGTATCTTGTATAAAGGATCATTTTATCTTTTAAGAGGTAGAGGAAGCTAATGCATATGTTATGTTTCAATAGAGCTCCAACTTTCCTGTAATATGTGGATAGGCTTAGGAAGGATTAGATCACTGGCATGGCTTTCTGTGTCCCCTGTTGGTAAAAGAGGAACTTTAGCAAAAGGGGAAAAAAATAAATCAATACATTGCAAAGCGAGAAGTTAAAAAATATAAAAGAGATCAATAAATGATTGATATTTGCCATGTAATTTGTTCATATTGTTTGACTCACAATCTTCCTGTACTTAACCACTTCACAACTGAGGGGTTTTACCCCTTGAGCACCAGAGCAACTTTCACCTTTCAGCGCTCCTTCCATTCATTCGTCTATAACTTTATAATTACTTATCACAATGAAATGAACTATATCTTGTTCTTTTCGCCACCAATCAGGCTTTCTTTAGGTGGGACATTATGCCAAGAATTATTTTATTCTAAATGTGTTTTAATGGGAAAATAGGAAAAAATGTGGGAAATTTTTTTTCAGTTTTCGGCCATTATAGTTTTTAAATAATGCATGCTACTGTAATTAAAACCCATGAAATGTATTTGCTTTTTGTCCCGGTTATAAAACCGTTTAAATTATGTCCCTATCACAATGTTTGGCGCCAATATTTTATTTGGAAATAAAGGTGCATTTTTTTCAGTTTTGCATCCATCCCTAATTACAAGCCCATAGTTTATAAAGTGACAGTGTTATACCCTTTTAACATAAATATTTAAAAAGTTCAGTCCCTAAGGTAACCATTTATGTATTTTTTTTAATTGTAATGTTTTTGGTTTTTTTTTAATTACAAAAAAAAATTGGGGAGTGTAGGAGGTAATGAGTTAATTTTTAGTGTATAACTAATATATTTGTATATGAAAAATGCTTTAGGGCGTAGTTTTACTATTTGGCCACTAAGTTTTTGTTTATGCGACCTGCAAGTGTACAGGAAGTACGCTTGCAGGAAGTTCAGGGAGGCTGGGAAACTTTTTTTTCCACAATGATCGCGCTGCTTCTCGTAGAAGCAGCTGATCATTGCGGGGGGCTTAGGTCAACGAACGGGAAAGATTTTTCCCATTCATTGATCTCCGGGCGAGCGGGCGGCGGCGTGCACGAGCGCGGAGGCGCGCGGACGAGCGAGCGGGATCGCGGACAGCGGCATCAGGTGTGGATTTCTCCGTCCCTTGGTGTTAACAGGGTGGAAAAAGGGGCGGAGAAATCCGCACCGCTGGGGCTAAAGTGGTTAATCATCTTTACTGCTGGTAAATGACAACTGGCTGAAACTAAATGCAGACAAAACTGAAGTCCTTCTGATAGGAGGGCAGAGCATGATAACAAAACAACTTAACTTGCAGTCTTCACCACTGGGAATAGGAGGCACGGATCTGCGCAGCTCTGATCATGTGCGTAGCCTGGGAGTTCTAATTGATTGGGATTTAAACTTCAGAACTCAAATCTCTGCTGTGGTGAAATCATCCTATTTTCACCTGAAGAACATTGCAAAAATCAAGCACCTCATACCCCCAGAAGATCTGCCAACCTTAGTCCACGCCTTCATCACATCCCGACTGGACTACTGCAATGCTCTCTACACTGGCCTTCCAAAAAAGGTCTTGTACCGACTACAGCTGATACAGAATACTGCTGCCAGACTGCTAACCAACCAACCCCGTCACTGCCACATAACGCCAGTCCTGCACTCCCTTCACTGGCTACCTATAGAATGGAGAGTCCTATTCAAGATCGGCCTACCGACATTTAAATCCCTGAATAATTTAGGCCCTAGATACATGAAAGATATGTTGCAGCTGCGTAGCAAATTCCCCGCATTCTAAGATCAACAGGTTCTAATAATCTAGTCATACCCAGAGTCCACTTGGAAACTTTTGGTCCCAGAGCCTTCTGTCATGCTGCCCCTACGTTTTGGAACTCCTTACCTCAACAGATCAGGACAGCTCCATCCCTGGACGTGTTTAAATCCAGACTGAAAACCCACCTGTTCAGTTTGGCATTTGCAGAAATATAACTTCTGTTGTGTGAATACTTCATCCTACTAATTACTGAATCTGAGAGAGCCTAAGCGCTTTGAGTCCTATGGGAGAAAAGCGCTATAGAAATGTTATTGTATTGTATTGTATATTAAACATGAAAAAATACAGACAGCACCAATTGCCATTATTTATAGCCACACCCTCTAACAATGCGATAGATAAGTTAAAAGGTTGTTTATTTATAGATATAAATATGCACAGAAGGAGATTCTGGTTGCTTGGCAGTTGGAAACAGCTGTTATTTCCCACTATGCAACGAGGCTCCCACAGTGTGATGTCAGGACCTAAGTCCTGACATCACACCGTGGGAGGGGTTTCACCACGATATTAGCCATACAGACCCCCCTGATGATCTATTCGAGAAAAGGTAGATTTCTCATGGGAAAATGGGTATTAGCTACTGACTGGGATGAAGTTCAATTCTTGGCTACAGTTCCTCTTTAAGGCACAGTTCACATTGGCAATAAAAATGGTCTGTTAACCTTCCTGGCGGTAACCCTGAACGTAGTTCGGGGTAAGCCGCGCAGGAGGTTTTCTCAGGCCCTGCTGGGCCGATTTGAGTAATTTTTTTTTTGCTGAACGCAGCTAGCACTTTGCTAGCTGCGTCAGCACTGCGATCGCCGCCGCCCCGCTCTCGATCGCCGCTATCCGCGTCGCAACACAGCCCCCGCCCCTAGACCCCTGCGCTGCCTGGCCTATCAGCGCCAGGCAGCGGCAAGGGGTGGATCGGGACTCCCTTAGACGTCACGACGTCCATGACGTCGGTGACGTCATCCCGCCCCGTCGCCATGGCGACGGGGGAAGCCCTGCAGGAAATCCCGTTCTTTGAATGGGATTTCCTGATCGCCTATCGCCGGAGGCGATCGGCGGGGCTGGGGGGATGCCGCTGAGCAGCGGCTATCATGTAGCGAGCCCTAGGCTCGCTACATGATTTAAAAAAATAAATAAATCAAAAAAACGGCTGCGCTGCCCCCTAGCGGTTTTTAATATACCGCCAGGAGGGTTAATCAATAGAACCCGTTCACATTGCTTGTGTGCATCCCCTTTTGTGCACTTTAAAGAGAACCCGAGGTGGGTTCTAAGAATCCAATTAGCATACAGAGGCTGGTTCTGCATACAATGACCAGCCTCTGTTGCTATACTGTTTCCCCCCGGCCCACCTCTGCGCTCTGCTGTCCCCCATAAATCAATCGCGGTGCTGGCGACAGCAGGGAGGGAAGGGACACAGGAAGGGGACCGGTGCTATGGAGGAGGCGGGGGAGAGGCAGACTGACACTTCACATGTAAACATTTATGGGGCATAGCAAAGCGCAGGGGGGAAACGGTATAGCAACAGAGGCTGGGTATTTTATGCAGACCCAGCCTCTGTATGCTAATTGGATTCTTAGAACCCACCTTGGGTTCTCTTTAAGTTATTTTTATGAAATATATGCCGCTCAATACAATATTCTGACCCTTCTTTGACAAATAAAATTTATATTGCACTTTTCTCCTGGTAGACTCAAAGCAGCCATTAGGACATGCTCTATAGACAGTAGCAGCGTTAGGGGGTCTCCTACTAAATAGATGCTGGTTTACTGTACAGGGAGAGCCAAGATTTGAACCCTGGTCTCCTGTGTCAGAGGCAGCGCCCTTAACCATTACACTATCCAGCCTGATAAAGAAATATACTGTGCTAAACCTAAGCAGTGTGTGTGTGTGTGTGTGTGTGTGTGTGTGTGCGTGCGTGCGTGCGTGCGTGCGTGCGTGCGTGTGTGGGTGTGTGTGTGTGTGTGTGTGTAAGGCATGATCTCATTGCTATTGGGATAGTCCCTGGCATTATCATTGTGTCTCAGGCTACAAATGCCTGCCACTCACACTTCATTTCACCCGCATTGCCTGTGAAGGTGCAACTATGACTAACACATTGGTTATGAACCGAAATTCAATAACAACAAACTTAATTACATGTTTAAACTTATAACAGGATCAATATGTAAATACTGACCTTCAACAGTCTTTTCTTTTCATTAAGGGTTCCTAAATCCTGCAAAATGTCATTTAAATTCTAAAATACGGAAAAAAATGGCATAACAAAACTTATTTAAAGCTTAAAAATATTCACAAGCGCCGTAGCCTGTAAAGTTTAACAGTGCCAATCTAGGTGACATTTCAGAAACAGAATCCGAATGCTGGGAAATACCAAATGCTGCCCTGAGGTATTGAAAATTTTCAAGAACTCTACTTGCTTTTTTATTTATTTTTTTCAAGCTGAACTCAATACAAAGCAGCTAAATACACAGACAGCACACAGCCAGCATACAACAAATAACTAATGGAAAATTCATGGTTCTGCCCAAGTTGTAGTTCATGCACAAGCATAGAGCACAACCAGCTACCTGGCCTGACATTTTCTTCTAAACTCTTCAGAAAACACAAAGAAGTCAGAGCATGCTGATTGGACTGTGCAGATCAGCAGCATCATGATGATGGTCTCTCCTAAAGGAAAGTTTACAATATAGACTATGAGCACAAATGTGGCCTCTTCAATCTGAATCTGCTGTACAGCAGTCCTAAACTTACATTTTTATTGAACAGAAGAAGAACCAGAATAAAGTAAAAAATAATCTCGTAGGATTGAACGTTAAATCATCATTTTTCATAGGTTGCAATTTACCACTGCATATAACATTCTGCAATCACAATCATTTTGCCTGCTTTAAAAGGACACTTAAGCCTAGAAAACAAAAAATATTTTTATTCAACTGGGGCTTCTACCAGCCCCCTGCTGCTGTCCTGTGCCCTCACAGTCACTCCCGGATCCACCTGTCCCCCGCTGCCAGCTACTTTCAATTCGCCAACTGGCCCAACAGGCCTGGCGACGCGTTGTCTTCTTAGTGCTCCCGTCTGCAAAAGTGTAATTGCAGATGGGACCATGAAGAAGGAGACACGTGGCCAGGCCTGCGCAGGTGCAATGAGCCTGTTGGCCAAAATCGAAAGTAGCTGGCGGCAGGGAACAGGAGGATCCGAGAGTAACTGCGAGGGCACGGGACAGCTACAGGGGGCTGGTAGAAGCCCCAGGTGAGTAAAAATGATTTTTTTTCTAGGCTTAAGAATCCCTTTAAAGGTGTGTACACATGCACAAAGAGTGTCACCCACAGGTATTGGGATTCAACCTCTCAGGTGATAGTTCAGGGTCAAATGCAGTACAGATGTGTAGGGAGGCTACAGCCTTGCATTACATTTTATTGCTATGGTGGAGAGAGGAGGGACAACGGCATGGTGCACAATGGAGTGTCTTCTGCCAGGAGGGGTAATGCTAGATTCTCAGCAGAGACAGCCCTGACTGGCTGCTTTAGCTAAAAACCATCAGCGTGTCCAAGGCTTAAAAGACACCTGAAGTAAGAGAGATGTGGAGGCAGAGCCCTTAACCAGTGCACTTTTCAGTGGGCTGAATAGTGTACTAGATCAGCAGGACAGCCGGGCAAGTATTAGAACAATCGTCCTACAAACACTGTGTGTGACACCCCTACGACTTCTGCTGTATGGAGAGGAGACCGGGAGTAAGCCTAGGAGCAAAATTAAAGTTTAACCGAAGGTAAATTTAAAGTTGACCCGAACTATTGCACAGCGCACAATGAAATGTCTTCATTCCACATATAGTTGCTGAACAATTTATGTCTATGTGTTTCAAAGATTAGATCAAAGTGTCAAATTAGTTCTTACCAGCAACTGTGAATAGACTGCAGGAAGTCTGCCGAGGCAGCTCTGGCATACAGTAAACACTGAGGCTTAACCCTTTTAGAGTTCCCTGCAAAAGTGACTGGTCAGTGGTAGACAACGTGTGGCAGGATGTAAGTAAAAAATGAAAAATAATGGGATGTTGCACATTCATTTCAGGTAGCTAAATGGAGGTCAAACCTCTCAAACTTCTTGATGGAAAAATCAGACATGTACAAAATAATAATTATAGTAACCTGTGCACCTGAGTGACGTACAGCCCTCCTCTCACGCACCTATGGGATCAAACTCAACTCTGATGGGCAAAGCTTATTGTGCATGTGTATGCACCTCAAAGGAACGTACACATGTACAATTTGTGTCACTTGCCAGGATCAAACTTAATCCTACAGGTAACACTGCAGGTCCTCAGAGCTGTACAGATGTGTCACTACCCAACAGCTAAGGGATGCATTCTGCTTCAGAATGGCCCAGACGACCTTGACCATCTGCCTCACCCGAGAACAGCCTAGCTTGTGTACAAGACTTTAGAAAGCATCAGAAATTCCCTTCCACTACAGTCCTTGAGGCTGACAGAAAGGTTGGTAGCCTGCAAGCTGCGTACAGTTGCTATGCGGGAGGGAAGGCCTGACAGAGTGGCGTGGAAGTGAAGTCTCTCAGGATATGGGCGAGTGGGGCCCGGAGCTTGGTTGAAGCAATCCACCAGAACGGATTGCTGGCAGAGTGTTCTAGAAGTGTCGGGGGCTGCCACACACACACGCGCTGGATTCTCGGCAGATGCGGTCATTATTGGCCACCTCGGCTGAATTTCATCTGGCATGCCTATAGAGCTTTAGAAGGGTGGTACTAGATGGTACAAGGCATTTGGCCTAAGGTGGCAAACAATATAGCTGCAAACCTTGTAAATGCCCAGGCAGCGGCTGAGTGATAGCTAATAAAACTGTTATTTCTCAGTCACTGCTCTCTGTACTGTTGCAGTTCATTTCCTATGCCAACGATCGCATTGGGTGGTTGGCAGGATATTTAACTGAACATTCACTAACTGCCAGCACCATTCGTGAGTACCCCGCCTAACACATATAAATGGCACCTGTAAGCAGTCTGCGAGTTGGAAGAAGAAAAAAGCGGAAATATAACAAATTCTCCCTTATGAATCTATATTTCTGCTTCAGTTAGTTTCCGTCAGTTTTGCCCAAAATGTATTGTCAATCTTACAATGTGTGTGTATTCAGCGCACTAATAGTTTTCCTGTAATGCTCTGTGTGACAGCATGACTATTCATTATGAGACTTTTCTGCTATCATTTACATTTAATACCATGTTTGCTTCTGGTATTTTAAACAAGATGTAAGCTTAACATAATCCTCTTTAGAGCAAAATGATTTAATCCTCCAGTGCCTGCAAGCTAAATAGTCAAACCTGCTGCATGAGTGAGGAATCTGCAGATCGTTACTCTCACTTCTCTCAATCTTCCCAGATATTGTGCAATATACAGGTAGTCATTCATAGGCTGCTTTTCCTTACATTTGAAGTAGCAGTAGAACATTGTACTGTGTTAGCCATCAGTCAAGACAGAAGTTTTGAATCAGGATTTGATACCATTTATTGGCTAACTTAGAAGAAAAGTAGTAAGCTTTTGGCTGTGAAGCCTTCCTCAGACTTAAGTCCTGAATACTGACATAGAACACACAGCTTATATACACTGGACATTAAAAGGAGATAGATAGTTCTGCAAACATAAATAAATGTCATTGGATGCCTTTATTACAGGAGGGTCTCACAGGGATGCTAGTTAATATGTGGGAGAAACAAGATAAACTCTAAAGGCCCATACACACGTCGGATTTCCGCGAACGACGGGTCGTTTGAACGTCCCGTCGTTCCGTTGTTCGCCCGCTAAATCGGGCGTGTGTACAGACTATCGTTCGCTTGATAAGAGTGAGTTTGAGCGATCCGCCGGGCGAATCGCTCAAACTCACTCTTATCAAGCGAACAATAGTCTGTACACACGCCCGATTTAGCGGGCGAACGACGGAACAACGGGACGTTCAAACGACCCGTCGTTCGCGGAAATCCGACATGTGTATGGGCCTTAAGTGATCGTAGTCCGACATAGGGTTGGAAAGGGTTAAAGTATTTCAAAATGTTTAAAGCGGAACTGTAAATTCCCTGAAAAACAAACGGTTTCACTTACCTGGGGCCTCCCCAAGCCCCCAGCAGCCGTCCTGTCCATCGCCGGTCCTGCACGATCTTCTATTCCCCCTCCACAGTGCAGCTTCGTAAGCCCCAGGGAAGTGAAACAGTTTGTTTTCAGGGAATTTACAGTTCTGCTTTATAGGGAACCTTAAGTGACACGTGACACGATGAGATAGACATGTGCTAGCACACAAATAAATATGCTGTGATGCTTTTCTTCTTTCTCTGCCTGAAAGAGTTAATATTCTACTATGCAACCGAGGCTGGATGCACACACAGCAGAAGCTAGCGTTGCGTAAAACGCAGCATTCTTGCCGCTAATTGAAGTCTATGGGCCGCAGGAAAAAAACGCATATAAAAAACTGCATATGCGTTTTATATGCGTTTTCAACCCTGCGTTTTTAAAAACACTGGTTTTGCTGCCTCACATATCTCTGTTGATCCAGAGGAAGGCGAAAAACCCTTACAAGGCATGGTCCAATCAGCTCAAAAGGGAAAAAATTCCTTCCCGACTCCGGATGGCAATCAGTTAAAATCCCTGCATCAACATCACTGGGCATTACCTAGTAATTGTAGCCATGGATGTCTGTTTTCTTTATTCGTTTTCTGCACACCAAGGGCTTGATTCACAAAAAAGTGCTAACTGATAGCACAACCGTTTTCACGTGCATTTTCGTGTTTTCGCGGATTTTCACGTGAAACGATAACTTTTTCACGGCTGTGCTATCAGTTACCACTCTTTTGTGAATCAAGCCCCAAGTGTGTTTCTATGCAGAAAAACACTAAGGGTGGCCACTAATGGTCCAATTTCTAGCGAAAAATCGTTTGAGCAATCACAAATTCTGATCGGAAGAAAAATTGTTCACTACTCCATCAACGAACCAATCTTTGCTTTCTATCTATCACAACCAATCAAGAAAATCCAAATTTTGGTTTGACAAAAATCCATTTGGACGATTTTTTTTGTAATCGTTCATAATCGATTGTGACCATCAATGGAGATTATTTACAACCAATCTGATCAGAATTTCTGACCACTCTAACAATTTTTCGCTTGAAATTGGACTGTTAGTGGCCACCTTAAAGGACTTCCGAGGCCAAAAAAAAGAAAATGACACTATACCTTTTTAATATCTGAATCCATTGAGGACGTCCAGCGCGTCCTCCGCACCGTACCGCCGTCATTGCAGCCCTTTTCGTTCCCCCATGGCTCGGCCCGACCCCACTGAACGGGTCGCATGTATTCCACAAGTAAGATGGCCGCCACCTTGAGCCGCGGCTGCGCAGTACGCTTTAGCCCGCCTCCCGCCGCGTACTGGGTACGGGAGGCGGGCTAAAGGCTGCGCAGTCGCACTCGTGGCAAAGCGTACTGCGCAGCCGCGGCTCAAGGCGGCGGCCATCTTACTTGTGGAATACATGCGACCCGTTCAGTGGGGTCAGGCCGAGCCATGGGGGAACGAAAAGGGCTGCAATGACGGCAGTACGGTGCGGAGGACGCGCTGGACGTCCTCCGTGGATTCAGATATTAAAAAGATATAGTGTCATTTTCTTGTTTTTGGCCTCGGAAGTCCTTTAACACAACAGCTAATGTAATTGATAGAGAATACTGACAAAATGTGCAAAGTCATCATGCAGAATGTCAGTTTTTTTTCTGCGCACGAAAAACGCATTGTGTGAACTAGCCCATTGATTAACATGAGTTCTCCGTTTTTCTGTGCAGAAAACGCACATGAAAATAGTCAAGTGTGTTCCCTGCCTAAGGAAATACAGTCATAAATTACTTTGCGATAGGAAAAAAAGGTCAATAGGTTATATATTTTACACCCCTAGACACAGAGACAGACTGTTTAATTGAGCTGAGACAAAACAATAAGGCCGCATTCACACCTAAGCGAGAATCGCTTGATTCCCGCTAACTGCAAACCGCTAGCGTTTTTAAAAAACTAGTCTATGGCAGTGTTCCCAAAACGCTAATTTGTCCAGTGATTTTTCCGTGTTTATCGTGGAAAAATCATTCCTGCAAAACGCTAGCGGTAATTGCTAGCGTTTTGCGATTTCTAGTTTGAACGAGCCCTTAATCTACTTTTAAAGTTTTTAAACATAACATTATACTGCAGGACGTCTAAAAGTCATTTTTAGGCATAAGAGAATAGATTAAATTGTTTATTTTTTCACCTTGTTTTCACTTTGACAAGTATCAATTTTAGATCCACCTGGTGGAACAGACCCTACTCCGAAAATAAATTGCTTGCTTGCTTGCTTAGCTGAGCTACAGGCGTGGATGATTGACAACTGATTGAAACTGTGTGCTGACAAAACTGAGGTCCTTGTTGTCCAAAGCCAGCGTTCGCCATCAAAACAGCTCTATTCTAAATCAACACCAATCAGGATTGGGAATTCAGACATAAACAGCTCCAATCTTGTGCGCAGCCTTGGTGTGCTAATCGATGGGGAATTGAGTTTCAGAAATAAAATATTCCTACTTCCTTCCTACTTTCATCTGAAGAACATTGCAAAAATTAAACATCTCAATCTCCCAGGGGATCTTCCAACCCCAGTTCATGCCTTCATCACATCACGGCTGGACTACTGCAATGCCTTTATGCAGGCCTCACAAACAAGGACCTGCACCACCTGCGATTAGTGCAAAATGCTGCTGCGAGATTGATAACAAACCAACATCGACCACTGTCACATTACACCGATCCTTCGATCACTGCACTGGCTACCAGTAAAATGGAGAATACTCTTCAAGATTAATGATTGCTTACATTCAAATCACTGCACAATTTGGGCCCAGGATACATGAAGGACTTGCTGAAGCTGCACCACACCTCCCACAACCTCAGATCAGCAGGTTCCATAAACTTGGTCACTCCCAGGGTGCATCTCAGGACCTTTGGAGACAGAGCTTTCTGTCATGCTGCCCCTACTCTTTGGAACTCCCTACCATACCCAGTAAAGACAGCCCCTTCCCTGGAGTTATTCAAATCCAGACCGAAAAGCCACCTGTTTAGCCTGATATTTTTGGACTTATAGAATTCTTCCTCTGTACCACGATTTACCAATCAACCAATTACTGGTCTGAGCCATGCTTATGCACTTTGAGTCCTACGGGAGATAATCGCTTTACAAATGTTATTTGTTGTTGTTGTTTAGATGACCCATATATGAGCTGCGCTCAGAACTTTCATTAACATATGCTGCCTGCTTAATATACAATGTTTTTCCATTTACATGCTTATGATTACACTCACAAGATTGCTTTTCTTTGAAACAAATCTCAAGCATTTTATAAGATGATGTACTATTGAATGCATTTCCATCTTCTAATGTAAACAAGTCAGAAGTGCTGGTACTACTGCTTAGCCTGCCTATAGGAACATCTTTTATAGAATATGTTTACTAATGCAGGTTCAAATATGAGGAGGTGTGTCAGACAGAACATTCAGTAATAAATCACTAATCTAATCATGTATATATATTGGCACAAGACTACATTTCTCAATATCAACCACAGGACTGCAACTGTCGTCATTGTTATTTACCAAGCGATTTATTGGCCTCTATGACTGAGCATGGTCACACGAATAACATTTACTGATCAGCAAACTTTCACGTTACAAACTGCTGTCACTAGTTCAACCATAAAATGTACCTGAAGGGAAAGAAAGTGTCCCTGCTGAGTCACCTTAGGAGGGGGAAGCCTCTGGATCCAAAAGAGGCTACCTTCGTCCTCCTCCGCTTTCCCTTTCCAGCACTGGGACCCCCGAGAGAGAGCTTGGGCATACGCACTAGCATGGAACCGCTCGGCTTTCTTAGGAAAAAGCCAGGCTGGATTGGGCCTAAGATACTATTAGAGAGACTCTGAAGCGAGAATAAATCTCGCTTCAGAGCTCATAGTTAGCAGGGGCATGTGTGCCCCTGCTAAAACGCCGCTATCCCGCGGATAAACGGGGGTCCCCTCACCCCCAAACCCACCCCCGCAAAACTTGGTCGTAAATTTCTTCTTCCTGGAGGCAGGGCTAACGGCTGCAGCCCTGCCTCTAGTCGCGTCTATCAGACGAGCATCGCCGCCTCTCCCCCGCCCCTCTCAGTGAAGGAAGACTGAGAGGGGCGGGGGAGAGGCGGAGGTACGCGTCTGATAGACGCGCATGAGGCAGGGCTGCGGCGGTTAGCCCTGCCCCAATGCGGAAGCGCTCCCCGGCTGCACGGAGGGGGATATGGGGGTGAAGGGACCCCCGTTAAGCCGCGGAATAACGGCGTTTTAGCAGGGGCACCCATGCCCCTGCTATCTATGAGGTCTGAAGCGAGATTTATTCTCACTTCAGACTCTCTTTAATGCACAAGTTGCCTGCACAGTAGCACAGACTTGATCGAGCTTGGCTTTTTCTGGCAGAGCCCAAGAGGGTCTTGTAGCTGGATCTGCCTACCTGATGAGGATGTGGGAAGCCTCTTTGAGAACTAAAGGCTTAACCCCTCCCCCCCCAGATAAGTATTTAAATTAATTCTAAACAAACCCTAACAGGTTTGCTTTAGGTTGACAACCCCAGAAAGTGGCTAGTTATAACATGCAATAAAACCACTTGCCAGTTTGCCTATCTGCAGGCTATTTTATAAACCGAGGGTATACATCTATGTCAAGAAAGTATACAAAAACTCCTCTAACCTTAGCCTTGAAACACACAATATCAAATTGTTAAATTATATTTGTCTGCATGTTAAGTAGTCTGTTGATTATGTCATATCTGAAAATGACTAACCAATCAGCTTCTGCATTCTGAGTTAAAGACCCCTTCCCTACTTCCGTCAGTGCTTCCAGTTGCTGCTTGGGTGATCATGTGATCTCTTGAGAGCTACAGGAGTCAAAAATGTCTTCTCACAGGAGATCCTGCTACCAGGTTTGGTTTCTGTTTCAAAATGTTTATTGAGGTTTTTGTTTTGTTTTTTTGAGTAAAAGGTGTTAACAAGCATAACTGGTCACAGACCAGTATAAAACAAAGGTATGGCACATGAACTGGAAACAATCAATTAGATACAGAAAAGAGAGCCTTATTATTCTCGCTCCAAGCGTCTCATTCAAAATAACAGTGCATAACACATTAAGGCCTCAAAATGTGAACACGGCTCCTACCATCAGGAATTGCCATATGCCAGGTGGCCAATCTATCTTATTTTCCAAAGTAGCTGCCATTCGTTCTTGGATCATGAATGAAAACACTCTGCCTTTCACCTCTTCAAACGAGACAAATCGGGTGCGCTGACCAGGGATCCTTTAGAAATAAAAACCCCAAACAATGACTGGAACAGCCGAAAGCTCCTAGAACAGAACCTGGTGAGCATCGTACAAGATGAAAAGGTGTGTAACATGTCACCTGTATCACCACATCCCCTAAAACAGAGGACAGAGTTTGTATCGGAAAGGTGCCTCAATCGAGAAACTTTGTAGGCTGACTCCACAATTGCCAAATTAATAGTATGGGTATAGTTTTCCAGGTCCCCTCCCACTCCTCCTTAGTTTTTCTACCCCCAAGATCAGACTCCCATTTAGCTGTATAGCCATGCCGGAAGGATTCTATTGGGTCATTGAGAGTAGACCAGGATTGGTTTATATACAGTAATTTTCATCATATATGACTCTTGCCTAGCGTGCAGCTTACAATAAAATTGGCCATTTAAAATGCAATTCAAGCAAACATTTTGACCAGAGCAATTATTATTGAAGCAGTGGTTTTAGGTACAGGCAATGTTATCCAATGAAGATTTGCCACCAGATGCCAATTATTCTGTCCAAAGGACCACATACCTGTATAGTATAAATTTATCCATAGCTTAATCTAACCATCAGCAGATCCACCATTTATAAATGGTCTTGTTTTTTTTATGAGATATCTGCACATCTTTCCACACTCACATAGGTGACATCTGCTTCCATCTCACTAGAAAAAATAGTTGCCCTCCATGCAGTCCTTCTGATAAAGAGGTCTTGAAAGCGATTATACCTTTAGCCTTTGCCTGACAAGCAGTGTTGGGGTCCTATGTGGTTCTTAACTGGTTAATCAACCCCTTGTGTCACCTACATGGCAACACATTGCAGGCAATTGATTGGGTCATTGTTCTTCACAAAGGTCACAAGCAAAGAGCAAAGTACGAACATTTGCTCAGGCTTTTTATACTCAAAAACTTTATTAAACTGTGCTTATTAGTATGCTTGTGTTGATGGTTTAGATATAAAGAGTAGAAAAGAAGAGGAGATACAATAAATATAAAATACAAAAATAGTTGTTGGAAAGTGTTTGTCCATAGGAAGCTGAATCTGGGCTTCGATCACTGGCCTCACCTATAATTTGTGCACTATAAATGTAGCCTGAAGCCCCGGAGACTGTGTAATGACAGTGCTGTCTATAACAGTATCATCGAGTCAGACATTGGCATAAATCATTGGCACTTTGCAAAGTGTCACTTCTGTCAACCTCCCCGTGATGTGATCTTTAGTCTTTCAAATCTATAGACTGGCATTTGGATCAGCTAACACCCTACATCTTGCCTTGCATATTAAAACCCTTTCCGCCAATATCAAGATGCTGAAGCACCGTGTTTAAGAAAATATTTGGAAAGACTTTACAAAACTCCTGTTTACAGCAAAAATATAATTTACTGTTAGCAGTATCTCAGTATCTGCTGATCTTTTCACTTTAATGTATCTTACATGGAAGGGAAGATGCAGTTATACTGCTTAGATTATTATTTTTTAATGAAATGCTTTCAAAAAGTGAAACATATTTATGTCATCAAGTCCATAATGCATAATTTTTGTTTTTGTGAATTGAGGTATTATTTATGGAAGGCCAGCGGATGCAATTATGCATTTATTACGTTATAGCCTTCCAAATAATCGCGCATGATGTCACACACGTGCCCATGTTACTCCGGCAACCACTTAGGGCATGCGTATGGATGGAGGATGGAGCCCAGTGGCCCCCGGATGGGGAGGGGCATATTGAACATTAGGGGGGAGAGTGTCAGGGGTTTTGTTGCCTTTGTCACTCATCCTGTTATAGCTCGGAGTTACTGCCGCGCACCCGATCGACCATGGCGGCCCAAAATCTCTCAGCATGTCCAATCCAGCCGACATGCTCCGCATGGAATTGGTCGCATCGTCGATCGGGCATGCACTTGGTGGAACCGATTTTCATCTGATTCGATAGTAATTATTAAATCGGATGAATGATCAGCCGTCAAGTCGATAGTTGTATGGGCACTTTATGGAAATGTTTCCCACGGTTACCATCAGTTTTACTGAAAACATAGAGAAATGCACCCTGTATGTATTTAGACAGTTTACCCTGTCTAAATCCCCCTCATCTGTGACTTAATTACATCTGTAATTTGATCTCTCACCTGTGTCAGCTCAGGAATCTCATCTGCCACGGCAGAGCAGCTAACTTGTAAACAGAATCAGAATCAGATTCACAGGATGTTAACAATATGTCTGCTTCCATGAAAGCAGTTAGTAGACACACTGCAGATTTAATGTAGGATTTATATCAGCTCTAACAAAGAAAGGTTATTCTTTAAAGGTTATTATGTTGTTGCTTATCTTTTAGAGCAGAGAGGAAGTTCTCAGTACAGGTGCACTTTAAAGAGGAGCTGTTAGGTATAAGGTCTCAGAGAAAAAAAACACATATATCAGTAGCTAAATATTGGCTGTACTTACATTACATATGCATTTCACTGTCCACGTTTGGATTTCACAGAATTTTTATATAGTATTTGCAGAGAATGATGCTCCTGACAGCTCATGGCAGGTTCCATGTTTGTCTGTCTCCTATGAAGCCAATTGTGTCGTCATGTCCTCCCTGCTTCCTGATAATTCGACTCACAAAAAAGATCCTAATGGTACATGATGGACAACACTACTGTGCAGTGAATATTAATTAGCCATGTGGCTAGGAACAATAGCGGACTCATGCAGTATACTCTAACGGAACATATGCCATGATTTTTCAGTGCTGTGAGCTGGGCTGAGTTACAAGCTGCTGTAACTTGAGCCTGTAACTTCTCACTAGCAGCCGAGGGGAGGACCCAAGGTGGGAAGAAGCAGCCCCAGAATGCTTTGCAGTATGTTTTGCGGCCTCTCGTACTTTTAAGAGCTTGGGAATAACAGCCTTGCTGTTCAGCACACATCAAAAGTAAGAGAGATTTTTAATTTCAGTATTGCCTTTTTGGCTTCCTTCTAAACTGTTTAACACAGGAGAATAGAGGTTTAAATTAGCTTTTGCAGCCTGACAGTTACTCTTTAACCATTACACTTCCCTCTGCCAGGTAAGATAGGTTACATACATACTGTATTTTCCGGCGTATAAGACAACCGGGCGTATAAGACGATCCCCCAACTTTTCCAGTTAAAATATAGCGTTTGGTATATACTTGCCGTATAAGACTACCCAACGCACACCAAATAAAATTAAAAAACATCCTATATAATGGTGCTATGTATGAACAGATACTGGTGCTGTACTGTATGTTGTACCCAGTATATAAGCCACGCCACTTTCACCCTTCTGGCCCACCCTTGTATCCTATTTACCTCCTTCTCTGCATCTCACATCTCACACATGAACGTCTGCACCGCTTCACTACAGTGCTCAGCAGTGAGATCTGAGAGGCGGTAACAGAGTAGGGGGTATCACCCCGCATCAATGACACCTGGCATATAAGACGACCCCTGACGTTTCAGAAGATTTTCAAGGGTTAAAAAGTAGTCTTATACGCCAGAATATACAATATAAATTTTTAGTGTGTATTTAGCTGTTTGCTTGGAATACACCCTCAACGCTCATGTGCTGTTGCAACATAATAAGGGACACACATATTTCCTGGGTATGTTGTATACAGTAATCCTGGGATATTTACATAAAGATAGACTGCATGGACACGCTCCGTCCTCAGTTCAGTGTGTTCTCTAAAACTCCTGCAATCCTATTCTGACATTGCCAAATCACAAACAGAAGCACATAAAACAGAGCTGGAACACTGACACCGATATGCTGACTGCAAAGTACAAAATAAACACAACAAGACATTATGCTTGTCTCCCTGAGCGGGGTTCTGTAACAAAACAGCACTCCCTCATTCAGCCTTCCTAACAGACCTCACAGCTTATATTCACTGCACTGTATTCCGAGGGTGTTCCCTGGTTTGTATTTGGATCTTGACTGGCATGTAAATGATATGCAAGGCTAATTGCCACCATTCCTGCTTGACCTTTACCAAATGTTGATTTGACCGCTAAAAGAAATTGACCCAAAAGAATATCATGTTTGACATTACACTTAAACAGACATTATCATTGTCAGTCGCAAAGATTGTGCTTGATCTGCAGCAGGTAGGTGAAATCAATGCATCGCTGGCCTTCATTAGTTCTACACCATGAACTGTATGACACTGAAATTGTGTGCCTTGATCTGCAAATTGTTAACAAATGATGTCATCTTTTTATTATTATCTGTAGGACCCTACGTATTTAACAGTTGTTTAAAGGACATCCGAAATGAAAATTAACTAATGAGATGAACAATTGTATCTATCCTCCTTCTAAAAATGAAATTTGTAATTATCTCATAGTTTTATTTTATATATAAATCTACTTTTTAAGTTTTTACTGTTTCATGGCCTGTTTAAAATGACACATTTATTGCAGTATGCCAGAGCTAAAATCTGTGAACTATTGACCCTTTTTATCTCTTTCCTACTCTCAGAAACCATTTACTGCCAAGAAAGTGTTATATGGCTGCAATTCCTTATCAGTGAGGATTACAAAATAGTCCGACCCGGTGACAGAAATTGTCAATTGCATACCTAATTTTTAACTCTTTCTGGCAGAGAAATAAAAAAAGCAAAGCAGCATAGTTATTCGTATGCTTGGCACTGTAAATACACATGTCTATATCATCATGTCATATGTCACCTTGGATGTCCTTTAATTACTCAGTGGTGTAACTAAGGAGCGTGGGGCCCCAGTGCAAGTTTTACATGGAGCAGTGTATTGATATAGAGCCCCAAAAACTACCAAGGACAGTTTCAGTGTCAGAGATGTGTATTTAAGGCCCGTACCCACCTTGTGATTTTTCCAACCATAATTCTGATAACCGGCAATTTTTGGAGCAACGAGTGGTCGTTTACTCAATCTCATGACGTGAGTACAGGTGCACAATCACGCAAACGTCGTTTGGAATTGCACAGAAATAATGACCGTCACAGTGGATCTGATCTTTAAGATCCCTGATGACTTCCGAACAAAGTATCACGATCGCTTGAAGTCTCGTTCACACCCGTCGTGTAACATCGTGCATTCCCGCCGGCCAGAAGATGAAGAAAGATGAATCGGGGGAGTGCTCGTCGTCAGGGAGACGTTGCTGGATCCATCACCATGCATTGTGAGGTGAGTACATAGCTTTAGAGTAAAGGAACAGTTTGTTAAGAATTACCACTATCCAATGCACATATACTGTAGAGGTGTTCATTACCAGCATAGCACCAATTAAAAAAGCTAATAAGATGGATAAAAGTGGGCCCCTTTTGAGCCCCTCTGGTCTAGTTGTCCCGGTGCGGTTGCAACCTTTGCATCCCCTATTACTATGCCACTATATAAGGGGCTTGGATCTTGATCTCCCATTGCTTTTTATCCTAATCCTGCTTACTTACCTTTGTTGCTAAATAAGAAGGATGTTTATAGTTAAAATGCAAAAATACATGATTATATTCTAAAAATAATTTTATTCCATAGCTCTTCCCCCTGGATCTGTCCCTCTTCAGGTGCCAATGTCACAGAGAGACTCTGATCTCAAAGCTGTGTTGGCCCCTCCTACTCATCCCACGTGGCTGCACCCCTACGCAACCCTTAAAACACCTGAAGGTGCTCAGAACCATCCTATGAATGGTCAAACCACCCTGTCAGCCTTTGGTCATGCAGTGTGCCATGATGTCATCATACCTGCCCTCATGCACACTAGGACGTACAGGAAAAATAGAGTGGCCATAGTGGCCTCCTGAGGAAAAGTTAGTGGAGGAGGCTACAGAGAGCAAACATTAAGGATGCTGAGGCACAGCCTCTCCCATTTACTCATGAGAAGTGGAGAAGGTGAGTATTCTTTGAATAGTCCAAAGTGAATTGCAGGCTAAAGTTATCAGCTTCAGCTCACCACTGTTGTACGTATAAAAGCACTTAGTGTTACCCTTACTTCACATGGCACTTTCAAACAAAGCATGTCCAAAATATTAATTGCTTTCACATTAATAAAGAAACTGCTCACAGTATAATCACCAAAGTTGCGCGTTTACATTAAAATATGTGGTAGCGGCTACTTTGTGTGAAGGGTTAACTACTGATTTCTCCTGCCCCAATGATGGCTACTTTTAACCTGCTGGTACGTTGTTGATTGCATAGAAAGGATGTATCTGAGTGTGGTTCCATCTTAAAGGGATACTTAAGTCAAAAAAAAAAAATGACCTGGGGCTTCCAATAGCCCGCTGGAGCTGTCCGGTGCCCTCGCCATCTCCCTCCGATCCTCCTGGCCCCGCCGGCAACCACTTCCTGTTTTTGTGACAGGAGCTGACAGGCTGGGGAACACGAGTGATTCTTCGCGTTCCTGGCCACAATAGCGCCATCTATGCTGCTATAGCATATATCATATACCATATAGCAGCATAGAGGGTGCTAATGTGTCTGGGAATGCAAAGAATCACTCGCGTCCCCAGCCTGTCAGCTCCTGTCACCGAAACAGGAAGTGGCTGCCGGCGGGGCCAGGAGGATCGGAGGGAGACGGCGAGGGCACCGGACAGCTGCAGGGGGCTATTGCAAACCCTAGGTGAGTAAAACTCGTTTTTTTTGTTTGACTTAAGTGTCCCTTTAATGAGGACAACAGAACATATTTTATGGGGTACTCTCTATCAAGTATACTTTGAGTTGTGCTGTCCTTCCTTCACCCTTTTTCCATAGGTGAGAGTGGAAATGGTAACATATAATCACTCTACTCCCCATTCCATCGGTGTATTAGCAATTAACACTTTTATGCTCAGTACAGTTTACCAACAGACAGTGAATCTGTGTATATCCATTGATTTCATTGCACAAATACTGTGTCCCACAACCTGAGCTCCACCAAATGTTCTACAGTAAGAAGATGGAAGGACACAAATTGAAAAAGGCATTTAGGGAAAAATGAGGCCCCTTTGTTGTTCCTGGGCTCCATAGCTATAATAACTATAGATATGCCCCCGATACATGGCGAAAAAACTGTCCGGCGGAGATCAGCCCATGCAAAACTTGGAAAAGAACAGACTTGTCAAGCAGTTTTCCTGGAAGTGAAAAATGTGCATCAGTCTGATTTTTCCTAGAAGCTCAACACACAAAGTACAAGATAAGAACAGCTCTGGGGCGTCCTGTATCATAAACATGCATATCTATGCACAAATCTGCTGTATAAACGTCTTTCAAAGCTTGACTCATAAACACAAGGGTCATTATCATTATTTTTATTATACAGAAACTTTTATGGCTTTTGAATGAATTTCAACTGAATCAATCCCTTCAATAACATTTGTCTTCAGGATTTGAATGGCTATTAGGAAGAATGAATTTTGGATTGCATCATCAGATTCTGCGCAAGCATTTCACCTGGTCTAATGATAATATTATACGTAAAAAAGTAAATGAACTGCAGATCAGCTGCAGGAGAATTGTTTGAACCGGAGGGGATGTGATAATGATTTTCATACACGAAAGTAAAAGTAAATTGTGTGCACTTGAGGGGTTGATGCAGGAATATGCACATTTTGTAAGCAAATTTATGCAGATGGAAAATGGACCAAACAAATTTCCCCTTGGTGGGATTTGATTAGGCCATTTTCACATGTAGTCCATTTTAAAGTATACATAACATCATACATTTTGAAAATATACTACTTGCCTGTCTGCTGTGTTGATCCTCTGCTTTTGTTAATTTCCGAATCACTGACAGTTTTGCAGGTCAGGTGTTCCCAGTACATTCTGGCCGCGACATGCTTCCTTTGCTACTCAATTTTAACATAGGAAAAATATGTCAGCCTCTAGATTTCTTTCACTTTATGTTTTGTGTAAATTACTCCACTTCCTTCAAAGCCCTGCTGGCCTGTGTATTTTATATTACTTAACTACACTTGTGTACAGATATTCTAACCCCTGATGCCCCTTTCCTCTGAAGTGCCATGTCCATCTGCAAGACGGCAATGGGGATTCAGATGCGATATACCAAAAAATGATGCAGGCTTAATTTTTTAATTCAATAGACTTTACTTTTGTGCACGTGCAACGGTGCCGAACTCAAAGTCAGTGGAAACAGGACCAAACTCCTCCCCCAAACCTATTATCACCCAGAGAAGGTTGTTAGGGAGGAGCTGGGAGATTGCACCTCAGTCTTCATGTGAAGATAGAAGGGAGCAGGAGGAGGTGAGCAAGGCCAGCAGACAGCTCTATAATTTATGCACCGATGCCTAGTCATGTGACTAACTTAAACCTAGGGAATTTCTTGGAAACACTTTATTAAATGTGAAAATTGTGTGATGTAGTCTCTTATTCACCTTTACCAACATTTAGAAAGAAGGGTGTACTAGGGCTCGTGTGGCATGGTGACCTAGTAGATAGCACTCTAAGGCTTAGTGAGTCCTAGATTTGAATCTTGGTTAGGACATTACCTGCATGGAGTTTGTATGTTTTCCCCATGTTTGGGCAAGTTGTGAGTTTCCTCTGGTCACACTGGTTTCCTCCCCAATACTCATAAGTTAACTTGTTCTCCCAAAATTAGCTTTTGACTGCCGAAGCCATTGATGACTGTCACCAAAATGTTTAAGCTGTAGGCTCAGTATAGCTGTGCCTGGTGTTCAGAGGCACATACAGAGCCAGATTATCCACAAGGTAAACCTAGGCAGCTGCCTAGGGCCTGGAGAGAGTCTACGGGCCTGGTGGATGCTAGAGCCACCAAATCTTATTAAAAAAAGCCAGGTGACCATCAGTGGTGGGCAAAAACTGCTAGTGATGGTCAAACAGATGCAAAAACCTTCAAGTTGATGCACATTTATGCAATTTTTATGCAAATTTACACAGCTTGAAAATGAACCAATTGAATTTTACCTCAGCAGGTTTTGATTGGTTCAATTTCAAGCTGAATAAATCTGCATAAAAACTAGAAGTTATTTGCATCTACTTGACCATCACTAAAAACTGCTATCTTGCCTAGGACCCCATTTCATCTTTCAACCTGAAGGCTTCTCGCTCCCTTGCCGTTCTCCTGAGCAGCCTCGATCCTCCGCTAGCTGGCCCTTTAAGACCTTCAGTCGGTGCGCGCATGCCCCCATAGTACTCCCGTCATCGGGAGGGTTCTGCACCTGCGCATTTCTACTGTGCAGGCACAGAATGCTCCTGGTAGAAGGAGCGTGATGGGGTGAGCACGGGGCCAGACTGTGCATAAGCCCACTCACCCCGACTGGAGGAACTACTGGGCTGGCTAGCGGAGGATCGAGGTGGCCCAGGAGGATGGCAAGGGAGCAAACAGCCCGGAGGGGGCAGGAGAAAGCCCCAGGTATGTATACATTTTTTTTTTATTATTCTCAGGTGAACTTTAAGACGGCAAAATTTTATTTAGCACGGCAGACTGTGAGAGTTTTTGAGGAGCAGTGGCTCAATGATGTACTCTGCAAAATGCAGTTGAATATGTCAGTGCTATACATCAATATGCTACTACAAATGTTTATAATAACATTGACATATAAATGCATAAAATAACACTAGAACATTTTTTTCCAACCACAAATAAATATACTGTTTTTTTGTCCTTTCTCATACATTGTTTGCACATGCTCAAATAAAAGGCACCAACTTCAGATAAGCATTTCCCACAAGAAGGTCACATTAGGTGGCAGGCTGCTACATTTATGGATTGCCAAAACAATTCTCCTTTTCTTGGATCAGCAAACAGCAAATATATACCTCTCACCACTTCCCTTCACACCAGCAGACACTCCAGCAGCCTGATAGTCAGCTTTAACCTTACCGCAGAGGTCAACAGGAAATGCAGGTTAGTGACAGTGTTGAAGGCTCTGAGCATTCTCTTGAAAAGAGTTGAACTTAGTGAAAAGGGTATCAGCAGGGCATCTGTACTCCTGGAATGCTTTTTCTTGCACCTATTTACTAAAGACAAATTCACCCAGAATTCTGATGGAATGACACTTTTTACCTATGCTGACAGTGCTGTAACTTAGCATTTTTTCATGTTTTTTAGATGATTAAGCTGAGGCTGTGTAAGAGGCCAACAGCTACCCATGTACAGCAGATAATGCAGTATGTTCACCAGTGCTCTGATTTCCAAGGTCATAAGTTCATGTCTTTGATCCACAAGGAAGTGACAGGGATTCCACTAGCAGATTTATGAAAACTCAGTGCCATGCGCATTTTCATACTCAGCGTGGGGCCATATAAATGCAAATTACGCATGGTCAGACATCACTCCCATACTTCAAAGGTCTCATTTCCAAGCCACACTCTGAAAACAAATGTTACTTTAGCTTTGGATTGTGTGGAAATTAGCAACATTTTTGGGGGGCTTTTAAGGCTGTCTGTGTTTCAATTGGGGAGATTTCCTCACATTTCTGACTCATCCCCACTGTAGAGTAGAGTTTTATGAGTAGCTGTGCCTGTTGGATAGATTTCTCTACTTCCTGCCAGAGCAGTTGAGGGATAATTTCTCAAGTGGATGCACAGACAACATTAAAGGATACCCGAAGTGACATGTGACATGATGAGATAGACATGGATGTGTACAGTGCCTAGCACACAAATAACTATGCTGTGTTGCTTTTTCTCTTTCTCTGCCTGAAAGACTTAAATATCAGGTATGTAAGTGGCTGACTCAGTCCTGACTCAGACAGGAAGTGACTACAGTGTGACCCTCACTGATAAGAAATTACCCTTTTTATCTCTTTCTTGCTCTCAGAAGCCATTTTCTGCTAGGAAAGTGTTATATAGTTGGAATTTTTTATCAGTGAGGGTCACACTGTAGTCACTTCCTGTCTGAGTCAGGATTGAGTCAGCCACTTACATACCTGATATTTAACTCTTTCAGGCAGAGAAAGAAAAAAAGGAACACAGCATAGTTATTTGTGTGCTAGGCACTGTACATACATATGTCTCAACATGTCTTATGTCACTTCGGGTATCCTTTAAAGTGTACCTGAGATGGGGGCGATATAAAAAATTCCTCCAGCACCCTTCAGGCTGATCGGTCCCTTCACCTTCATCCTGCGCCACCTGGATTATCCGCTACTCAGACCGTTAAGTCCTACGGCTGCGCGCTTCCCCCCCCCCCCCCATTACCCTGCTCTAACCGTGAACGCTCTGCCAATGCGATGGGAATAATAGTGGACTACAGTATGCAGAGCATTTAGATTTATTGTAGGCTAACACAAGTATTGGGTGACACGGTGAAGTAGTTGATAGCAGAGTTTATATCTGAGCTAGGACACTACCTGCATGGAGTTTTGTATTCTCCCTGTGTTTGCATTGATTTTATCCTATAAAAATACAGATAAGTTAATTGGTTATCCCTATACAGACCTTAGTTTATGATAGGATCATAAGACTATACCTGTAGTTGGGATTAGACTGGGAGTTAGTGACCGGAATATATATTCTGTAAAGTGCTGCGCAAGATGTCAGCTCCGTATAAAGCCACATTAATAATACATAATTACTTTATGCTTTAAATTACAAATACAACAAATGTTAGATCAACCTGATCTGAATATTTGCATGTTGTTACTATTGAACAACCCCACAGCAGGGCATCCCCTTCTTATCTCCTCCTCCCTAGGCCCGCTCCAGAGAGATGAATAGCCACACTTGGCCAAGTTGAGCTATCTTTCAATGATGGTTGACAAGATGACAAGACAATGTACTCTGTACTTCGCTGCAGAAGATGTCGGCGCTATCTAAATACTAAATAATAATGATAATGGTTGACAGATTATTCACTGCCGAGCTGAATACCATCTGACCTCTCTACCTAACTTGAATAGAAATCACAAACTCCTAGGATTTTTTTTAGAACTTTTACAAAATAAAGCTTACAAATATACTAATATTGTTTTAGAAATCTGGAAGACTTATTGTTGTAGCCCCACAGCATTATCCTAGCAGAAAAGGGAGTGGTTAATGCTGTCTCCTGAACCAACTGCCACTTGTATGAGGTAGTGTTTTAACATTATTACAGCTTCTTGCAACCCCCCCCCCCCCCCCCCCCGCAGACATCCTGTGGAGAAGAGAACCAGCACTGCTTCAAATGCTGCTTTATTAGTTTTCAAACTCTAAAACACATGTTGAACCAGCTTCCGTAGAAGCGCGACCTCGCGCGAAACGGTCCTCAGGCTCCAGCACCCAACGCTCCAATCACCAAGCTTTCACCCGCAAGGGTATGTGCATTTAGCAACACCTTTCAATCTGTGTATGTGACTAAGCTTTGCCTGGTTCAACATATATTTTAAAGTTTGAAGACTAATAAAGCAGCATTTGATGCAGTGCCGGTTCTCTTCCAGTTTCTACATTCATCACTTCCAAAGTCTGCCTGATGAGGGCTGAAGCCTTTGGGAGATTTGTACAACAGACAGTGGGGACCACATACTGCATCCAAATACCCCATAGAGATTCGGATAAGTAGTCATAGAGGCAGGCACCAGCACTAATGGAAACGGGGCTCAAGTAAATATAGTAATTTTCTTTTACAAAAATATGCTTGTTTTTTGCAAAGATTACTTCTTTGTGAAACTTTGTTGCACTTCTTAGCAAATATCGATTTCCACAAAGGTGTAATGAAGTCATTGGAAGATAATATGTCATTGGTGAATAAAAAATTTAACAAAAATCTAAGCAACTCTGTGAAAATGTATTCTCAGACAAAGAGTTACAGATTACCCAGCAAGCTCAAGGTGAACCAGAACTCCTAATGGCCCATACTCACGGGCTACAATTGTCGCGCAACACGAGTATGAGGCGTTTCACGGGCGTGCACCCCAAACTGTCGCTCGTCGCTGCTGTCGCCAGGCGATTGGCGCGGTCAATCGCCTGGCGACAATTGCCGCCGCAACTGTCGCTAGTCCGCGTGAGTATGCGGACTAGCGACAGCAACCAGCAGGGAATACCCTGAGCTTCCGGCGGGGGGGAAACTTCAGCGACAGCTTCCTTCGCGTCAGTTGCCAGGTCCCTCCACCGTGTGTATGCGGAGGGGCCTGGCGATCGAGCTGTCGCCGGTCTGTCGCGCACACGCTCCCGTGTGCTAGCGACAGGCCAGAAATGTTGCCCGTGAGTATGGGGCATTATGGCCCATACTCACGGGCAACTCACAGGCACTGTCGCCAGCACACGTGAGCGTGTGGGCGACAGGCCGGCGACAGCTCCTCGCCAGGTCCCTCCGCGTACACACGCGGAAGAGGGACCAGCGGCGCGATGGAAGCTGTCGCCGACGTTCTTCCTCCCCCCGCCGCGTGCCGCGTGTTACGGCAACAATTGTAGCCCGTGAGTATGGGCCATTAGAGTGTGTAAGGGGCTGAAAGATCTAAAAGGCAAAGCAAATGTGCAAATTTCACAATTCATTCCTAATTGCCATGTCCAACTGCTTTTATGGACTCTCCCATTTGGTTGTATTACACAGCAACTGCAGAGACTGATGGGCAGCTAAACCAACCATCTATGAGAAAAGGGCATACTCTAAAAAAACTTACAGCTTCCTTCAGCCTGCAACAGACCCCACCATAGTCCCAACCAGTAGCCAATGCTGCTACTTGACTAGGGCCCCATTTCATCTTAATCCATCTCTGTTTAGTCCCTCATCATATTTCAGGTGCACTGATTGGATAGGACCACTGTTCAAAGCAGTGCATTGCATCTATCTGCGTAGTGAAATCTGTGACTGATGCTGTCAATCCCCAACCCTTGTTTTATTTATGTATTTATTTATTGTATTTATAAAGCGCCAACATATTATGCAGCGCTGGACATAAGTTAAGGTTGCAGACAATATTTAGGGGTGACATACAGCAATAAGACAATACAGGAATACATGCAAACCAGATCACGCAGCATAGTATGAGTACAAAGTAATGCTTAGTCAGTCACTGGATGGGAGTATGGAGATTAGGCAAGTTGAGTTCACTTAGATCCATAGGATGGGTGTACGTTAATGGAGGTGCGTGAACAGGTAGGAGACACAAAGAGGACTACCCTGTCGAAGGCTTACAATCTAGAGGGAGAGGTAGGAAACAAAAGTTAGGGGACCAGAATTAAGCAACGGGTTTAGAGTACCAGTGAGGGGGGAGTAGGCTAGAGCAAAAAGGTGCATTTTGAGGGACTTCTTGAAGATGTTGAAGGGGGGGGGGGGGGGAGTAGGGAGTTCCATAGTGTTGGAGAAGCTCTTGAGAAGTCCTGGAGGCATGCATGGGACTGGGTGATGCGGGGAGCGGTCAGGCAAAGTTCATTGGAGGAGCGAAATGAGTGGCTAGGTGTGTACATCTGTGTAAGATTGGAAATGTAAGTTGGGCAGGTGTTGTGGACAGATTTGTAGGCCAGACACAGTATCTTGAATCTGATAGGAAGTCAGTGGAGGGATTCACAGAGTGAAGCCATCGTGGTGGAGTAGATAATTCTGTCTGTCGCATTCATGACAGACTGCAGCAGGGCAATTCGGGTTATAGGGAGACCAGCCAGATGGGCATTGCAGTAGTCAAGGCAGACAATTATGAGGGCATGGATGAGGAGTTTGGTGGTGGCAGAGGTCAGGCAACGTGGTTGTTGAAGATGCTGCGGAGGTGGAAGTTGCAGGACTTTGTGAGGGTTGGGAATATCATAAATTCCGTTTTGTCCAGGTTTAGTTTCAGTGGCTTTAGCTAAGGTGAGGCCACTTTGGTGAGAGCTGTTTCGGTTGATTGGGCAGGCCAAAATCCAGATTGCAGTGGGAGTTGGACCAGGTGGGTGGGCGGGTAGTTTGGTGCCTTCTGTGAGGAAATTGAAGGTGAGAAGGTGGTGGTCTGAGGGCGGGAAGGGGTGCGATGTCAAGGTCTGTAATGGTGGTGGATTTAGTACAAGGGTAAGGGTGTGACCTGCAGAGTGAGTGGGGGTGTTGGTGTGTTGTACTAGGCCAAGGGAGTTGGCTATGGTGAGTAGCTGGGTCACTACAGAGTTGTTGGGTTCATTGATGGGAATGTTGAAATCCCCAAGCGAGATGGTGGGGTAGGTCAGAGGAGAGGATGTGCGGGAGCCAGGAGGCAAGGTTGTCGAGAAAGTGTGGCTGGGAGGGGATGGTAGAGGCTGATAGGGTGGGCCTCGAATGATGTGAAATGTAGGGAGGGAGGTGGGGAGGACACAGAAGTTGCAGGATGGGGAGAGGACCCTCCCCCGGTCCTGTTGTTTGATGTGAGTGTGTGACTGAGATGAAGCCCCCATTGGAGAGTGCAGCCTCTGTGGCAGAGTACAGTGCCCTGTATGTATGGTTTTTTCTCATGCAAGTTCTCAAACCCCATCTCTGGCAGGCAGCACTGTGTTTTGTTTTGCACCTGCACTTTTTGATACCCAATAAAAGCTAGGTTTTACAATTGTAAGTGGGTGTCTAGTCTTTGGACATTGTTTTTTGTTACTAAGTGCCCGATAGGAGCCGATTTCAGATGTGAAAAACACAGACACTGGCATAACGCAAACATGGCAATATAGAAAACTGCAGAAGCCTAGGCTGTCATGGGAAATTCAACTGCAGGCATCAATTACATGGTAATATGTGGCTTCCATATACTTGAATCCAAAATAATTAGGCATTAATTGTAAATAATTACTGTAAGTATTGCATGCTAGACTGTAATTGCAGAATTTTGTTTAAATAATTTAAATGGAACAATATAAGCTAGATAACATTGTATGTTGTGTTTTTCTTTATTGATTGAACAGATTGATTTTCAATATAAACACTTAAGAAAGCAGCTAGCTGTGGTTATTAAATGGCTGGATTCCAATGGGTATCAGATGATGGGGGAGTTATGTCGGTGACTGCAATGGAGGCTTTAACTTGTATTGTAATCCCTAATATGTATGCATGCATACAAGGGCAATTATCAGACACAGTCCCTCCGCAGTCCAGATGATATAAGGAGAGAGTCTGAAAACATTTGTTTCTTCCATTCTGTTCATCCTTTAGAATGTTTATTATGGAATCAAAATTTAAAGTGTTTTCACAAGAAACATTATATGAACAAAAAATCCTTTAAAGGGGAACTGAAGAGAGAGGTATATGGAGGCTGCCATGTTTATTTCCTTTTAAGCAATACCAGTTGCCTGGCAGCCCTGCTGATCCTCTGCCTCTAATACTACAGTATTAGCCATAGCCCCTGAACAAGCATGCAGCAGATCAGGTGTTTCAGACTTTAAAGTCAGATCTGACAAGACTAGCTGCATGCTTGTTTCTGGTGTTATTCAGATACTACTGCAGATTAATAGACCAGCAGGGTTGCCAGGCAACTGGTCTTGATTAAAAGGAAATAAATATGGCAGCCTCTATATACCTCTTACTTCAGTTTCCCTTTAATACTTACTTGCATACACTTTATTGTCTCCATGTGGCGTATGTATTATTGAGCTGCCAGTGAGTTGGGCGCTGGGAGAGCCAAATGACAGCTCTCCTTGCTGCCGCTAAAGTCCCCGGCACCGTTAAATACTATTCCTCCTCTGAGTTGTAGCAATTCGGAGGGAGATGTAATTCAGGTTTGGTGATCACCGGATTCCTAAATTACTCTTACACGTCCCGTGCATCATAGTATTGCTGCTATTACTGTGCCCAGGTTCGGCGCTTGACGCTGAGCGCCGCGCCCCGAAGTTACCTGCTTCGTCCATGTGTCCTCAATGTGTTAGATTCAGTAGAAAGAGGCACTCCACAGGCATGAACTTGCGTTCAAATTTATTGCATGTCGATACACACTACATGTTACGGGCTCCGCCCTTCATCAGGAGCATTTCAACTTTGCTCTGAAACATTATTTACAGTATATTATATGCAACCAGCATTTTTTTTTTTACTAGACCAGCATTGGAAGGGTTACACAGAGCTTTAAAGTTCCTGGAGAGAACTGCAGACGCATCCGAAGCTTACATAGATACATTTTGTTTACATAAATGTATCTTACTGTGAAATTTGACTCACTCTCTCTGACTGAGAAGGAGCTGGAGGACAGCCAAAGAGTGTGTAACATTTCTCACTTGTTACATTCTATTTAGTTAAATGTATCTATCTGAACTTCTGCATATCTCTCCACGGAACTTTAAACCTCTGTGTTTAACCCTTCCAATGCTGGTCTAGTAAAAAAAAAAAATGCTGGTTGCATATAATATGCTGTAAATAATGTTTTAGAGCAAAGTTGAAATGCAGGGTTATATTCCACTTTAATATGATGACCCAAAACAATTGTCAGTTTGTGGATTGACCGATAAAAGGAAGCTTAGTTGAGCTTTAATATACTAACCGAGACCTTTGGACTTACTTTGGTGGATCGGCTTACCACTTCTGATATCCTTTTAAACAATGCAAATTGCCTGGCTGCCCTGCTGCTACTCTGCTTCTAATACTTTTAGCTATAGACCCTGAACAGATGTTCAACTGAAGTTTGGATTTGCTGCATGCTTGTTTCAGGTGGGTTATTCAGAAATTACTGATTTATTACTGATATAATTACTGAAAGTTCAGCAGGACTGCCAGGCAACTGGCATTGTTTAAATGGAAATAAATATGTCAGCCTCAATATCCCTCTCACTCCAGGTATCCTTTAAGGTATCAGTTTCCATAGCCTACAATGTAATGCAGGTAATCTGTAGTAATACATGTAACTCAAGGCTAAAGCAAAGAAGGTAATAGAGATGACAATTTGTTTCTTTTGTTTCCTTGGTAGATGGTTCTGTCAACAGACCTGAGTGCTTTCTTCAGAAGATTCTTGGGCTGGTTTTCATTTTTTATACCGGTTTGGTAACAGTAATGGACATGCATTACACCTGACAAATAATGATTTAAGTACAAATTGGGTTGCTGCCTTAAGCAAAGACTTACTTAAAGCTGCTCAGTCAAATAACAATAGTAACTGAGTATAATACGAACATAGAATACCTTTCGTGAAAATGACTAGCTTTTCCAGAGGTGCACACCATTCGCGTGATGAGATCAAAACAGACTCTGTTTTTAAGGACTCTGTTTTTGTTTTCTTGCCACCTTGCTTGATAGACAGTGCCATATACCTTAAGCCCAATCTACACGATATGATTCTTTGTCGGATTTAATCGGATTGTAAATAGAATCGTAATCGAATCTTATAAAGAATCGTATCGTGTATATTGGGCTTTACATTGTAAAGCTCACAAATACTATTTTACCTACTTAAAGGACACCCGAGATGACATGTGTCATGATGAGATACACATGTGTACATACAGTGCCAAGCGCACAAAGAACTAGGCTATATTCCTTTTTTACTTTCTCTGCCTGAAAGTTTAAAAAAAATCAGGTATGCACGTTACAGTTGCTGTCCAGGTCGGGACCGAGTCAGACTATAGTGTAAAGGTCCGTACACACGCCGGACTGGAGGCAACGACGGGTCCGTCGTCACCTCCCGCTGGGTGGGCGTTCCAACGACAGTCCGGCGTGTGTACGCACTGTTTCTGAGCGATCTGCCAAACAGCCGTATCAGTCCGCCGACAGTGCGTACACACGCCGGACTGTAGTTGGAACGCCCACCCAGCGGGAGGTGACGATGGACCCGTCGTTGCCTCCAGTCCGGTGTGTGTACGGACCTTAACCCTCACTGATAAGAAACTACAGCCATAAAACATGTATGTAACACTTTCCAGGCAGAAAATGGCTTCTGAGAGCAGGAAAGAGATAAAAAGGGAAAATAGTTTATAGATTTTAGCTCTGGCATACTTCCATGAATGTGTCATTGAGAAAAGGACATGAAACAGTAAAAACTTAAAAATTAGATTTAAATATAAAATAAAACTGTAGGATAGCTAAAAAAAAGTCCTTTTTAGGAGAAGGAGGATAAATACAATTGTTTCTCTCATAATTTTTTTTTCACCTCGGATGTCCTTTAAAGGATACCAGAGCCCCAAAAAATATGAGAAACAGGGGGAGCAAGCATGTATAGAGAGCTATCCTGATGCTCACCGTTCTCCTCTCTGCCAGCTCCTGTAGCTGGAATGAACCCGTCTTCTGGACGGCTGGGTTGGGAAGCATTGCGTCCTTCTGGACGGGCTTCACGCAACCGATGCGTACAACAATATGGAACCCGCAGGCCAGAAGCGTTCGGCGCATGCGTGTGACATCACATGCATGCGCCCATCGCTCCCAGCCGCGGGTACTGCGTTGCGTTGAGTTGCGTTACATGCCATTTGGCAAATGGGATGCAACGCAATGCAACTCAACGCAACACAAAAAGTGTACATAGGGCTTGAAAATTGTGTGTGGCATAACTTTCTATTCAAGATCCAAGTACTTTATTGTCATTGTGTAACATAAGTAAATTACTATTTACTTTTGTGGACCTTCCCATTATTTTAAAAGCCCATACCCACACAAGAACATTTTTCTCTCCTTCCAGATTACTTAAAGTGGACTTGAACTTTTGCACTGGACACAAGGAAAACAAAGAGAAATGCACCCTGTGTGTATTTAGAGAGAAGAGCCTATCAAATTACCCCTCATTTACAAGATATCACCAGTGTAATTTCATCTCTTAGCTGTGTCAGCACAAAAAGTCGGTCCTCAGCAGACACAGCTAATAGGTAAACACAGGATGTTAACCATTTGTCTGCTTCCATGAAAGCAGGCAGTAGACACTCTGCAGATGTATTGCACGAGTTCTGGAAGCTGTAACAAAGAAATGTTTTTCTTTAAAGTTTATTATGCTGTTGCATATCTTTTAGAGCAGAGAGGAAGTTTTTTGGGTCTGCTTTAACAAACATTATGAAGTGTCACTCACCACCTTCCAATCACTTTTGAAGTCTTTAAAACATGGCCCTGTGGGCATACTGTTATTCGACTTATGGGAACTGTCAGTGCTGTTGTGGGTGAAAAACAGTTGTTGTATTGACAGTGGTGGTCAGATACAAAGCGCTCCACCATGGTGCCAAGTTTTACAGATACTGCGGAACACAGCAATATTTGTGTATATTGTGTCTGTGCACTTTTGTCTAATTTGGCATTTCCCTGTTTCTGATTTTAAAACAAAATCATGCTTTGCTTCATGTCCGATGTTTGTACTGCAGCTCTGAATAGTTGAAAAACAGATATCAACTCCCTCTAGCTGTTAGTAGAAGGTGACCAAGATCACCAACATTTTTGACTCTTCTGTGTATACTGTGCCCATAGGGGCCCACGCAGGGGGGTAACTACAAATCCTGCAAAATATGGATAAGGACCCCCTTGGGTTCTTAACCCCTTTTACCCAATAGTCTCCCAGGGCTGCATCACCAGTAGCTACACCTCCAGCTACACCAAAACTGTTCACAACATACACCGAGTAGTGGTAAGTAGAGATGAGTGAGAACAGTTTTAAAAAAAAAGTAAAACTGTATTGGGGTGTGAGCGAGCATCGGCTGTGGCAGAGATGGTTAACCCAAGGGGGTCCTAATCCAATTTTTGCAGGATTTGTAGTTACACCCCTGCGCGGGCCCCTATAGGCACAGTATACACTGAAGAGTCAAAAATGTTGGTGATCTTGGTCCCCTTCTACTAACAGCTAGAGGGAGTTGATATCTGTTTTTCAACTATACAGAACTGCAGTACAAACATCAGACATGAAGCAAAGCATGATTTTGTTTTAAAATCAGAGACAGGGAAATGCCAAATTAGGCAATCCTTCAAGGTCTACCCAAAAAACAAACCGTGGTTCTCCAACAGGCTACAGCTACTGCGGAAACGTAAAGAGGCGGCTCACAAGGCGGGAAACCAGGAGGAATACAAGAAGGCAAGGAACGCTCTGAAGCGAGAGCTGAGAGCCGCAAAAAAGGAGTTTGCTTAGAGGATGAAGCAGAACCTGCGCTCGAACAACTCACGAGCTGTTTGGCAAGGGCTAAAGGCTGCCACCAACTACAAGCCTCCCCCGCAACATGCTACACCCAGCCCTGAATTAGCTGAGGAACTAAGCAAATTCTACTACAGGTTTGAAAGGCAGTCTGAGCCTGGGGGGCACCCACCACCTCCTTCTCCCCCCCCTGCCCCCGCGCACAGCGACCCAAGTGAGGACTCACTCTCTCTGGAAGTGAGGGAGGCAGACGTTCGGCACCTCCTGTCCACGCTTAATGCCAGGAAAGCCTCAGGTCCCCAGCCTGCCTCAAAACCTGTTCGGAGCAACTTGCTCCCATCCTCTCCGCCATCTTCAGGAGGTCACTGACAGAGGGCAGAGTCCCTGCGTGCTTCAAGAGGTTCACCATCATTCCGGTTCCTAAGAAACAAGGCATCTCCGACCTCAACAACTACAGGCCTGTGGCCCTGACGTCTGTTATCATGAAGTCCCTAGAGAGAGTGGTCTTATCCACCCTCAAGCTTTCCACCTTGCCCCTACTAGACCCACTCCAGTTTGCCTACAGGGCAAATAGGTCCACTGACGATGCTCAAAACATCTGTCTGGAATACGTCTACAACCATCTAGACAGGAAGGATGCGTATGCCAGAGTACTGCTATTAGACTTCAGCTCCGCATTTAACACTATATGCCCATGCACCCTCCAGAATGTTCTGGCCACACTTGGGGTCCACTCAACCCTACGTCTATGGATCACTGACTTTCTCTCCAACAGATCCCAAGTTGTCAGGCTGGGGGACATCTACTCACGAGAAGTGATAACCAACACAGGGGCACCCCAGGGCTGCGTCCTGTGCCCGCTGCTCTTCTCCCTTTACACTAATGATTGCAGATCCACGGTAGAGTCTGTCAAAGTCATCAAATTTGCGGATGACACCACCATTGTTGGCCTCGTCACCAAGGACAACATCCAGGATTACCAGCAGCAGGTGGAAAGACTATGCCACTGGTGCAAGGAGAACAGCCTGGTGCTCAACACGGCCAAAACCATGCAACTTATAATTGACTTTAGGAAGTCGGCTCCTACCCCACCTCCCATCTACATTGATGGCACCGAGGTGGCCAGAGTACCCTGCGCTCGCCTGCTGGGCACCACCATCTCCAGCGATCTCAGTTGGAGGGTCAACATCACGTCAACCCAAAGGAAAGCCCAGCAGAGACTCTTATTCCTCCGCCAACTGCGGAAGTTCGATCCTAACATTGTTTTACACTGCCACCATTGAATCGATCCTCTCCTCCGCCATCTTGGTCTGGTATGCGGAAGCCACCACCATTGACAGGCACAAACTACAGAAGATCATCAGGTCGGGGGAGAGAATCGTTGGGAGACCTCTGCCCCCACTTGACCACCTGTATAACACAAGACTGTGAGCCAGGGCTCTGAGGATTGCTGGTGACCTCTCTCACCCAGGCCACTGTTTTTTCACCCCACTTCCACTGGGTCGGAGACTCCGGGCCATCCCCACCAAGACCACCAGACACAAGAACTCTTTCTTCCCTATGGCTGTCAGCCTCCTGAACTCACTTAACATTCTACAACCCTCTATCAGCGCCCTACCACCTGCATTGGAGCGATAGACTTCAGCAGTGTGCCTTTGAAAGATGAATACAGAGCTATATGTATATCTGATGCTGAGTGTATATTTGTGTGTTTACTGTTATTCTAAAAAAAAAATTTCCTGCCTTTCTCCCTATGTACTGCTCCATTGTGCCAAACCCAATTCCGGGCTTGACCCAGTCATGCTTGGCGAAATAAAGTGATTCTGATTCTCATTCTCATTCTTATCTATTTCCCTGCCTCCCGCTTATGCGCTGCACGCTGCTCTCCAACTTTCCAACACTTCGGCCTTCATAGCAGAACTTCTGGCTGTGAAGGTGGAAGTATTGGGATGATGGAAAGCAGAGTGCAGCACATTGGCAAGAGATGGCAACATACATAAGTTAACACACTTACACACTGGTTCAAAACTGAATTTAGCTCTCGCCTGCTTGTCCCTAGTGGTAATTTAGCCTATGTAATTTATGCTTTATGATTTGTTTTTGTTTTTTTACTGAGAGCTCACATTTGACCCAAAAGTCCTAATTAGTGGTTTCTACTACAACAGAAGTTACAACTCCAATTTTTTCTAATGTAAATTACTCAGAACTACTTTTTCTGTTGTTATTTACACAGGGATGAGACAGGTGTTATTTCAGAAGCCACTTCAAGCACTGGAAATACCTGTCACACCCTTTCAATTTTCATTCTTCACACACTACAGTGTGTAATTGGTCTCATTATAATGTACAGAAGCTGTCACACTGATTGCTGTTCTAGGTCATTGTAAAAGGCCAGAGTTAGAAAATATTTTCCAAGTACTTGTAGAAATAAGAAATAATAGAACTCATTCTGAGAATGTCTGCTTTATATTGTTCTGACTGTAAGCTATACCAAACAAACACAGAACATTTATATCGCGCTTTTCTCCTGGAGGACTCAAAGCACCAGAGCTGCAGCCCCTAGGACTATAGGCAGTAGCCGTGTTAGGGAGAATTGCCCAAGGTCTCCTACTGAATAGGTGCTGGCTTACTGAACAGGCAGAGCCAAGATTTGAACCCAGATCTCCTGTGTCAGAGGCAGAGCCCTTAAAGTGAACCTCCAGAATAAAAATCTACTCAGCAGCACTGAAAAGGCTTGGTGTTTCTTTAACAGTTTCACAACATCACAACTTTGTTTTTCTTACTCAAATCTCATTTTTAGCTGCACAAAAGAAAACTGCCCGGGCATTTTTTCCCTGATGCTGTGAAAAGCAGGATGGGATTTCTGATGTTGTTCTGCTGTTTTGGTGCACATTTTTTTTTTTAAATATTGAATTTGAGATGTGAAGCCTAGCGCGCACACCTGGGAGGGTTGATCAGGACACAGGGCAGTTGGAACTGTGTCTCATGCTCCATGTCTCCTCCTTTCAACCAAAAAGATGGCTGCCCCCATGAAAAAGATGGCTGCCCCCATGAAATCACAAACATTTGCCTGTTCTTTTAAAACAGGGTGGGTAAGAGATTATTACCTATCTATTCTAAATAACAGAACTAATGTAACCTAATGACAGTATGTTTGTTTAGGCTGAAGTTCCCCTTTAACCATTACACTATCCAGCCACTACCAATGATTGCAGCTACAGTAAAGCAAGTAGATCATTCTCTTTTTTTTCATGCATATTATCCTGTCCTAGCAGCAGCCTCCAATGCGGTAGTTGTGTTCAGGGCAAGAGTCTAGATGTTGTAGCTAGATAACTATGACCAGAACTGGCTTTTCCAGCAAACCCAACAGTAGGCTCTCATTAAAAGACTACTGTCCAAATTTTACCTTATTCATTTCAATGAAGCATGGAGTCTGTGGATTCTGTATATTGCGGCTGTATCACTGCTTAGGGCTTATTCACGATGGAAATCAGTATGCAGAATTCAGAATTCCATGGAAATTACGCATTACCGATATTCCAGAGTCTTAGGGTTTTCATAATATCTAATTTGTTATCAATGAGAATTATACTACAGTTGGGCTAGATAGTCAAGCTGTGATTTAGAGTCCTGAATTCTTAACCTTTACAGTGAGAAAAAGTATCATTTATTATTTATTTATTGTATTTATAAAGCGCCAACATATTACGCAGCGCTGGACATTAGTTTAGGTTACAGACAATATTTAGGGGTGACATACAGCAATACGACAATATAGGAATACAAGAAAAACCAGATTACGCAGCACAGTATGAGTACAAGGTAATGCTTAGTCACTGGATGGGAGCATGCAGATTAGGAAAGTTGAGTTCACTCAAATCCATAGCATGGGTGCACAGTAATGGAGGAGCATGATCAGGTAGGACACAAAAGGAGGAGGACCCTGCCAGAAGACTTACAATCTAGAGGGAGAGGTAGGGACACGAAAGGTAGGGACCAGAGTTCAGCTGCTGGTTTAGAGCACTTGTGAGGGGTGGTAGGCCAGAGTGAAAAGGTGAGTTTTGAGGGCCTTCTTGAAGATGTTGAAGGAGGGGGCTGCCCTAATGGGTGGAGGGTAGGAAGTTTCATAGTGTTGGAGAAGCTCTTGAGAAGTCCTGGAGGCATGCATGGGGCTGGGTGATGCGAGGGGCAGTCAGGCAAAGTTCATTGGAGGAGCAGAGTGAGCGGTTAGGTGTGTACCTCTGAGTAAGATCGGAAATGTAGGTTCGACAGGTTTTGTGGACAGATTTAGGACAGGTAGGCTAAATGTAAATAGAATTGGGACTGTACCTACACATGTTTAATTTATCATGTCACATGCCACCTCAGGCACCCTTGAATTACATATGATCACATCACGATCATGGCAAAAAGGCAAAGATTACGTTTAGCTGTTTATAGTTTTCCATGTTCATCTTTTTTTTCCTGTGCTTTATATCTCTGTGCTTTGTTATATGCCAGATTCTCTAGTCCACTAATGACCTTCCTATTATGGTTCTAGAGATTTGTTTTTCTTAATCAGACCTGATAGAGATGCAGAAACCACCATAAAGGATCTTACTTGTGAAGTATCAATTACACTATTATGAATACTTATCTACCATTACTTTCTGTACTAATCTTTCACAAGTAGTGCTGTGTAGCAGCACATGCAAAGACTATGCAGTGCGTCGAAAATGTATATTGACACACCTCTGAACTTGAACCGAACAACTTTTAATATACTTTCTGACTTGGAGAGTTTTGCTATAGTTCTGCACATGAACACTTCTTGCTGAAAGTAATTTCAATTGCTCAGTGTTGCTGCCTCTAGAGGAGGTCAGTGAAAGTGCAGCTGCCTATTTTCTGCCCTCTGATACAATTAACATATTGTTACTCATATTATTATTATTTATTGTATTTATAAAGCGCCAACATATTACGCAGCGCTGGACAATAAATAGGGATACATACATTGCAACAAGGGGTGACAGACAGAGAGGTAGCAAACGGTTATACAACATAGCACAAGGTTATACATACAATCAGGGTATAAAATGCGGTTTACAGAGACCGGCAAAACAAGTACGAGTTAGTCCATGAGAAGGGTGTAATTGCTGGGGTAGTAAAATTAAGAAGGACAAACTAAGGGAAGCGGGAGGCCCTGCCAAGGCTTACAATCTAAAGGGCGGGGGGACACATAAGGTAGGACTGTGGAAAGGGTGATTGACAGAGAGTTAGAGTGTGGTAGATGTGGGGTAGGCTATTTTAAAGAAATGTGTTTTGAGGGCTTGCTTGAAGGTTTTGAAGGAAGGAGCGAGTCTGAGGGGGAGTGGAAGGGAGTTCCATAGGGTGGGGGCAGCTCTTGAGAAATCTTGTAAGCGTGCATGGGAATGAGAAATGCGTGGGGAGGTCAGGTGGAGAACATTGGAGGACCGGAGGGGACGGGCAGGTATATATCTGTTGACGAGCTCAGAAATGTAGGTTGGGCAGGGCTTGTGCACAGATTTGTAGGTAAGGCACAAAACCTTAAAACTGATCCTGAAGCTGATAGGGAGCCAGTGTAGGGCTTCGCAGAGGGGAGAAGTATGTTGTATTTATATAGCACTGCCACTGTCATCCTCCACAACACTTTACAGAGTCCGTAGTCATGTCACTAACTGTCTCTCAGAAGAGCTCACAATACAATTTATATCACAGTCATAAACCTCAGCCTCATACACACGATAGATGAAACTCAGCTGAGGTGGCCAATAAAGATCACCTCTGCTAAAAATCTAGGGTGTGTACAGTGGCCTGCAATTCCTTATGATGCCTTGGCCAGTGATCAGTCCATCGGATCTATTCGGCCTAGTACTGGCTGAGAGTATTGTTTTCTCAACTTACCTGGTGGTCCATCGGCCCACCTCACCTCCTCTCCTCGCACTTAATGTGGATCTGAACTCAGAATTCCTCTCTGCTCTAAAAGATAAGCAACAGAATAATAACATAAAAACATTATTTTGATAGAAAATCTGCAATAAATCTGCAGTGTGTCTACTTCCAGCTTTCATGGAAGCAGACATAGGCCTCAATTCACTAAGCTTATCTCCTGTCTTTAATAACTCTTCTAGAGTTGTTACCATGGTGATAAGGCATGTAGTATTCAGGAAACCTTTTACCTCAGGCAAGCCTAAAGTTAACTTTTCTGTCTTTAACTTAACTCTCCAATCCTTAAAATAACTCCAGAGTTAAACACAGGCTGTTAATTAACTGCGTGTGAAAATAACTACAGAGGAGGTAAATTAACTACAGAGGAGGTAACTTAAGGAATGAAGAGATAAGATTACTCTCTCACTGTGTGGAGGTAAGTTTTCTCTTGCCTTATTATCTCCAGCATGATCTTAGTGAATTGAGGCCATAGGGTTAACATCCTTTGCTTACAAATTAGCTGCTCTGCCGAGGCTGCTAAGATTCCTGAGCTGACACAGCTGAGAGATCAAATTACAACTTGTGACTTGTCACAGATGAGGAGGAATTAGAGAGGTTAAACTCTCTAAATGCATACAGGGTGGATTTCTCTTTGTTTTCCTTATGTCTTGTGCAAAAGTTCAGGTCCACTTTAAATGCCTGGCAAATGTTCAGCAGTCCTCAAGCATATGCTATTCTTACACCTGCATCGTTTCTCTTACTGGTAATCGCCATGTGAACCTCGGCATGAAATCCAAATGGGAAATGTATGGTGGAGGCAGACCATTGATGTGAATGACTGTTATTTATATTTATGCGAATTAGGCCTTAACTGGGATAGCAATACTGCAGCCTCCATTTCATGTAATTTCAGCCTTCTTTTAAGGGTACAATCAGATGGATGGTGCAGTCACTTTATTTCATCTTCTCTAAACTGCTGCTAACCACTTGAGGTTTTCTATGTACAGAATTAATACAAAGCTTACCAAGTGCTCATTATTTATTCTAGCGGCTGACCTCACTCCCTGCTCCTGAGTTGCAGCATGGAAAGTTTACAGACATGCAGTGAGCACACGGTTTTCTGCTACCAGAGGCTTAGAACCCTGTGTATTTGTTTACATTTGTTTATTTATGACTGGTGGTAGATAGTGGGTGCTTGACAAAAGAATCCTTAGCTTGTTGTGCTTCAAACATGTATATCATGTCACTACAAAGATTTTCTGGGCTCTATCCTGGGTACATTTCAGTGGCCTCCTTAGGCCTCTATACATGCAACACTTAAAAGTCTTACTTATCCTGGAAGCAGTGCTGAAGTTAAAGAGAGTCTGAAGCCAAATAAATTACCTCTTTTTCTTGTACAGTTAACTTGAGCATTAAGATCAAAGTTGATTTGCTGCACTCCTGCGGCACAACGAGGTATTTATTCCCCGAAATCCCCGGGGCTAAATTCTGCTATTGCAGAATTTTGCTTCCTGGAAGAGGTAGAGCATTGCGCAGTAGCTCTGTCTCTGCTCCAGTCAATCTCCGCCTCTCCCCACCCAGTCTTCTTTCACTGAGAGGGGCGGGGAGAGGCAGAGCTCGGCGGAGATTGACTGGACTGAAAGCAGAGCTACAGCGCAAAGCTCTGCCTCCCCCGGGCAGCAAAATCTACAACCTGCAAAGTCAGGGAATTTTGCCGCGGGATTTGGGGGGATAAATATCTTGTTCTGCCGCGGGGATGAGGCAAATCAGCTTTGATATTAATGCTTAAGTTAATTGTACAAGAAAAAGAGGTTATTTAATTGGCTTCAAACTCTCTTTAAGTACTGCCTGCAACTACTGATGGTGATCCTGTATGTCAAAAAGGAAGGAGGGTAAGATTCAAGACTCCAAGATATGGTGTTCTCTCTGACAAAGATGCTCAGGTGAGATAAAAAGCTTGAGAGTCCTGCTGTAGGAACCATGTGTCATTGACTGACTAATGAAGAGGTATTTGGATTTTGTGCTGATTAGCAATAATGTTTTTTAGGGACAAATGTTAGGTTTGCACTAAGGGCCGGTTTCCACTGGGAATCAGAAAGGGCCGCGGCTCCCGTTCTGCTGTGCAGCCCAAATCGCTAAGCCGTGCCATGCATGACTGTAGTGGTTTGGCTGTGTGCTGCATAAAACTGCAGCATGCTGTCCAAATTAACCCCAAACTGCGATCTGGACAGCACAGCCATAGGATAGAAAGGCAGAGTTTCCCCGCCCCTCCCGCCTGCGGTGAAACTCTGCAGACTTGTGCCAGATTCAGCACTAGTGAAAATAGGCCCTTAGTAGAGAGGATTGTTGGCCTTGTGTTATATTTAGTGACCTATCTAGTGGCAAGGTTTTTGTTTGTTTTTTCTTTCCCCATTTTCTTGTGTATAGTGTAAATTGCTTGCATGGTACAAATAACATTTTGGTGAAACTGAAAAACTTTCTCCCCCAGAAAACAAAAGCACCAGCTACTTATCCACCGTGATAAAATATAGTCAACTAATGAAATAAACAAGTACTTTTTCATAGTATAATTATGTTTAAAGTGAACCATAACTGTATATAAAAAAAGAGTTTAAACTTACCTGGGGCTTCAGCTAGCCCCCTGCAGCCACCCTGTGCCCCATGCCAGGACAAACCAATCCTCCCGACCCCCTGCAGCACCCTCATTTGTTCTAATGCGCGGCCTTATAATCACGGTCCCGTGGATGGGATCGCTCTGTGTATGCGTAGTTAGTGTTGGGCGAACACCTAGATGTTCGGGTTCGCGAACGTTCGCCGAACATCGCCACGATGTTCGGGTGTTCGCGCCGAACTCCGAACATAATGGAAGTCAATGGGGACCCGAACTTTCGTGCTTTGTAAAGCTTCCTTACATGCTACATACCCCAAATTAGCAGGGTATGTGCACCTTGGGAGTGGGTACAAGAGGAAAAAAAATATTTGAAAAAGAGCTTATAGTTTTTGAGAAAATCGATTGTAAAGTTTTAAAGGAAAAACTGTCTTTTAAATGTGGAAAATGTCATGTTTCTTTGCACAGGTAACATGCTTTTTGTCGCCATGCAGTCATAAATGTAATACAGAGAAGAGGTTCCAGGAAAAGGGACCGGTAACGCTAACCCAGCAGCAGCAGCAGCACACGTGATGGAACAGGAGCAGGCGCAGGAGGAGAAGGCCATGCTTTTTGAGACACAACAACCCAGGCCTTGCATGAGGACAAGAAGCGTGCGGATAGCATGCTTTTTACCGCCATGCAGTCATAAATGTAATAAAGATAAGAGGTTCAATAAACAGGGACCGGGCGTCAACGCTAACCCAGCAGCAGCAGACGTGATGGAACAGGAGGAGGCGCAGGAGGAGAAGGCCACGCTTTCAGGTGCAACTCAGGCCTTGCATGAGGACAAAAAAATGTGTGCGCAAAGCAATGCAATGAGTAGTTTTCAGGACACAATGGGCTATTCGGAGGAGCTATTCCCACCCCCACAATCTTCTACCTGTGAAAGGTCAATGGAACAGCCACAAATGTTGTGCCCGGATTCACAACCTTTTTCTGTGGAAAATGCACCTCGCACTGAAATGCAAGGCGAGGCCGAGGATGAACATGACGTCAACAACTCAACATGACGCAAATTGGGGGCGGAACAGAAAGCTGCTTTCAATGTTTTGAAGGCCTTAATTGCCTCCGGTGGCAAATTAGATGCATCATTCATCACACCCAAATCCCAGAGCAATGTGTGCAGGAATTTGAATCGCAGGAGGTGTACCGAGATCATCTGGACAAGTGACCAAGTGACCAAGTGACAAGTGACCAAGTGAAAAGTGACAAAGTGACCAGTGACAAAGTGACAAAGTGACAAAATGACAAAGTGACAAGTGACAAGTGACAAAATGACAAAATGACAAAGTGACAAGTGACAAAGTGACAAAGTGACAAGTCACAAAATGACAAAGTGACAAGTGACAAAGTGACAAAGTGACAAGTGACAAAGTGACAAGTGACAAAATGACAAAGTGACAAAGTGACCAGTGACAAAGTGACAACTGAGAGGTTGTTCTGGGGAGCTCCACTGCACTCAGTCGCATATGAGGAGAGGTCTCGTCGGGACTGCTGATCCTCCTCAGCTTGCTCAAAGCCTTGAGGGTTCCTGAAGATCCTCTGCTTGGAGTTCGCCGGGGTTCAGCTTGGTGTCGGGGTCGGCGGCGTCCTCCTCACTCCAACGTGGCAGATCTTCTGTTGAAGGGAAAAAAAAAAAAACATTGTTAAAAGTCCAGTACCGCTTCTGAAGGACTCACCAAGAGATGCAGGAGCGCTTTAATCTAGCGCACCATCGCTCACTGGGTGATGTCCCTCCCTACGCGCTGGAATTCTACGCTGCACATGCTAGCACGCTTTTGCGCAGTGCCGAGGCGCATTCCAGCAGCTAGCTACCAAGCTTCTGTGGATCTGATTGGGCCACCATGTTGGATCTCTGCCAAGTCCTCCAAAATTTTGAGCAATCCACGTTGCGTGACTGAGCAGTGACAACTCTACAGTCAGCATTACAATACCACTGCTGTGTTTACTGAAGAAATCAATGTTGAAGATGGAAACCGCTGGCATGATGCAAGTGGGGGATTCTGAAGATGAAAACGATCAGCGTGATGATACCAACATCAGGCAACCTGCCTCAGGAAACGCTGGTCCCAGCTATGACAAAGAACAGGACGAGGAACAGCTGGAGTTGGAGCAGGAATTGGATGCCCCCACTGCCGAGGGACAGAGCGGTGCACGTTGGACTTCCACAATTTAGCGGGAATGGACAGCAGAAGAGGAAGAAAGTGATGCTGGTGACGAATATGGTGCATCACAACAATCACAACGCTCACAAGAACATGAAGACAGAGGAGTCTGGCAGGACGCTATGGCACACATGGCTCAATTCATGCTAGACTGCATTGAACGCAGCCCGCGCATTATTCACTATTCATTATTATTCATTATTCTGGAATCTGGACAACACCAATTACTGGGTTTATACCCAGTTTATACAAACACAATGTTAAAAAACTGATTGAAGAAAGTGTCAGACAGGTCAAAAATGGAACAATTCCAGCAGGCCCTTGAGGATGGAGACTTTAGAGAGGAGATTGACATTCTAGCCAGTCTAGCCAGTTGTATGCCGACAGACTGACTTCAGCAAACCCAGGAGGACCAGGAGGGCAGCAAAGAACACAAGCTGCTGCTAGTGCCGAAAAGGGAATGGTATTGGCAGTGTCCTTGGAGTGGGAACATTTTCTGACACCCATGCAGCAGCCCACAGAACAGCAATCGGGCAGTTCCACGTCCTCCAACACCAATCGCCTGGAGAAGATGGTCAAGGTCCAGGACTACATGTCAGATGGCGTAGCTGTGTTGAACAATCCATCTGCAGACAGACGGTGAGTGTGACAGGCAGCACAGAAGGACCATGGCAACTCACTCATAGTACCACAGTTTGATAGTGCTGCCCAAAAAATTATATGGATCCGTGGACCCGGGCACTGCGGGCAGTACTGGGAAGTGGAAACGCAGATTTTAGTACCTAAACACACGATACAACATGTTTTCCGGGGTCGGACTCTGAGGCACATACAGATGGTCCCGATCATCATCGTCATCATACAACTCTTCTCCTGAGTCTGACCCACCCACCACCTCTGCCACCCCAACATCCCCAGACACAGACCCCTCATCGTCCTCAACTTTAACTTGGGATGCTGGCCTGAGCCAGACCTCCTCCTCCACATCAGGCCCCATCATCTCCTCAATGGCAGCCCTCATTAATCGCTCTGGTGACGGACCGATGGACACAACGTTCTCCTCCGGGGAGGGCTGCTGCTGACCACTGGCTGCTGGGGTGGATGTTATAGCTTGCGTGGGGCGTTGGCTGTTGCTGTTGTTGGGAGTGCTGCTCACAGCGGAGGTCTCTGAGGAACTCATGGTGAGCTCATATAGTGGTTGGCGGTGAGTGGAGTATTACTGATCCCAGCAATATACACACTGACTGGCAGAGTACGCAATGCTATATAGTCTGGCTGAGCGGTGTACACAGAGTGGCAGTACACACAATGCTATATAGTCTGGCTGAGCGGTGTACACAGAGTGGCAGTAAACAATGCTATATAGTCTGGCTGAGCCGTGTACACAGAGTGGCAGTAAACAATGCTATATAGTCTGGCTGAGCGGTGTACACAGAGTGGCAGTACACACAATGCTATATAGTCTGGCTGAGCCGTGTACACAGAGTGGCAGTACACACAATGCTATATAGTCTGGCTGAGCGGTGTACACAGAGTGGCAGTACACACAATGCTATATAGTCTGGCTGAGCCGTGTACACAGAGTGGCAGTACACACAATGCTATATAGTCTGGCTGAGCGGTGTACACAGAGTGGCAGTAAACACAATGCTATATATAGCGTGGCTGAGCGAGGTACACAGTGGCAGTACACACAATGCTATATAGTCTGGCTGAGCCGTGTACACAGAGTGACAGTAAACACAATGCTATATATAGTGTGGCTGAGCGAGGTACACAGTGGCAGTAAACAATGCTATATATAGTGTGGCTGAGCGAGCGGTGTACTACTGTTCCCAGCAGCGACACACAATGACTGGGGGGGACCCTGGCTAGCGTGGCTGGAGAGCGAACTACCCTGCCTGCCTACCCAAAGCTAAACCCACAGACAAATGGCGGAGATATGACGTGGTTCGGGTATTTATTTACCCGAACCACGTGATCGTTCGGCCAATCAGAGCGCGTTCGGCTCCGAACCACGTGACCCGTTCGGCCAATCACAGCGCTAGCCGAACGTTCGGGGAACGTTCGGCCATGCGCTCTTAGTTCGGCCATGCGGCCGAACGGTTTGGCCGAGCACCATCAGGTGTTCGGCCGAACTCGAACATCACCCGAACAGGGTGATGTTCTGCAGAACCCGAACAGTGGCGAACACTGTTCGCCCAACACTATGCGTAGTATGAAAAAATGCCCATGGGAGCGCCATCAAGGACTGCCTTGGCCACGCATGCCCAGTGGTTTGTCGACTCGCCAGTTGGCAGGCCGGAAAAGGATCGCTGCGGGGGACTGGAGGGACACTTAGTAACAGTGTGGATACCGGGCGGCTGTAGAGGGCGGGTAGAAGCTTCAGGTAAGTTAAACCCCCTTCTCCCTTTTTTTTCTACAGTTAAGGATCCCTTTAAATGCTTTCTAGATATATATATAGATTTTGCACAGCACAACTTACCGAATTGTCACGCAACCGTGCCATAGTGACATCTGTGACATGAACTGTACAACTCGCAGGTAATGTGAAATATTTGTACATGCTGTCCCCTAGCACATGCTGTTCCTTCACTGTGACATGGCCACATCTTCTGTTTAATTAATTGACTTGTTAAGAATGCCACACATCACATGTTCTGTATGTCTAAAGACTAGGGCCGGATTTGTACTTTCCAGTGCCCTAGGCCTGCTGTCATCGACCTACCCCCCCGCCCCGCCACCACCACCAACACCAAAAATCATTCTGTTCGACACTCTGACTATTGATCATTGGTTTGAATGGGCCCATTTCAGTTGTGCTGCTTTACCTCCCATTCAGCCAAGGATCAGAGGATGCTCTGTCTGCTCAATAATTCCTGCAATTTGTGCTCCTGCTCGAATGTGCACAGCAGCCAATAATGTACTTGTCAAGAATGCATAACACTATACTGGCGTTGGTTGCTGTGCACATCTGGGCAGGAGCAGAAAACTTGCGCAAGTCGCAAGTGGCCAGAGCATGCGCTGCTTCTTTGTCCTCTGCGACTGCCTGCATTTAGAGCCACAAACAGGTGACAGGACAGCTCAATGGAGAGAAACAGAGAACAGGTATGTAGCAAACATCCTGTCAATACCCACTTTGGATGTTTGGTTGTAATTAGAGCGGACTTGAATTCAGAACTTCCTCTCTGCTTCAAAAGATACACAATAACATAATAACCTTAAAAAAAACATTTCTTTGTTACAGCTGATACAAATCCTGCAATAAATCGGCAGTGTCTACTTCCTGCTTTCATGGAAGCAGACATATTGTTAACATCCTGTGCTTTCAAATGAGCTTAGATGTTGTGGCAGTCAGGGGACATGGGAGAGATCAAATTACAACGTCAGATTAGACACAGATGAGGGGGAATTACACAGGCTCTCTAAAAAAATACAAGGTCGATTTTTCTATGTTTTCCTTCTGTCCTGTGCAAGAGTTCAGCTCCACTTTAAAGTATCTGAATTATATTTATTTATATTTGAAAAATGTATGCATCTCTTTTGAATGTTGAAAGTACATTTGGTGGTGTGCTCTAACATATTGACAGTATACAGGAACAAAGACTTAAGAAGGCTTATTCACTGAAAGATTACTTTTTTTCTTTTAAGCCAATAAATGGTATCATCCTGTTTCAAAACTCTCTGCTTTCGCTGATGGCTAAGATGGTACAATGCTTTACTGCTACAGGAAAGGAGAAAGATGCCAAACCATACACACTAGCATAGAGGTAGTAACAGCTCAGGTGACAGTGACAGTTTAGCAATGAAAGTAAAGCAAACAGCATTTTTATTCCTCTCATAGATGGTAGGAATTGAAGGACAGAAAATGAGTCAGGAAAGAATTAACTGAGACCACTGCTGGCTAGGAAGAAAAAAAACCCTAAAGCCATAAATGTAAGTAGACTAGAGATAAGAAAGTGTAATTTAGAGCTGCTGGGGTCAGTGTCACAGCTGCAAAGGAGAAAGTGAAGACATTAGCAGAGTTCACTGATGTCTGTGAATGCCTGCACTAAAACTCAGTGGAACTTAGTTCTATCTGCTTCGTAATGTAAATCCCTGGTATTTCTCACATCAACTTGTATGATCATGATAAGAGGAATGGATCATCAGGTGAGGTGACAGCAGATGTTGATTGTCATAACACATCAGGAAGTGAGAGAGAAGCAAGGATTGGGGAACTCTGGAAATCAGCTATTAGTGCAGAGCAGGACGCTGCCTGGCTGCGCTGCGGGAACAGAAGAGATGATTTACTTTGACATATAACCTCTTATCTCTCCAAGTCATGCCGCCCTTCTTATCTTATCTGATTTTATCGCCCTAGGCCGTGGCCTTTCTGGCCTTTCCAGAAATCCGGCCCTGCTAAAGACACTCAGATCATCTACTGGTTGGCAAGTATTCATTATATATTTATCTCTCATTTAATAAAGAACAAGTGGCATTATGATAACTTGGGTGGAAGAGGTGAGCAGGAAGTATGTGTTTCATACACACTAGTCCTGACAGCAAATGTTAGCATATCTTGTGTATAAATAATAGCAAATTGAAATTAGAGAATTCAGAGGGAGTTAAGATGATGGCTGCCACCCCTCTTATGCTGGTAATACACCATGGGCTTGATTCACAAAAGAGTGCTAAGTGTTAGCACGGCCGTTTTCGCGCGCATTTTTGCGTTTGCGCGCAATTAAAAGTTTTCGCACGCAACCGATAACAATTTCGCATGAAAATGCATGTTTGCGCGTGAAAACGTTTCATTGCGCGTGAAGATTTGCGATCGTGCGCAAAATTTGCGCGAAGACGTCAGTGCTAACAGTTAGCACTCTTTTGTGAATCAAGCCCCATGAGTTTTTTTGGGCAGATACATGGCTGAATAGATAATTGCCTACAGGTCCAATCTGATTTTGATCGTTTTTCTGATCAATTTTCTCATAGAAGTGAATGGAAATCGAGCAGAAAAACGATCTGAAAAATCCGCTGAAAAAACTCATTGGGCTTGATTCACAAAAGGTTGCTAACTTAGTTAGCACGCCTAAAAGCTTTGGGCGTGCTAACTAGGGTGCTATGGCAAATGAAGAAAAAGATCCGCACCACCTTCAGAAAAGCTTAGTCTGTTTTATTGGAAAAAAACATACAAATTTAAAAAGAACTTTAAGGCAGGACAGTCCACTGTTTCGGGCTCCTGCCCATCTTCATGCTGCCTAGTTCTGAAGTAACATACAAAAAACACCAACATATATACAGAGAAACAACCAATCATTGAGTATATACTAATTAGAGGACCTGATGGGAAACAGCCTATTTACATATCTAGTCTCCCAATAGATATGTAAATAGGCTGTTTCCCATCAGGTCCTCTAATTAGTATATACTCAATGATTGGTTGTTTCTCTGTATATATGTTGGTGTTTTTTGTATGTTACTTCAGAACTAGGCAGCATGAAGATGGGCAGGAGCCCGAAACAGTGGACTGTCCTGCCTTAAAGTTCTTTTTAAATTTGTATGTTTTTTTCCAATAAAACAGACTAAGCTTTTCTGAAGGTGGTGCGGATCTTTTTCTTCATTTGCCACAGTTTGAGTCCCATGGTGTCCGGGACTATTAGATCTGCACACCTGACCATCTGAAATTGATGGAAGCCAAGCAAGTGCGACTCCACACTCAAAACTAACTAGGGTGCTAAGCAGTTAGCACACCCAAAGCTTTTATTGATTGCACGCAAAGTTTACATCTGCGCGGTGCGCGTGAAATGACGGTTCAGGCGCACCCGGTGCGACGTTTAAGGGGCACCCGGTGCAATGTTATAGTCGCGCCGTTTCGCACGCACCGCTAAACTTTGCGCGTTAAGTGCAAACTTAATGATCGAAACTTTGCGCATCCTTAAGTGCTTTAGGCGTGCTAAGGGGCTATTAGGCGTGCTAAGTAAGTTAGCACCCTTTTGTGAATCAAGCCCTTTGTGTATTCCCAGCATTAGTGTATCATATTATGGGTTCAGACTCAGTGGACAACACACATGAGATAATAAAAGGTATTATTATTTTATTATTATTATTTAGTATTTTTATAGAGACATCCCCCGCAGCTCTGTACAAAGTATATTGTCTTGTCACTTAACTGTCCCTCAGAAGGGCTCACAATCTAATCCCCATAGTCATATATGTCTATGTATGTATCTTGTGGTATATGTATTGTAGTCTAGGGCCAATTTGGGGGGAAGCCAATTAATTTATCTTGGGATGTGGGAGGAAACTGGAGTGCCCAGAGGAAACCCACGCCCACAAGGAGAACATACAAACTCTTTGCAGATAGTGCCCTGACTGGGATTAAGATATTAACCAGCTGAGCGGTCTGGACGAGCTCAGCTCGTCCAACACCGCCAGCGGCTGCCGCTCAGGCCCTGCTGGGCCGATTTCAATGAAATAAAAAGCAGCACACGCAGCCGGCACTTTGCCAGCCGCGTGTGCTGCCTGATCGCCGCCGCTCTGCGGCGATTCGCCGCGAGCAGCGGCGAAAGAGGGTCCCCCCAGCCGCCTGAGCCCAGCGTAGCCGGAACAAAAAGTTCCGGCCAGCGCTAAGGGCTGGATCGGAGGCGGCTGACGTCACGACGTCGGCTGACGTCGATGACGTCACTCCGCTCGTCGCTATGGCGACGATATAAGCAAAACAAGGAAGGCCGCTCATTGCGGCCTTCCTTGTTTATTCTGGGCGCCGGAGGCGATCGGAAGATCGCCTCCGGAGCGCCCTCTAGTGGGCTTTCATGCAGCCAACTTTCAGTTGGCTGCATGAAATAGTTTTTTTTTTATTTAAAAAAAACCCTCCCGCAGCCACCCTGGCGATTTAATCAGAACGCCAGGGTGGTTAAGACAAAAGCTTTAGCACGGTTGTAAAACTCCAGTCCTCAAGGGCTGAGGTCCTCACATATTTTTGGCACAGCTCAAATTAATTGGTGGGACTGAATCAAGAAATGCATGGTTCATCAAGTAGAAGACATTTCTCAATTTCTCAGTCCATCCTAAATACTGTCATGGACATGGCCCTCAAGGGCTGGAGTTTGACACCTGTGGCCTAGAGCATCTGCTAGTGGCAGCACTCAACCTTGTGCAGTGCTGGTCGTAATGGAAAAATCTACGCTTACGGATCATTACGCGTAATTTTAGGCTATTTTAGGCTATTACGCATTACGCAATTATGGTTACGGCGTAGGAAATTATCTACGGTACATCACTGTAATTACGCGTAAACTTACAAAGTTACGCGTAAGGATACCGTAATGTAGGCGCTTGCCGTAATACCCATTAATGCGTATTTTTTGACGCATACGGACGATATGCACGCAATAGCCGTCAATGTGACAGTTATTGCGTACATATCATTCGTATGTGTCAAAACGTACACTTATACTGAAGGGCGGGAGAAGATACTATTGGTTGCTTAAGATGTTGACTGATTGGCTACTCTTAGAAAAGGGGAGTTTTTACCTTAGTAATTACGCGTAAAATTTCGCGTAAGTGTTCATAAAATTACGCATACCTAGCAATTACGGTAGACAGTGTAATTACGATACCACTTTACTGCTTACGCGTAAATAATTACGCGTAAAACCGTAAGTTACGCGTAAATTTACATTGAATTACGATGCGTAATTACGCTCATGCGTAATTTCGGCCCAGCACTGACCTTGTGGTGTTCTTGTAGAACATCCACCCTAGTTGTATATGGTCTGTCATAAAATGTAATTTTGCCCAATGGTACCAGGGATGGCAGTTGAGGTGTTTACTTCTCCTGTATAAGTATAAACACTCAGAATGATCTCAGGCTTTATATACTATCAGATATGTGTCCAATTGTGGATACGCTCATTGTATGTGTTAGCACAGGGACCCTTCAGTGAGACTGGCCTTGCCGCTGGGTGAGGGGTTTACCTGTGTGTGCACATCTCGTTTTTTTGAGGTGATACAATGATGTAACTAGAAATTATGGGGCCCCAAAGCAAAATTTTCATGGGGCCCTCAGAACTAGGCACTCTTGAGTAATGCCACTTACCCCTACCCTATGGATATGAGTTGATTGGGCAATTTACATTCCTGTGTATACACTGTGTATAGTCCTTGGGTTAAGAGACAAAGTCAGAGGGTGGAGAAGCAAAGGAAAGTTAATAGTGAACACATCCGGTACAAGCTGGGTCCCGTCTGCTCCAGTGCCCCATAGTAGATGCTATGGCTGCTATGGCTATTGCTATGCCCCTGAGGTGTTATGTGCATCCGCTAGCTTTCTGCATCCGCTAACTTTCTGCATCCGCTAACTTTCTGCATCCGCTAACTTTCTGTGAGTTTTAAACTCTTAGCAGGAAGTTTACTGTGTATCAGTGACAATGTACAAGAGGAGACCAGCGACAAGTGATACACCGTGAGAGGCGCCGGCGATCGGAACCAGGGAGGTGAGATGTTCTCTCTGGCTATGCTGTCTGCATCGGAGGAGGGAGCACGGAGGGTGGCCCGGAGAGGAAGGGAGGGAGAGGTCGGGCTGCCCTCCCCGCGGCTCCCCCTCCACTATGAGGGGAGGGGGGGCACCTACCTACCTAATCTATACTGGAGGCACCTACCTATCTAGCCTATACTGGGGGGGCAGCTACCTATCTAATCTATACTGGGTGGCAGCTACCTATCTAATCTATACTTGGGGCACCTACCTATCTAATCTATACTGGGGGCACCTACCTATCTAGCCTATACTGGGGGGGCAGCTACCTATCTAATATATACTGGGGGCACCTACCTATCTAATCTATACTGGGGGCACCTATCTATCTAACCTATACTGGGGGGGGGGGGGGGCAGCTACCTATCTAACCTATACTGGGGGGGGGGGGCAGCTACCTATCTAACCTGTACTGGGGGGGCAGCTACCTATCTAATCTATACTGGGGGCACCTACCTATCTAACCTATACTGGGCAGGCAGCTACCTATCTAATCTATACTGGGGGCACCTACCTACCTAACCTATACTGGGGGGGGGGGGGGCAGCTACCTATCTAATCTATACTGGGGGCACCTACCTATCTAACCTATACTGGGGGGGCAGCTACCTATCTAACCTATACTGGGGGCAGCTACCTATCTAACCTATACTGGGGGCAGCTGCCTATCTATACTGTACTGGGGGAACCTACCTATCTAACGTATACTGGGGGGGGGCAGCTACCTATCTAACCTATACTGGGGGGGGGCAGCTACCTATCTAATCTATACTGGGGGGGCAGCTACCTATCTAATCTATACTGGGGGGACAGCTACCTATCTAATCTATACTGGGGGCAGCAGCTACCTATCTAATCTATACTGGGGGCAGCAGCTACCTATCTAATCTATACTGGGGGCAGCTACCTATCTAATCTATACTGGGGGCAGCTACCTATCTAACCTATACTGGGGGGGGGGGCAGCTACTTATCTAATCTATACTGGGGGCAGCAGCTACCTATCTAATCTATACTGGGGGCAGCTACCTATCTAATCTATACTGGTGGCAGCTACCTATCTAACCTTTACTGTAGGCAGATCCCCCCTTTAGTGTATATAGGCTTAGGCTACTAGTCTTACAGTCGCAGATCCCCTTTTAGTGTATTTAGGCAGCAGATCCCCCCCCCCCCCCCCCATTAGTGTATGTGTGTGGTGCGCTCACACGCGAAGAGGATGAATTTGGGGGGGGGGGGCACCAAAATCTGGTTCTGCTCAGGGCGCTTTGAAACCTAAGGCCGGCCCTGACTACTACCCTTTTTTGTAGAGTTTTTGTAGTGTCACTTATGTACAGAACGAAGCCCCGAACTGTAGCCTGAGAAATTGTCCTGACTTCTGCAGGTGACAATAATTGTGTGTGTGTACGCACCTTATGACCCCTTTTACCAGGGAACTCATTCATCTACTACTATGTTTTTAGGTTTTGGAGAAAAGCCAGAAAGATACCCACACAATCTCAGGAAGAATCACCATTAGTAATGAGCTTGAATTTCGCATAGTGGTCATTTTGCTGCAAAAATCAATTTCAATGTAAAATCATAATGTGACATTTCTAACTATTTCAAAACCATAATTATGTATGCATATTATTATTATTATTATTATTATTATTTTTATTATTTTGCACATAACCATAATTATGATGCCTAATTGCGCTGATTGATGATTTGTAATTTTGCAAAAATATAACTGCCATGCCCACAGACCTCAATGCATTTGTGTGTTTTTTCATGTATGAAAATGTGCTATCTCATGCCCACATGTTAGTGGATTCCATTAATTTTGTCTACCTTGCAAAAATTACGCAACATGTGCGTACGTTAAAAAGGGGCGCTGGGAAAAAAGGGCGCCGGGTTTTTAACGATAAGCATGGATAACGTTTAAAAATGTATTGTACTGTATTTCGTTTAAAATTAATGTTTTTTAAAGTTATAAATCATTAAATAATGTGCATTAAATCGGCAATTGTAAAAACGTTAATCTTTCATTTAAATACTGAAACGTATAATAACGTTAAAAAAAATAAATTACTAACTAACCCTCCCTGTACCTACCCCTAACCCCTAGACCCCCCTGTTGATGCCTAAACCTAAGACCCCCCCTGTTGGTGCCTAAGTAACCCTCCCTGTACCTACCCCTAACCCCTAGACCCCCCTGTTAGTGCCTAAACCTAAGACCCCCCCTGTTGGTGCCTAAACCTAAGACCCCCCTGTTGGTGCCTAAACCTAAGACCCCCCTGTTGGTGCCTAAACCTAAGACCCCCCTGTTGGTACCTGAACCTAAGACCCCCCTGTTGGTGCCTAAACCTAAGACCCCCCTTTTGGTGCCTAAACCTAAGACCCCCTGTTGGTGCCTAAACCTAAGATCCCTCCTGTTGGTGCCTAAACCTAAGACCCCCCTGTTGGTGCCTAAACCTAAGACCCCCCTGTTGGTTTTTTCGTTTAAAAATAATGTAAAAAAAAAAATGTACTGTTTTTCGTTTAAAAATAATGTTTGAAAAAAAATATTGTACTGTTTTTCGTTTAAAAATAATATTTAAAAATGTATAAATCATTAAATAATGTGTAATCATGAGAAGCAGTAATAAAACATTTAAGTCTCCGGGCGCCGCTTTTAAAACGTTATTTTTCACCGGCGCCCTTTTTTCCTATCGGGCGCCCATTAAACGATATTTATTATAGGAGTGAATGGCGGCGCCCGATTTGTCCACTAGCCTCAGGCGCCCAAATTTACTGTTTCCATTAAGATTAACCATGAAACTGCAACTATGATCAGAATCGTAACTACGGTGATTATGGGAGAATTCACGAAAGCAAAATTACCCAGTACAATCAACACCAATCACCATTATTGCACTAATGTCCAGTAAATTTGCAGTGCGGAAGCAACACATAGCCATTTTACTGATACCAACATTAGGGGAGCAGCGCACCTTTACACTATTAGCACCATGCCGTTTACTGGCGTAAAATGCACATTGCTATGGTGATGCATGGCATACTGCACCATATCAATGCACACATTACTCTGGCAATGCGCCTGGCAGTAATAATGTAACTGCCGTTGCTCCCTTAGCGTGTGTACTATGCGCTGTTTGCACATGGAAAATGTACCTGACATTCTTGCATCAGGCCCCTTATAACTAATCACAATTTATTTTTCAATGATTAAGAATCAGAATCTTTATTTCGCCAAGCACACCTGGGTCATGCCCAGTATTGGGCTTGGCACGTACAGAATTCAAGTTACAGGATAGGACACACAGAATACATCAAGGAACGGAACACCGAACACCGAAAATCATAATACACGAAAAACACATCAGTTCATAAAAAATTGGCATAATTCTCAAAAAACGTTGATAATGACAAATTGGCTTAAGCTCTAGAGTGCCACTATTTACAATGTGCATCAGTGCAGCATGATGTTGTTTGACCAAAGCTGGTGGTGGTGGTGGTGGTGGGACGGCACTGAGGGGGTGGGGTGGGGGGTGCATGGAGGGAGTTTAGAAGGTTGACAGCTGAGGGGAAGAAGCTGTTCCTGTGTCTTGAGGTCCTGGTAGAGATGGACTGATACCTCTGGCCTAAAGGGAGTCGTCTGAAGAAGCGGTGGCCTGGGTGTGAGGGATCATTGGCGATCATCAAAGCTTTGGAGCACAGCCTGGAGTAGCAGAAGAAATCTAGAGTGGGAAGTGGTTTCCCGATGATCTGCTCCACTGATCTGATGACCCTCTGTAGTTTGTATCTGTCGCTGGCAGAGGAGCTGGCAAACCGCCCAGGATGCAGGAACAGAGGACAGACTCAGTTGTGGCGGAGTAGAAGCTCTTCAGAAGTTTTTGGCCCATGCCGAACTTCTTCAGTTGGTGGAGAAAGAATAGCCTCTGCTGTGCTTTTTTCTGTGTGCAGGCGGTGTTGGTCTTCCATCTCTGGTCGTTGGAGATGGTTGTTCCCAGAAGACGGACACGTGGGACTCTTTCAATTTCCTCGCCATGAATACGGATTAAAGTGGAGGTGGGGTGGTGGCGTGTTTCCTGAAATATACAACCTAATGGTATTAAATCTGGTGCCATAGGTTAATAGTAATAATCAGCCCTGTTTCCATGGATGTAAAAATAGTGCAATCACCCAGGGTGCCGGATTGAGTGCCAGGAGGGGTGGGGGGCGCATGGGGGGGGGGGGGGGAGAGGGGTGGCCATAGTGTAGTTACAACTCACCTGCTATGATCCTCGCAGCCTCTATCTTCTTCCTTTCCCAAGCATCTGTCACATTGGTAACAGCAACTACTGTGATAATGTGACTGCATGTCATCACAGGGGGCGATGTGAACAATGCAACAGACGCCTGGGACAGGAAGGAGATAGAGGCTGCGGGGGATCACAGAAGGAAGGTGAGTTGTAACTACACTATTCCCCCTTCCCCCCTCCGCTGTTCCTATATTCTGGGCACCTACCTAGCTTACCTATACTCGGGGCACCTACCTATCTAAGCTATACTCGGGGCACCTACCTAGCTACCTATACTGCGGGCACCTACCTATCTAACCTATACTGGAGGCACCTACCTATTTAATCTATACTCTGGGCACCTTCCTATCTAACCTATACTGGGAGCACCTAACTATCTAAGCTATACTTGGGGCAACTATACTGACTACCGACATTGGAGGCACCTACCTAGCTAACCTATACTGGGGGCACCTACCTAGCTAACCTATACTGGTGGCAACTATATTGGGTTAGCCTATACTGGAGGCACCTACCTAACTAACCTATACTGGAGGTACCTACCTAGCTAACCTATACTGGGGGCACCTACCTATCTAACCTATACTGGAGTCAACTATACGGGCTACCCTATACTGGAGGCACCTACCTAGCTAACCTATACTGGGGGCACTTACCTATCTAACCTATACTGGTGTCAACTATACGGGTTAGCCTATACTGGAGGCACCTACCTAGCTAACCTATTCTGGGGCACCTACCTATCTAACCGATACTGGTGGCAACTATACGGGATACCCTATACTGGAGGCACCTACCTAGCTAACCTATACTGGGGGCACTTACCTATCTACCCTATACTGGAGGCAACTATATGGGCTACCCTATACTGGAGGCAAGGAACCTATTAGCTAAACTATACTGGGGGCAACTTTGCCTGGCTACCTATACTGGGAGGGGACCAGTAGTTGGCTAACGATACTGGGGGCAACTAGACCTGGCTAACCTATACTGTGGGCACCTATACATGGCTCCACGGGGGGTGGGGGGAGGGCGTGATCTTTACACCCTCGCTCTGGGTGCAATTTAGCCTAAAAACCGCCCTGGTAATAATTATCCGAACATTTGTATAGCGTTTTTCTCCTCGACTCAAAGTACTCAAGAGCTGCAACCACTGGGACACGCTCTCAAGAGGCCACCCTGCAGTGTTAGGAAATCTTGCCTCAAATGCCTTACTTAATAGGTACTGACCCTGGTCTTCCATGCCACTATCTTGGTTAATGCACTTTGTACATATCTGCTCTTTGCTCTTACTTGAGGCCAGTTTTACACTTAAAAAGTGTGTTTGCGGTGTAATGACTAACAAATGACCCTGCGGTAGAGTGCACCGACAGGGTCAAAGGCATAGCACCACCCCCCCACACACACCCCTTGCCCAGTGACAGACTCCCTGCTGCTTGCTGGTCAGGAAGTACGTCACTGGGATTCCTGGTTTTACCCCATCGTATTTCTGTCACTCCACACATGAGCGCCACTTTGCTGCCACCAACATTTTTAAAATGTATGTGTCACCTATTGACTTATGTTACTTCCATCACCGCTGCGTCGGCCAGTAATGCGCTTTTGACTTTGCAGCGGTTCGGCAGCGGGTCGGCACTTCCGCCGCAATGCAATGCGGTAAGTGTGCTAGATCCCATTACCTTGCATTAACATTGCGTTACCCTGTGGTAAAATAGGTTAACGCAACGCAGATTTACATTGCAAGTGTAAAAAGGGCCTAAAGAAACCGGATAAATAGTTGTTTATATTATACCAATCTCTTTTATTTTATGCGCAACATGTTTTAGAAAACGGCAGTGAGTTTTCTATTTTTAACTCTCTACTCCCAGCAGCCCCCAGGAAAGCATTGCTGCTGGCATAATGTGAACTGCAATGTGCATTCCTTACCTGGATGACCTGTTATCATAAACAAACATGTATATTTGTGTAGTTGCTTGGAGCCATCTTCTGCTGTTTCCTCCCAAGGCCATAATCTGTCAGCAGTGTAAAAGTCTTGCTAAAATTCAGCTTGAAAGTACTTTATTGTGAAATATTCGTGTTTAGCTTTTCACAATAGTCGGCTTACTTCAATAATAAAGGTTTTAGTTTGTGAAAGTGGATTCATGTACTTTTGTAATAAACACTTTGCCAAACTGTGAGCTGTTTAGCAGTGAGGACAACCGGAAGCAGCAGATTTGTGCGCATGAGACAAAAAGTGGACAAAAAGGGCGCCCCATTCACTCCCATTATAAATATCGTTTAATGGGCGCCGAACAGGGAAAAAAAGGCGCTGGAGATTATTAATGTTTTAACAAACGGCGCCCGGAGATTTTTAAGGATTTATAACTATGTTTGTGATGATTTAACTTTACAAAATGAGCCCGTGACGAATAACGTTTATAAAGATACTAAATCACTATTTCTAAAACATTTCTAAAACATTATTATCCACACAAAAAAAAAATTAAATTTTTTTATTTACATTTTTTATTTATTAATATCTGTAAAACATTATTATCCATAGGGGGTCTTAGGTTTAGGCACCACCAGGGGGGTCTTAGGTTTAGGCACCAACAGGGGGGTCTTAGGTTTAGGCACCAACTGGGGGGTCTTAGGTTTAGGCACCAACAGGGGGGTCTTAGGTTTAGGCACCAACTGGGGGGTCTTAGGTTTAGGCACCAACAGGGGGGTCTTAGGTTTAGGCACCAATAGGGGGGTCTTAGGTTTAGGCACCAACAGGGGGGTCTTAGGTTTAGGCACCAATAGGGGGGTCTTAGGTTTAGGCACCAACAGGGGGGTCTAAGGTTTAGGCACCAATAGGGGGGTCTTAGGTTTAGGCACCAACTGGGGGGTCTTAGGTTTAGGCACCAACAGGGGGTCTAGGGGTTAGGGATAGGTACAGGGAGGGTTTTTAACAAACTGTCTTTTAAATGCGGGAAATGTCTGTTTTCTTTGCACAGGTAACATGCTTTTTGTCGGCATGCAGTCATAAATGTAATACATATAAGAGGTTCCAGGAAAAGGGACCGGTAACGCTAACCCAGCAGCAGCACACGTGATGGAACAGGAGGAGGGTGGAGCAGGAGGAGAAGGCCACGCTTTGAGACACAACAACCCAGGCCTTGCATGAGGACAAGAAGCGTGCGGATAGCAATTTGCATTTTGTCGCCATGCAGTCATAAATGTAATACAGATGAGAGGTTCAATAAACAGGGACCGGAAACGCTAACCCATCACAGATGTTCATTGTTCATGTTACTTGGTTGGGGTCCGGGAGTGTTGCGTAGTCGTTTCCAATCCAGGATTGATTCATTTTAATTTGAGTCAGACGGTCTGCATTTTCTGTGGAGAGGCGGATACGCCGCCGATCTGTGACGATGCCTCCGGCAGCACTGAAACAGCGTTCCGACATAACGCTGGCTGCCGGGCAAGCCAGCACCTCTATTGCGTACATTGCCAGTTTGTGCCAGGTGTCTAGCTTCGATACCCAATAGTTGAAGGGTGCAGATGGATTGTTCAACACAGCTACGCCATCTGACATGTAGTCCTTGACCATCTTCTCCAGGCGATCGGTGTTGGAGGTGGATCTGCACACTTGCTGTTCTGTGTGCTGCTGCATGGGTGTCAGAAAATTTTCCCACTCCAAGGACACTGCCGATACCATTCCCTTTTGGGCACTAGCTGCGGCTTGTGTTGTTTGCTGCCATCCTGGTCGTCCTGGGTTTGCGGAAGTCAGTCTGTCGGCGTACAACTGGCTAGAGGAGGGGGAGGATGTCAATCTCCTCTCTAAAGTATCCACAAGGGCCTGCTGGTATTCTTCCATTTTGACCTGTCTGGCTCTTTCTTCAAGCAGTTTTGGAACATTGTGTTTGTACCGTGGATCCAGAAGGGTATAAACCCAGTAATTGGTGTTGTCCAGAATGCGCACAATGCGTGGGTCGCGTTCAATGCAGTCCTAGGCCGAAGAGGTCATAGCCTAGGGTCACAAAACCTGTTTATTTGGGCAATTTCAATGGTGGCGAGTCTGACGTACATAAATCGCAGCAATGGCCGTTAGCAACGTCTGAATCTCACGAAATGTCTCATGCAGGTAGAAGACATATTGTTAGACTTGGGCTCCAAAGATGGGTCCCTACATCTCTGCAAACCAGAGTTACAGGGCTCCAAATTTGGTAAAATCACCCATAGGCTTTCATTGGGCCTCCTATTTACAGTTCCAAAATCTCACATCTTTTCAAAGGGCAATTACTCAGCAGTGGCAAATTTTCTAGCATTGTAGGGACCCTTAGGGGGAACATGACTGGTGAGTTTCGGGCCCCTAGGCCAAAGAGGTCATAGCCTAGGGTCACAAAAACCTGTTTATTTGGGCTATTTCAATGGTAGTGATGGTGACGTACATAAATCGCAGCAATGGCCGTTAGCAAAGTCTGAATCTCACGAAATGTCTCATGCAGGTAGAAGACATATTGTTAGACTTGGATTCCAAAGATGGGGTCCCTACATCTCTGCAAACCAGAGTTACAGGGGTCCAAAATTGGTAAAATCCCCCATAGGATTTCATTGCCTCCCTATTTCACTTTCCAAAATCTCACATTTTTTCAAAGGGCAATGGCTCAGCAGTACCAAATTTTCTAGCATTGTATGGACCCTTAGGGGGAACATGACTGGTGAGTTTCGGGCCCCTAGGCCGAAGAGGTCATAGCCTAGGGTCACAAAAACCTATTTATTTGGGCTATTTCAATGGTCGTGATGGTGGCGTACATAAATCGCAGCAATGGCCGTTAGCAACGTCTGAATCTCACGAAATGTCTCATGCAGGTAGAAGACATATTGTTAGACTTGGATTCCAAAGATGGGGTCCCTACATCTCTGCAAACCAGAGTTACAGGGGTCCAAAATTGGTAAAATCCCCCATAGGATTTCATTGCCTCCCTATTTCACTTTCCAAAATCTCACATCTTTTCAAAGGGCAATGGCTCAGCAGTACCAAATTTTCTAGCATTGTAGGGACCCTTAGGGGGAACATGACTGGTGAGTTTCGGGCCCCTAGGCCGAAGAGGTCATAGCCTAGGGTCACAAAAACCTGTTTATTTGGGCTATTTCAATGGTAGTGATGGTGACGTACATAAATCGCAGCAATGGCCGTTAGCAAAGTCTGAATCTCACGAAATGACTCATGCAGGTAGAAGACATATTGTTAGACTTGGATTCCAAAGATGGGGTCCCTACATCTCTGCAAACCAGAGTTACAGGGGTCCAAAATTGGTAAAATCCCCCATAGGATTTCATTGCCTCCCTATTTCACTTTCCAAAATCTCACATCTTTTCAAAGGGCAATGGCTCAGCAGTACCAAATTTTCTAGCATTGTAGAGACCCTTAGGGGGAACATGACTGGTGCGTTTCGGGCCCCTAGGCCGAAGAGGTCATAGCCTAGGGTCACAAAAACCTGTTTATTTGGGCTATTTCAATGGTAGTGATGGTGACGTACATAAATCGCAGCAATGGCCGTTAGCAAAGTCTGAATCTCACGAAATGTCTCATGCAGGTAGAAGACATATTGTTAGACTTGGATTCCAAAGATGGGGTCCCTACATCTCTGCAAACCAGAGTTACAGGGGTCCAAAATTGGTAAAATCCCCCATAGGATTTCATTGCCTCCCTATTTCACTTTCCAAAATCTCACATCTTTTCAAAGGGCAATGGCTCAGCAGTACCAAATTTTCTAGCATTGTAGGGACCCTTAGGGGGAACATGACTGGTGAGTTTCGGGCCCCTAGGCCCCTAGGCCGAAGAGGTGCCTAGGGTCACAAAAACCTGTTTATTTGGGCTATTTCAATGGTAGTGATGGTGGCGTACATAAATCGCAGCAATGGCCGTTAGCAACGTCTGAATCTCACGAAATGTCTCATGCAGGTAGAAGATATATTGTTAGACTTGGATTCCAAAGATGGGGTCCCTACATCTCTGCAAACCAGAGTTACAGGGGTCCAAAATTGGTAAAATCCCCCATAGGATTTCATTGCCTCCCTATTTCACTTTCCAAAATCTCACATCTTTTCAAAGGGCAATGGCTCAGCAGTATCAAATTTTCTAGCATTGTAGGGACCCTTAGGGGGAACATGACTGGTGAGTTTTGCCACTGCTGAGCCATTGCCCTTTGAAATGGTGTGAGATTTTGGAACGGTAAATAGGAGGCCCAATGAAAGCCTATGGGGGATTTTACCAATTTTGGACCCCTGTAACTCTGGTTTGCAGAGATGTAGGGACCCCATCTTTGGAATCCAAGTCTAACAATATGTCTTCTACCTGCATGAGACATTTCGTGAGATTCAGACGTTGCTAACGGCCATGGCTGAGATTTATGTACGCCACCATCACTACCATTGAAATAGCCCAAATAAACAGGTTTTTGTGACCCTAGGCTATGACCTCTTCGGCCTAGGGGCCCGAAACTCACCAGTCATGTTCCCCCTAAGGGTCCCTACAATGCTAGAAAATTTGGTACTGCTGAGCCATTGCCCTTTGAAAAGATGTGAGATTTTGGAAAGTGAAATAGGGAGGCAATGAAATCCTATGGGGGATTTTACCAATTTTGGACCCCTGTAACTCTGGTTTGCAGAGATGTAGGGACCCCATCTTTGGAATCCAAGTCTAACAATATGTCTTCTACCTGCATGAGACATTTCGTGAGATTCAGACGTTGCTAACGGCCATTGCTGCGATTTATGTACGCCACCATCACTACCATTGAAATAGCCCAAATAAACAGGTTTTTGTGACCCTAGGCTATGACCTCTTCGGCCTAGGGGCCCGAAACTCACCAGTCATGTTCCCCCTAAGGGTCCCTACAATGCTAGAAAATTTGGTACTGCTGAGCCATTGCCCTTTGAAAAGATGTGAGATTTTGGAAAGTGAAATAGGGAGGCAATGAAATCCTATGGGGGATTTTACCAATTTTGGACCCCTGTAACTCTGGTTTGCAGAGATGTAGGGACCCCATCTTTGGAATCCAAGTCTAACAATATGTCTTCTACCTGCATGAGACATTTCGTGAGATTCAAACGTTGCTAACGGCCATTGCTGCGATTTATGTACGCCACCATCACTACCATTGAAATAGCCCAAATAAACAGGTTTTTGTGACCCTAGGCTATGACCTCTTCGTCCTAGGGCCCCGAAACTCACCAGTCATGTTCCCCCTAAGGGTCCCTACAATGCTAGAAAATTTGGTACTGCTGAGCCATTGCCCTTTGAAAAGATGTGAGATTTTGGAAAGTGAAATAGGGAGGCAATGAAATCCTATGGGGGATTTTACCAATTTTGGACCCCTGTAACTCTGGTTTGCAGAGATGTAGGGACCCCATCTTTGGAATCCAAGTCTAACAATATGTCTTCTACCTGCATGAGACATTTCGTGAGATTCAAACGTTGCTAACGGCCATTGCTGCGATTTATGTACGCCACCATCACTACCATTGAAATAGCCCAAATAAACAGGTTTTTGTGACCCTAGGCTATGACCTCTTCGGCCTAGGGGCCTGAAACTCACCAGTCATGTTCCCCCTAAGGGTCCCTACAATGCTAGAAAATTTGGTACTGCTGAGCCATTGCCCTTTGAAAAGATGTGAGATTTTGGAAAGTGAAATAGGGAGGCAATGAAATCCTATGGGGGATTTTACCAATTTTGGACCCCTGTAACTCTGGTTTGCAGAGATGTAGGGACCCCATCTTTGGAATCCAAGTCTAACAATATGTCTTCTACCTGCATGAGTCATTTCGTGAGATTCAGACTTTGCTAACGGCCATTGCTGCGATTTATGTACGTCACCATCACTACCATTGAAATAGCCCAAATAAACAGGTTTTTGTGACCCTAGGCTATGACCTCTTTGGCCTAGGGGCCCGAAACTCACCAGTCATGTTCCCCCTAAGGGTCCCTACAATGCTAGAAAATTTGCCACTGCTGAGTAATTGCCCTTTGAAAAGATGTGAGATTTTGGAACTGTAAATAGGAGGCCCAATTAAAGCCTATAGGTGATTTTACCAAATTTGGAGCCCTGTAACTCTGGTTTGCAGAGATGTAGGGAACCCATCTTTGGAGCCCAAGTCTAACAATATGTCTTCTACCTGCATGAGACATTTCGTGAGATTCAGACGTTGCTAACGGCCATTGCTGCGATTTATGTACGTCAGACTCGCCACCATTGAAATTGCCCAAATAAACAGGTTTTGTGACCCTAGGCTATGACCTCTTCGGCCTAGGACTGCATTGAACGCGACCCACGCATTGTGCGCATTCTGGACAACACCAATTACTGGGTTTATACCCTTCTGGATCCACGGTACAAACACAATGTTCCAAAACTGCTTGAAGAAAGAGCCAGACAGGTCAAAATGGAAGAATACCAGCAGGCCCTTGTGGAGACTTTAGAGAGGAGATTGACATCCTCCCCCTCCTCTAGCCAGTTGTACGCCGACAGACTGACTTCCGCAAACCCAGGACGACCAGGAGGGCAGCAAACAACACAAGCCGCAGCTAGTGCCCAAAAGGGAATGGTATCGGCAGTGTCCTTGGAGTGGGAAAATTTTCTGACACCCATGCAGCAGCACACAGAACAGCAAGCATGCAGATCCACCTCCAACACCGATCGCCTGGAGAAGATGGTCAAGGACTACATGTCAGATGGCGTAGCTGTGTTGAACAATCCATCTGCACTCTTCAACTATTGGGTATCGAAGCTAGACACCTGGCACAAACTGGCAATGTACGCAATAGAGGTGCTGGCTTGCCCGGCAGCCAGCGTTATGTCGGAACGCTGTTTCAGTGCTGCCGGAGGCATCGTCACAGATCGGCGGCGTATCCGCCTCTCCACAGAAAATGCAGACCGTCTGACTCAAATTAAAATGAATCAATCCTGGATTGGAAACGACTACGCAACACTCCCGGACCCCAACCAAGTAACATGAACAATGAACATCTGTGATGGGTTAGTGTTTCCGGTCCCTGTTTATTGAACCTCTCATCTGTATTACATTTATGACTGCATGGCGACAAAATGCAAATTGCTATCCGCACGCTTCTTGTCCTCATGCAAGGCCTGGGTTGTTGTGTCTCAAAGCGTGGCCTTCTCCTCCTGCGCCACCCTCCTCCTGTTCCATCACGTGTGCTGCTGCTGGGTTAGCGTTACCGGTCCCTTTTCCTGGAACCTCTTATATGTATTACATTTATGACTGCATGCCGACAAAAAGCATGTTACCTGTGCAAAAAAAACAGACATTTCCCGCATTTAAAAGACAGTTTTCCCTTTGAAACTTTAAAATCGATTTTCTCAAAAATTATAAGCTCTTTTTGCTAAATTTTTTTTCCTCTTGTACCCACTCCCAAGGTGCACATACCCTGTAAACTTGGGGTATGTAGCATGTAAGGAGGCTTTACAAAGCACAAAAGTTCGGGTCCCCATTGACTTCCATTATGTTCGGAGTTCGGGTCGAACACCCGAACATCGCGGCCATGTTCGGCCTGTTCGGCCCGAACCCGAACATCTAGATGTTCGCCCAACACTAGTCGGGAGTGCGTCGATAGCGGCGTTCAAATGCCAGACGACCAACGCAATGCAGCGGGTATACATTACCTGTTCCGGCCGGCGCGAGTCACCGATGTCTTCTTCTCCGCTCTGCTCCAGACCGTTCCTGCAGCTACACAGAACTTTCTGTCCCGGGAGGAAGTTTAAACAGTAGAGCGCCCTCTACTGTTTAAACTTCCCCTGGACAGGAAGTTCAGTAGCTGCAGGAACGGTCTGGAGCGGAGCGGAGAAGAAGACAGCGGTGACTCGCGCCGGCCGGAACAGGTAATGTTACAGGGGGGGGGGGGGGGGGGGAGGCAGCTCCACAGATTGTGATCGGTTTCAGGCTGAAATCGATTTACAATCTGTTTGCAGTAAAGATGGCCATACAATCCCTCTCTGATCACATTCGATCAGAGAGGATCTATCTGTTGGTCGAATCTGATGGCAAATCGACCAGTGTATGACCACCTTATAAATTATAACATGAATACACTAGCAGCAATTAAATAAACTAATAATGCACATTCTCAGTCAGTGGCTGGATAGTGTGATGGTTAAGGGCTCTGGTTCAGACACAGGGCTCAAATTTTCCTGTTCAGTAAACCAACACCTATTCAGTAGGAGACCTTGGGCAAGACTCCCTAATACTGCTACTGCCTATATAGCAGGCCCTAGTGGCTGCATCTCTGGCGCTTTGAGTCCGCCAGGAGAAAAGCTAGTAATGAGCATAATGACCTAACTATGATTACGCAAAATTATGATTATTGCCATAATTGAAAATTCGTAAGTTTGTGAAATTACACGAAATTGTGCGTTTATGTGGAATTTTGTAATTACTATCGTTTTTCGTAATTACGATCGTTTTCGTAACGTAAACAAATTGGAATTTTGTGTTTAACGTCTAAATTCAGCTGTTCTCGAAATTGTGCTCCAGTCCAGAGCCTCCTGTTACATTTAAAGTGACAACACGTGCAGGGACCTTTGCATTATCAGATATTGCAAGGCCCAAAATCAAGTGTCTCTGCATGCATGACCGCTAAGTACACCTTGGCAAAGATCACCTATCTTAGAAGTGGCTGCAGGTAGAGTCTCCTAACACATTTAAAGCTAAAGCACCTGCAGGGACCTCTGCATTATCAGATATTTCAAGGCCCAAAGCCAAGTGATTCACATGCATGACCGCTAAGTGCACCTCGGCAAAGAGCACATGTATCAGGAGGCTCTACCTGCAGCCACTTCTAAGACATTTAAAGAGACAGCATGGGCAGGGGCCTTTTCATCGTCAGTAATTGCAATCAATAAGTGAATTTCCTGAGTTTATCAATTGCTTAAATTTGCATAATTACTATTAAAAACAAAATTATTCAATTTTCGTAATTAAAATAACTGTTTCTATAGAAAACACGAAATTTCGCGTTAACTTCTTGCTGACTGCTCCACGCCAATTGGCGTGAGCAGTGCGGCAGCCCCAGGACCGATCCACGCCGATTGGTGGGAACGGACGTCTATGGGGCTAGCAGGAGATTGCGCGCGCATCTCCTTCTTGGAAGGAGGCTTGGAAGGAGGCCGCCTTCAGTCTCCCAGCGGCCTCGGGAGACTGTTAGACACCGCTCGGGAGACTGTTAGACGGCAAAACCGCTGTCTAATTACTTTGTACAGTGCTGCGATCTGCAGCAGCACTGTACTGGGGACAGCCGTGTGACACGGCTGTCCCCTCTGTCAGTGCGGAAGTGATCCACTGTCATAAGCTGAAGCCTATGACAGCCGCTCACGCTGATTGGCTAGAGGGAGGGAGCAGTGTTGCCAACTCATCCCTTTAATTACTGACACATCTAAGTTATACAGGTACTGGGGCTACTTACACACAATCAGTGCCTTAACTGCATCTACCTAGCCACGAAACCTGTGTAATTCATATGTGTCAGTAATTAAAGGGATGAGTTGGCAACACTGGGAGGGAGGGAAAGAGCGGGGAAAAATAAAAAATAAAGAAGTAAATGGTAAAAATAATCAAATAAATATTTATTTTAAAAAAAACACATGGGGGGGGGGGGCGCGATCAGACCCCACCAACAGAGAACTCTGTTGGTGGGGAGAAAAGGGGGGGGGGAATCACTTGTGTGCTGAGTTGTACGACCCTGCAGCATGGCCTTAAAGCTGCAGTGGCCAATATCATGAAAAAGGGCCTGGTCTTTACGAGGGTTAACACTGCAGTCCTCAAGTGGTTAAACACGAATTTGCGCCAAAACGCAAAATTACGTGATGGAAATTTCGTTTACGGAATTCTGAATTACTATTTGTAAGGCAATTAAAAAATTACGAATTCGCAACGTAGTGGCAAAATTTGTGTCCGCAATTATGGAAACATGAAATTATGCACATTTCAGCTCAACACTAAGAAAAACGCAATATAAATGTTCTGTGTCAAAAGCCTGGTACAAACATGCAATATTCATTGTTCAATTTTACCACTGCTATGTAAAATAAGAGTATACCTACACAATAATCTATATTTATAGTATTCAATATCCCTTGGCCCTCATGCTACATGGAGATTTGTAAATTGGTAATTTATTGGCCATTTAAACTGGATGTGTGTACCAGGCTTGAAGGTGGCCACAAATGATACAACAAAAATATTTAATTTCACCTCAGTTCTATAAAAACAATTGGTTGAACAAAAAAAATGTTTTGTTTATTTTTGATTCGAGTGAGAAATGTGATTTAATTTCCCGTTTTCATGACCATTGCATAGTGTAGGATAGATTGTCAATTTCTTGATCTATAGACTACAGCAATTTTATTTACTTTTAATATTTTTATTATAATTGTTGAACACCTGTGTGTGAGACATTGGTCAAATTTTTTTAAATGTTTAAAAAAATGAATTGTAAGTCTCAAATTGAATAGACATATTTATGAATGAAGAGATATGTAAATATGTTCTAACATACAGGCCTATATTCAATTTATTCTCACAAGAAATGGTTTCACACCTTCTTAATAAAAAATGAAAAAATGATTCCAGCCCACAGCAAGCAATAAAGTTATTGATGATGATGATAATTATTATTATGATATTAGTTTTCCCCCTGCCTTTTGGTAATTTTTTTTCTACTGATAAGTGCTAAAAAGTTATTTTGCAAATAGTATGAAAATACATATCCTGGGAGACATCTCAGGAAACAAGTTAGCTGCATATGGGCTAATGTCTTAATATATTAATGCAGCTATTTATAAAAAAAAAAGGAAGATAGAGGAAAATAGTTTTTTCTGTCTTCTGCCACCACATATTACACACACTGATCATTTCTCCTTGCTGGCTTACACAATGATTGCAGCTATTTTAAACTCTGGAACTAAAGCCAGTGCTGGTCGTAATGGAAAAATCTACGCTTACGGATCATTACGCGTAATTTTACGCTATTACGCATTACGCAATTACGGTTACGGCGTAGAAAATAATCTACGGTACATCACTGTAATTACGCGTAAACTTACGCAGTTACGCGTAAGGATACCGTAATGTAGGCGCTTACACTACGATGTTACGCGTAGTGCTGTAATACCCATTAATGCGTATTTTTTTACGCATACGGACGATATGTACGCAATAGCCGTCAATGTGACAGTTATTGCGTACATATCATTCGTATGCGTCAAAACGTACGCTTATACTGAAGGGCGGGAGAAGATACTATTGGTTGCTTAGGATGTTGACTGATTGGCTACTCTTAGAAAAAGGGAGTTTTTACGTTAGTAATTACGCATAAAATTACGCGTAAGTGTTCGTAAAATTACGCATACTTAGCAATTACGGTAGACAGTGTAATTACGACACCACTCTACTGCTTACGCGTAAATAATTACGCGTAAGACCGTAATTTACGCGTAGGGCTTACGCGTAAATTTACATTGAATTACGATGCGTAATTACGCTCATGCGTAATTTCGGCCCAGCACTGACTAAAGCGTGTGGTCCTTCACCACATGTAATAACCAATGTATAATGTATGTATGATGCAGCAGATGCAATCATATATCATACAAAGCAACCACTGTGCTGTTCCTTGCACCAGTTCTTGGAAGGATCTGCTTTTGTAAAAAGAAATTTAAAAAAAAGGTTCTTTGTAAGTTAATGGACCACTCGTGCGAAAAATTGTATCATTTAAAATATATGTAAACACATAACAATAAGACGTAAATTTTTCTGTCCAGAGTAAAATGAGCTATAAATTACTTTTCTCCTATGTTGCTGTCACTTACAGTAGTTAGTAGGTATCTGACAGAACTGATGTTTTGAACTAGTCCATCTCTTCATGGGGGATTTTCAGCATGACCTTTATTCTTTATAAAGACACTCCTTGAACAGGATTTATGCAAAGATGCTGGCCAGCCTCCCTGCTCACTGCACACTATTTTGGCAGTTGGACGGAGCAACTACCATTCACTAAGGGGATTTGAAAATAAAGAAAACCGTGGGAACCACCGATAAGGAGAGGGGCTAGTACAAAACCAGTGAGGTTTGGACGATTTTTAATACCTAATGTAAATGATAAGGAGCAGAAGAGAAAAGTACCGTATTTTTCGGACTATAAGACGCACTTTTTCTCCCCTAAAAGTGGGGGGGAAAAGTTCCTGCGTCTTATAGTCCGAAAAGTTGTCCCCCACAGGCAGGTGCAGGACGTAGCGGAAGCCTTTACCTATCCAGCCGTGGCTCCTAGTCCTGCATCCTGCTTTTTATTTCTCCAGATTGAGATGAAGCGGGCTCCTAGGTGCTCTGGCTTTTATCGGCTTCCATGTGGATGATGAGCGGCACTTGGGCTCCCTGGATGCCCTGTGCTCGCTTGTTAGGTGGCAACGCAACACATCTGCAGCTCCACCACCGCTGACATTGTTTCTTTGCCGCCGCTGCTGCTGCCTGTTACCGCAGTTCCAGATGGTCCTCGTGACTCCAGCAGGGCTTCGGGTTCACTAGCGCTGAGGATTCCCCCGCCGAGACCCCAGTCGATGCCTGTGCAGCTAAAGGGGATGGCCCACGTGACTCCAGCTCCTCCACCGCCAAGAAGGATTCCGCCCGCCGAGACCCCGACCGATGCCTGTTACCGGGCGCACTAAGTGGGCGGCTACACCGGATGGCCCACGTGGCTCCAGCTCCTCCACCGCCAATAAGGATTCCCCCCGCCGAGACCCCGGCCAATGCCCGTTACCGAGCGCACTAAGTGGGCAGCTACACCGGATGGCCCACGTGGCTCCAGCTCCTCCACCGCCAAGATGGATTCCCCCTGCCGAGACCCCGGCAGATCTTAGTTACACCACGTGGTTCCAGCATCACCAACGCTGATGATTCCCCCGCCGGGACCGGACCAATGCCTGTTAGCTGGCGCACCACGTGGGCAGCTCCAGCGGATGGAGCCAAAGGATTCCCCCTACCAGAATCCCGGCCGATATTCCTGTGGAGCTGCCTGTGACCCAGACGAACCACAAGGGCAGCTCCAGCTGATCTCCTGAAGTGGATCCAGCCCCACCACCGCAGTTCACAGCAGCTGAGACCCCACGCTGATCGGAGACCTGGACTGATCACAATGAAGGCTGCTTCAATCTCTGTCCGGACCAACAGCACACAGCAGCCCTTCCACTGCCGGTAATTGTACTGTGGGGTCAGTGTAGGTTGTGGGGTCAGTGCAGACTAGTGTAGGTTTTGGGGTCAGTGTAGGTTTTGGGGTCAGTGTAGCTTGTGGGGTCAGTGTAGCTTGTGGGGTCAGTGTAGCTTGTGGGGTCAGTGTAGCTTAGTGTAGGTTGTGGGGTCAGTGTAGCTTAGTGTAGGTTGTGGGGTCAGTGCAGCTTAGTGTGGGTTGTGGGGTCACTGTAGCTTAGTGTAGGTTGTGGGGTCAGTGTAGCTTAGTGTAGGTTGTGGGGTCAGTGCAGCTTATGGGGTCAGTGCAGCTTAGTGCAGGTTATGGGGTCAGTGCAGCTTAGTGTAGGTTGTGGGGTCAGTGCAGCTTATGGGGTTAGTGCAGCTTAGTGTAGGTTGTGGGGTCAGTGCAGCTTATGGGGTCAGTGCAGCTTAGTGTAGGTTGTGGGGTCAGTGCAGCTTAGTGTAGGTTGTGGGGGCAGCAGGGGTTAGTGTAGTGTAGCTAGTGGGGCAGCAGGGGTTAGTTTAGCTGGGCAGTGTAGTTTAGATAGACAGCTTGGGGGGGGGGGGGGGGGGAAGGACCATGGTTTTTTCCATGGTTTTTGTCCTCTGAATCTAGGTGCGTCTTATAGTCCGGAGCGTCTTATAGTCCAAAAAATACGTTTTAGCTCATTTTACTGTGGAAAAAATGTACTTCTTATTTGTATGTGTTTTGATGTATTTGAAATTTTATGATTTTTGTGATAGTGGCCCTTTAAATGCTCCAGTCACATATCTAAATACAGTATAATCTCGTTATAGGAAACTCCAAGAGACCAGGAAGGGTGGTTTACTACACCGGAAGTTTCCTATATCAGAAATTGTGCTAAAATGGCCCAGCATGCCCTGGTACATTCCATGCTGCAAAAGACCAACACTGCCAACCCACTGATCCAGTATTACTAGGCCACAGTTGCAATGCAGGTCTCATGCACTACAGACTTCTGGAGGCAAATCCACTGTGTGCACAGTAAATAGTTAAGATTAGTTGATGGTGCCCATGCATGTACAATCTCGATTGTAGCTAGGTACAATTGGTAAAATAAAAATATCCATTTCATGCTGGAAATTGGGTAATTTCAATGCCACCACTATTTCGATTTGAAGGGAGGAAAGAGTCTCCTGCTAGCTATTCCTAGAAGGAAGAAATGGTTATTTGCAAACCTAACTAGCAAAATTACAATTTATAAGAAAGAATAAACAGTACGGTAGTATGACTCTTTAGAGGGCAGATTCTTTGTAGCAACAATCAGATGACCAGAACAGGCACAAGACTAAAAGTTTGTTTAAGCCATAGAGCAATTTTTCGGCACGCGAGCTACTTTAGAAATCGCTGAGCCCACGAGATCTGACAACCATTCTCCCCCAGCACAGTGTAACGAAACGCTGGGGAATTCTTCTCCACCTTCCAAGAGTAGCAAATAGCTGCAGAATCCCTCTCTACTATACAGTGTCATGGATCCCCATGAACAAGAATTGGCCCATCATTAGTGACAAGTGCACAGCAATATGGCCAAATAGCTTCAGAAGGATTTTGAAGCTATTTGCTTTGTTTGAAGGGACTATTTTGTTTCGTCATTTCATCGCTCGTTCTCGTACCACCGCACATCTGACCCACCAACTTCGGCCCGACATCTTGCAGCATGCGCGATCGTCCGTGCGACCAATTTCCATCCCGAAATTGGTCGCTTTGTCGGTCTGGCATGCACTTGGAAGCACTGATTTTCATCCAATTAGATTATAATAATCGAATTGGATGGTTGTTCGGCTGCCAAGTCGCCTGATGTATGGACACCTTAATACATCAGTAAGAGCAGATAAGTAAAGGTGGCCACTAACGGTCCAATTTCTAGCGAAAAATCGTTAGAGCGACCAGAAGTTCTGATCGGATTGGTTGTAAATAATCTCCATTGGTGGACACAATCAATTATGAACAAGTGAAAAAAATGTTGTCCAAATGAATTTTTGTTGAACCAAAATTTGGATTTTCTTGTTGGTTGTGATAGATAGGAAGCAAAGATTGGTTCGTTGATGGTGTAGTGAAAAATGTACTACAATATTTCACTTCCGATCAGGATTTCTGATCACTCGAATGATTTTTCGCTAGAAATTGGAACGTTAGTGGACAGCTTTAAGCTTATGCTTAGCTGAAGGGCAGATTGTGAGTGGTTGTAGCTTTTCCAGTGAGCCTCCAGTCAGTCTATTCACATAGTCATCCTGCAAGGCACAGCAGGTGAGAATGAGAACCTCCGCAAGAGTGAGAAATTCTGTCAGGCCTTGTTAAGACTTGCTTCCAGCACTTTCATCCTCAAAAACAGATGAGAAGAAAATGGACAGAAAATTACTATTCTTTTTTTACATCTGGACCTCATTGAGACATCACTTAGAAAACATGAAAACATCTACTTGCCATGATTATGAAAACTTTTAAACGGACCATATTTTTTTTTAAAGTGGCTTTCATTTCTAAGTTGCCACCTAATGCTTGGATTATCCTATTCCAATGGTGTCTGTGTTTTTTCCCCCTGAATTCTGAACACTTATTACACAGAATTAAAGTAGAACTCTAAATTGTAGGCACATATCTGAGGAAACAGTGACGCATGCTCACCTCCACTCAAGCTGACACTTGTCTCCCGGTGCATAGATCCAGTGATGGTATGCACTGCTGAAAGTCACTGGCTATGGCACTTTGAAAACAGCAGCTCTAATTTCTTCTTCTGGACATTACTTCATTCTCTCTTTGCTAGAGTTAATGGAATGGAGGATGGAAATAGACATTGGCCACAATTCACCAAAGGTGTCTCCTTTCTTTAACAAGGATTCTTATCACCTTGATAAACCATTTAGTATTCATTAAGCAATTTAAGGATTGATTGGATCCTTAACTTAGGGGCCCATACACTCAGCCGATTTTCTGGCCGACAGATCAATCCAGATCGATCGATCGCAAATCGGTTGGCCAATCGACCGATCGATGGACGATTTCGATCGATTTCGATGGATTTCCATCGAACTGGCAGGGTGGAAAATTTAGGTCGATCTGATGAGATTGCTTATCATTTTGCATTGGCCTTAATGGAAATCTGATGGCAAAAAAATGCCATCAGATCGAATTTCAATAGATATCAAACTGAAATCTATTGGAATTCTATCCTGGTAAAAAATGTTCTAAAAACACATCAGATAGGTCATCAGATGCATTTCTTATCCATCTGCTGCCAATCTGACGAGTGTATGGGCACAGAGTACCTACAGTAAATTACACCTTATAATTAACTTACTCCTCCTAACACTTTATCAGTGATCAAACAGGTGAATAACTCACCAGTTCACTAGGAAATGGGCATTATTTTTAAACCTTGGCCCTCCATTGGCAAAACTGCTGTGACAGTTTTTACCCAAAGTCTTACCAAAAAAGTCTGGAGCTTTGTGACCACCCCACCAGTGTTTTCATAGTTAGCCCCCGTCTCAGTGGCGCCTAACAGAATGCGGCCACCGAGTGGGGGGCAGGAGATTTAAACCTTCAAAAATTATACTGTGAATACATCTGCTGCACTATCCAGATCTATTCCTAACCAGTATAAAACCTATAAAACCATTCCATACATAGCGTAACAGTAGGTTCACATTTGTTCTAAAAACGTATCCGTGGCCTCTAAAAACGTATCTGTGGCTCTGGTTTCAAACCGGACCCACGGATACCAATGTTAAAAATAGCAGCCCTCTTCACTTAAATTAAAATGGATCCTCCTGCGTTCAGGGGGATCCGTGTTGTAAAATGAGCGGACGGTCCGCGTTTGCATGATTTTCACGGACCGCACATGGAGCCGGATACAGAGAGGGGTAGTGAAAATGAATAGGGAAATGGATCCCCCTCTACACAGACAGCTATTGACACAGAAACGGATCCGTTTTCTGTGTTCCAGCCTATGGGTGGGGAGGGGGCTGCCATGCTGGAGGGGAAAGCAGCCAGGATGGGGTGACAGCGGTCGGCGGGGAGGGGGATCATCCCCCCCCTCCCTCACTTGGGTCCCCCTTCCGTGTTCCTCCCCCTCCAGCTATTTGCGCAAAAGTTGTTAAAAGTTGTTAAAGTGTAATGTAGGCAGCGAGCGCGGAACCTTACCTTAACTACCTCCGCTCGCCGCATCACTTCCTGCAATGCCACCCTCCGAAGTATACAGGGTGACATTGCAGGAAGTCAAGCGGTGAGCGGTGGAACGCAAGTAAAGAAGATAAGGTTCCCCGCTCGCTGCCTTCATTACATTTTAACAACTTTTGTACAAATAGCTGGAGGGGGAGCGGGGACGGGGAGGGAGGCGACCCCCCCTTCCCACCAACCGCTGTCGACCCGTCCTGGCTGATTTCCCCTCCAGTTCGGCGCCCTTCCCCCCCCCCCCCCCCCCCCCCCCCCCACGGCTGGGCATACATTTACACGGACTGGAAACATATACTGCAAATATATGAATAAACAGGAAGAATGGAGAAAAAAAAAAATTACCAAATCGAATCCGTTTCAAACAGATCCGATCTGCAGTGGACAACTGTGGACCTAGCCTAATACTGCCACAAGAGTTCTAACACACACTGCCCCCTTTGTGCCGGTGCAAAACATGCTCACATTTGTGACTCCATACATCCGAAATATACTAGTAGCTCATTGAAGTTTAATATAACAACTCTTTAATTCTCAATAAAAACATAAAACAGACCATCGTACAATATAATCAATGTAAAGTGCAAATGACTGCGCTGATTGAGCACTTACAGACTCCTGAATGCCATGGAGTAAGTGTGTCAGAAGAGATGGTGTCTCCCAGGGCCCTGTAGCTAATTGATATTTGCAGTGTCCCGCTATCCCCATCTCCCTACCTCCGCTGTCTCCGGGCGTTCACTTCCTGGTACCACGCTTCCTCCTCACTGCATCTTATGTGCTGCTGTCCTTGGCAGAAGTACGTCTGACGTAGTGAGGAAGAAGCGTGGGCGGGATCCAAGCATTGGGGCACCTGTGCACTGGTGAATAGGAGTCCACACACGTTTCTGCTTCTGGACACTAATCTTAGAAGGCTTCAAAAACTTGCAAGTTACACAATCTTTATAGACCTCATGAGCTCGTAAGCACTACACAATTTTTCCGCCGATTTTTACGATGACCAGAGATTTTTGAAATGACGAGTGATCATTTCTGTGATCTCGCAACGTGGGTACTGGTGTGCGATTACGATAACAACATTTGGTGATGTGCTGTGATAATGACTGTCACGGTGGACGGGCCCTTTCACACTAGGGTGGTGCGGTGCTACTGCAGCCTAATGGAAGTCTATGGAAAAATTCATACTTTCCACGCTGCAGTGCGCTGCGCCAGAAGTGCCCAATTTAACGCTAGCGCAGAACTACGTTACCACGCGGCTCCTGCAGCAATCTGCGTCGGCCTGGAAGTCATGTTAGTCTATGGCAACACAGGGTTTTTTAAAACTGCTTTGCAACGTCGCGGTGTGCATGTGCGGAAGCGTATTTTTACAATATGCTTCAGTGCACTTCTGCATACAGAAGCAGGAAGTGATCACACACGCGCTTCACTTCCTGCTTGGCCTAATGCCAGACAGGGAACACGGTGTACTAAGACGGTGTTCCCTGAAGGCCTGTTTTTGGCGGTGCAATGCGGTGCGGCAGGCGAAAACGCCAATTTACATTGTGAAACCAGCCTTAAAGGAGTTGTAAGGCAAATTTAAATAAAATAAACGCTACTTACTGGGGGCTTCCTCCAGCCCCAAGCTCCCATGACCTCCCTCGCCGCATCTCTGCGCGCAGCCGTTTGCCGGAGCTCCGACCCGGTCCCCGGCGATGACGTCAGAGCGACCTCCAGGTCGCTCTGTACTGCGCCTGCGCGATCGGCGCTGTCAATCACCGCCACATGGGCCGGAGCGGACTGCGCAGGCGCAGAACTACTGCGCCTGCGCAGTCCGCTCCGGCCCACGTGGCAGTGATTGACAGTGCCGATCGCGCAGGCGCAGTACAGACTCAGAGCGACCTCCAGGTCGCTCTGACGTCATCGCCGGGGACCGGGTCGGAGCTCCGGCAAACGGCTGCGCGCAGAGATGCGGCGAGGGAGGTCATGGGAGCTTGGGGCTGGAGGAAGCCCCCGGTAAGTAGCGTTTATTTTATTTAAATTTGCATTACAACTCCTTTAAGATCCCCAATGACTCCGAGCAAAGTACTGTGATCGCTTGACTTCCTGTTTGCGCTTGTCATGTACCATCATGTGACATTGCGCATAGCTGCCCGAAGGTAGATGGATCGGAAAATGCTCATCATCGGGGGAGGTCACTGGGATCCATCTTCCTGGGTTGTCAGGTGAGTATTCAGCTTTAGAATCATCTGCCACAGTATAGCATGTAGGCTGCTCTTGTGAGCAGTAAGGAGCATGTGTCACTATCAGACATAATCATTATCACCAGTAGAGACTGTACCACTTGCTGGAAAATCCATAACATAGAAACTGACCTTCACAAATGTAAATGAATGTCTCCTATGCACATTAGCAATTTAATATGATTCTAGGCCCATTAAAATTACCAAAGCCCTTAGAGAAGGTAATACATCCATGCACTTTATTTCCATACAGTTCATGCATCTGGGGTGTTTTAGGTTTTCTTTCCAAAGCTGATTGGATGGACTCCCAGTTCATGGCTTGTCTGCAAGTACTGTCATTGTACTGGGTGTAGCCATTATGGAATTCTTCATCAATCCATCATTATTTCTGCCAGCTGCCTAAAAGTACAAACTGTAGACTGCAGTTACCCACTTTAAATTCACAGTATTTTGTTTCAACACTTAAAAACAAGAAAGGAAATGCTATAGCTACAGATGGCGTGATTGACATGAGTACATATTGCTAACAGACAACTGCAGATAAAACCGCATTGATCTTACAAAATAACATAAAGTTCTTGTTGCAAGCAAGTGCAGGCATAATACCCTGGAAACGAAACATTGCTTCTATAATTTGGCCAAACAGTGCTATGCAAAAGAGTATCGTAAAGTTTCATTTATCACCCAGAACTTATTATGGTATATTGATGACATTTTGTCAGTGTCATCATTGGTCCCTAAGTACATGATGTTGAGAATATCAGCTCATTGTATCCTTTATTTCTATTACAAATTGTGGCAGAAGTGACTGAAGTGTAAGATGGAAAAGACTGAGGCAGATTGACAAAGCAGCAGCTCACTCATCTCAAGTTGTAGTTGATAAAGCAAGAGCATGTGGCTTTGAGATCTTGCAGCATCCGACCAAAAGACCATACTTGTGACACAATTTTTGCGGAGACATTTTTCACAAAAGATGATTTTTTTGCACAATAAATTCTCATTTTTACAGGCAACAATTCGACCATCATGTCACTGAACAAGCAATCATTCATATCCCCATAGACTCCCGCAGTAATTAGTGTGATTGCAGAAACAATAGTTTCTGTGATAGTTTTTTTTTTTCCAGCCACAAAGGATGCTCTAAGATCAGGCCAGATGGATCAGGGAACGATCTTTCGTTGGCGGAGATCCCCCGATCTATGATTCAGGGAGTTTGTTGGGACCGCCACAATCTAGATGCATTAAGCATATGGTAGATGAGACATTTACGGATCTTACCAATGGTGATAGGCAACTGTTAACTGTTGGATTGTTTATTTTGTATTATTGTACGCTGTATCCTGTTGTACAGCACCACAAAAGATGCTGGCGCTACATAAACTTATAATAATAATAATAGGCAAGACATTTAGCAAGAAGTATTCTGACGAGTTGTCAACAGAGAATGCTGTCACTTATTAAAAGGCAGACTTTGGACCAGAAGTTATTAATGTAATTACATTTCCACCAAATCTGAAGCATTGTGCCTATGGCGCCAGTAGAGATGGGCAGAACGGTTCGCCAGCGAATGGTTCCAGGCGAACTTTGGGGGTTCGCGTTCGCCTGGACCAGGCGAACTATTGCGGAAGTTCGATTCTCCCCAAAATGCACTATGAGGGTCAACTTTGACCCTCTGCATCACAGTCAGCAGGCACATTGTAGCCATTCAGGCTACACTAAGCCCTGGAGCCCCACCCCCCCTTATATAAGGCAGGCTCGCTGGCCATGACACTCACTCGTGTGCCTGCTGCAAATAGACAGACTAGGGAGAGCTGCTGCAGATTTTTTCTCCTAGGGAAAGATTAGTTAGGCTATTGGCTTGCTCCTGGCTGATTGTTATTGCTAAAATAGCACCCCTCAACAGCTCTTTTGAGAGCTAATGTTTTCCTGATGTGTTTTTTTGTGTGTGTTGCTCACTGACACTGACATTATACAGCCCTATCTGTTGCAGCTGGACCTTGGTAATTGTTATTACTGTGCCAGCCAGGCCCTGCCTAACTATCTATACTGGGACACCTACCTATGCCTACCTAACTACTGGGGCACCTACTTACCTATACGGGGACGCCTACCTACCTACCTATACTAGGGGACCTACCTATGCCTACCTACCTATAGTGGGTCTCCTACCTATGAATAGCTAACTACTGGAACACCTACCTACCTATACTGGGTCTCCTACCTATGTCTAACTAACTACTGAGGCACCTACATATGCCTACCTACCTATACTGGGACTCCTACCTATGCCTAGCTAACTACTGAGGCACCTACCTATGCCTACCTACCTATACTGGGACTCCTACCTATGCCTAGCTAACTACTGAGGCACCTACCTATGCCTACCTACCTATACTGGGACTCCTACCTATGCCTAGCTAACTACTGAGGCTCCTACCTATGCCTACCTACCTATACTGGGACTCCTACCTATGCCTACCTACATACAAGAAGATAATAAGGTCGTTGCTTCATTGTGGACAGACCAAATTTGATCAGCTGGACAGTCACTGTTGTTCTATCATTGAGCTACCACAGCCGGGCGACCATATGGGCTGGAAAACTGCCACGGCCTGCACTCTGGCCATGTTGCGCATCAGTCCAGCACAGCTGTTTGCGGTGCGTTACACAGTGAGTTTGGTGTGTCAGTGTGAAGCAGAACTCTAATTACACTCCCTGATTGATGTATACACATGCAAGATGTTTGAAAGCACTTTAGGCCTGCAATTTAGCATTCAATGTGATTTCTGCCCTTAAAACGCTGCTTTGCGTCACATCCAGATTTTTCCCTGGGACTTTGGGCATGTATCCCACTCCGCCATGCCCCCCTCCAGGTGTTAGACCCCTTGAAACATCTTTTCCATCACTTTTGTGGCCAGCATAATTTTTTCTATTTTTCAAAGTTCGCATCCCCATTGAAGTCTATTGTGGTTCGCGAACTTTTCTGCGAACCGAACCTTCCGCGGAGGTTCGCGAACCTAAAATCAGAGGTTCGGCCCATCTCTAGTCGCCAGCACAATGTTAGGATTGCTGAGTTTATCTTGTTAAGAAAGGCTGGAGCTTTATACTATCTTAGCTCTAGCTTACATGCAGTCTTCTGTGTTTAATTTGCAATAAAACATTTGTATGTCAGTTTGGTGATAACACATGTTTGCACACTGTTATATTAGCCAAGTTATAGATGGGTGCTGAATGCTGGAAGGTGGTTGGCATCCATATGACCTATGACAAGAAAAACTGAGAAATCACTCATATTTATGAAGTTTTATTGATGCAATATAATCGTATTCAAGGTTTCGTGGTCACACAGAACCCCTTTTCCAAGGAAATAAGAATCACAGGCTGGTCCTTATAGCTCCAAACACCAAGCAGCCACCAGCACTTACACATCACTTTGGCAAGTGTTTGGATCAGGCCTGTGATTATTATTGCCCTGTGACCACAATATTTTGTATACAATTATAATGAATAAATAGAACTTAATAAATAATTAAAGGGAACCTGAGGTGAGTGGGGTATGGAGGCTGCCATATTTATTTCCTTTTCAATAATGAAAGTTGCCTGGCTGTCCCCCTGACCCCGTGTCTCCCGTGTTTATCCATAGACTCTGAACAAGCATGCAGATCACGTGCTCTGGCCATGTGGCCCATGAGTAGCCACATGCTTGTTTCAGGGTGGTGACTCGGACACTACTGAAGCCATAAGATCAACAGGACTGCCAGGCAACTGGTATTGCTAAAATGAAACAGATATGGCAGCCTCCATATACCTCTCACTTCAGGATCACTTAAAAGTGCATGCTGGATAATGAACCTCAGGTTAGCAGACACCAATGCCAAGTGACTGAGAATCCTAGCCTGCTGCCCTTCTCCAGACCACACAGCCTAACAGGTAAGTGAATTCTATCCAGTATGATTTGCATAGTTTAGTGAATGATTGTGCATGTGAATGGGATATTTTGCTACTTTATTGTTGTTTATGTTTTTTACCTTTCCTGAATGATCTGTGTAGCAGCATTCTGTTGTATTAAAGTGACACGAAAGCGGAAAAAAACATATGATATAATGAATTGTATGTGTAGTACTTATAATAAATAGAACATTAGTAGTAAAGTGTGGTTAGGGTGTCTTGGCACCCTATGGAAAAAATACAGGAGACAAAAGAGGGAGCCCGATAGTGCAGTATGTCAATAATAGGTATGTGGAGAAATTAATTGATTGAAAGAGCTACTCATAAAGGAGGGTTGCAAGGGGCAACCGACCACAGGAAGCAGGTGGAGACCATAAACCCGACTCCACTTGGGGTGGTTGGGACACTCTGCTGGTTTTTCACACAGGCCCATGTACTTTGGTCAATATCAGGACCATCCGTCTGTGTCAATGCAGGGTGGTGTTTTACCTATGTCTTCCAATATCAACTCTGGGTATTCTTTGCCATCCACTGATCACATTTTGTCTACCCAGACTGTTGAAGCTGCACAGTCACCTGATCCACCTGTTAATGTAGATGCTGACCTGTCTTCTAACGACACTGTGTATAATGAAATAGCTCTCAGCTCTTCAGAGGTATCTTCTAGACAGACTGACACTGTCAGTGCATCTAGCTGCAATTTTGATCCCAATATCAATTTAAATACTTTTGGTGACCTTTTGCAAGATTCTGACCGTAAAAATAAGTTTATGTCAGTTTTTTCAGGTGACAGTAATGCAGCTAGCCTGCAACCGGAACTTACGTTACATTCCCTATGTACTACATTGGAGTGTTTGATGGATAAGGAGGTGCGTCTCTGGTGGGACGTCACTAGCTTAAAACATTACATTAGTAAAGGCATTATTCCTAGGGGTTTAAGAATAAAAAAAAAAAATTCCTACCACAATCTATTCAGACAAATTTGTCATAGAGTGGAATCAGATCCTGACTGATTGTTCTCTGCAGCTCATGAGACTTATAGTCTCGTATGAAGAACAAAAGTTAATAGACCTCAAGCTGCAGATTGACAAAACCAGTCAGGATCTGAGGAAGTTTGACTCCCTGAGCCTCTATGATGAACTTAATTGTAAACTCAAGAACAACATTAGTAAACTTGAAACTATCATCATGGAGACAAAACGAGTCAAATTCCTCAGAGACACCAATGATTACAACCGCAATGTAGTTTACGAATGGGGGAGATGGGAGTCTTTTTACAGGTCTCCCAAGTCCATCCTGAAAAAGTTCACTCCTAAGAAAAATGTGAGCTTTAGTTCCCTTGACACCTCAGGCTCTCAATCAGATACCTCCGAGGCCCCTGATTCAAATCGCAGGAACTTACAGTCCATTTTTCCCAATACTACCCATCAGATAGGGGACCCTCCTCCTCTCCAAACGTCAGGGGTTCCCATCTCCCAGCCATCTTACTACAGGACACAGAGGAAACCAAACAGAACCAAGAAACGAAAACAAAAAAGAAACGTGTTAGACGAGCAGGGCGCAAACACAGTAAGTCGAGGTACCAGGTAGTTTCTAATAGTGAGCCCTCTACACACAATGTAGTCAACCTTTCCAGTTACACCCTCTCTCCTGATCAGGTCAAACTGCTATCCAGAGGCTTATCATTTGCCCCTTCTAACCATTTCGATCTGTTTCGCACAATTTTGGATCTCAATAAATTAGTTGAACCTTGTGTTTTTATTGCCATGTCATGTGGAATCTTTTGAATAAAGAACACCAGCATTTTTCTACCAGCACTTGGTCTGCGGATCCTTCTATGCATATCTGAGTATTGGCTTGGCTTTCCTGGTCCTGCACCTGCTGGTTTGATTTGAGGGGGTAGAGCGTTTTGAACTTTACCATTGCTCCACTTGGGGTGGTCCTGGACGGACCTGGTTGCGGTCGCTCTCTTAGACGATAAAGGATGGACAAAACATCAACCGTGGTAAAACAGGTGTTCTGTCACCACCCCTCGGACAAATATGTACGGGGGTATAACTATGCACAATAAGGGAAAGAGGCACCCTGATTTGAATAAAAGCTTTTAAAACCAGTTTAAAAACGAAAAAGAAAAATGAGGTATCTTACCTCAATGACGAAATCTCTGTAAATTTACAAAAGATTTTTATTTGAGCACAAGCAACGCGTTTCGCGGGTCTGACCCCGCTTCCTCAGGCCAATGCAGTGCCAAATGACAGAAATCAGGTAGCATAGGGAGGCTCTTTTGTAAAATTACAGAGATTTCGTCATTGAGGTAAGATACCTCATTTTTCTTTTTCGTTTTTAAACTGGTTTTAAAAGCTTTTATTCAAATCAGGGCGCCTCTTTCCCTTATTGTGCATTAGTAGCAAAGAAACAAGTGCAGTTTCCTAACTCTTCCTTTACTGGAAACAATATGAGACTGGTTCCTGTGCTACTAATTTTCTGTTTCTTAACTGTGTACTACACATATACAATTCATTATATCATAAGTTTATAATTTATTATAAACACATATAATTTATTAAATCTATATTACTTTCCGATTGTATATAGCAATTTGAAGGAGATATAATAAAGCAATTTGAAGGAGATTTAAAATATAATCAGTGATGATTATTATGTTGTAATAACAACATAAACAGCACCATTAAGCAACAGTAACAACTGAGATGTCAAGTATAGTAATGCAAGAAATGTACAGAAATAAAAAATACTGTATATTCCGGCGTATAAGACGACTGGGCGTATAAGACGACCCCCCCAACTTTTCCAATTAAAATATAGAGTTTGGGATATACTTGCCATATAAGACTACCCCTCTTCCAACGCACACCAAATTGAAAATCATATACTGGTGCTGTGTATGAACAGATACTGGTGCTGTACTGTATGCATTACCTAATATATATATCAGTATATAGTCAATTGACTTGTTGCATTGGTCAACTCTCCTTAAGCAGATTGGTCAGCTTTCCTTATCTACCTGTTTATAGGAGCGGTATGGAAGGATAGATTGCGCTCCCTCAGCAGGGAGATCTGAGAGGCGGTAACAGGATAGGGCGTATCACCTTGCATCAAATGACACCCGGCGTATAAGACGACCCCCAACTTTTCAGAAGATTTTCAAGGGTTAAAAAGTAGTCTTATACGCAGGAATATACAGTACATTAAAAGAGGAGTGTTAACATGAATGTCAGCGCAGAATTCTCAAACAACATCTTGTACTATTGACACTTACAGTGTATGATGATCTGACATCTCCCGGGATGATGTTACTATGCAGGACATTGCAAGACTACAAGAGGCTACAAAGACTAAAAACTCTCTGGCAGAGTTCTCCTGCTGACACACAAGGCTAGCAGTCTGATGTCCATAAAAGTAATAAATGTACAAGGCACGTCAAAAGCACAGAAGGAAAATAAATGAAATTGGAAGGCACACAGTATTATGCTGTAGTACTTTGATCGATAAATAAAAGGCACACCTATTTCTGCAAAATTCTTGCAACATACTTGGTACATGGTGCACTTTTGAGACATGTCAATATGAATGTGTTATTAAGCAGAATTATGATAACATAACTTGAGTTTACCAAACAAAAATGTTAAACCACATTGGATCTGGCTCAGCCCACTTGCAGGGCCGGCGCTACCATAGGGGCAAAGGGGGCAATTGCCCCAGGGCCCCAGAGCCTGTAGGGGCCCCCAAGGTGTCTCCCCCCAACTTAACTGTTGTTCCTAGGTGCCCCTGTAGAGTCTTTGGCTGAGCCAGGCGGTGTCAGTCCCTGCCTCAGGGTCCTTGGGTGAATATTTGGCTGCAACAAAGGGTCACTACTGCCGATTTTTGATTGGGGGGTGTCTATTGGGGGCCCCGGGGGTAATTTTGCCCGAGGGCCCCATTGTTTCTAGAACCGGCCCTGCCCACTTGTACCCGAAGCAGTTTCAGCCAGCATACTTTCTTGCAACTATGCTACGTTTGTGACATTCTTCATTCTGCGACCCCCCAGCTTCATCTTGATTGAAACATCTTCTCATTTTGACAAGTTTTCTTGGCAGATTTACTTACCGATCGTTTTTTGGATCGATTTTCATTCACTTCTATGAGAGGAAAATAGATCAGAAAAACGGCTCGTTTCCACTATAGCGAATCCGCATGCAGGCACTGAGCCGTCAGATTTTGTGTGCTGCAGGAATGCGGGCGAATCGCTAGCAATGTATTTAATAGGGAAATCGCATGCGGCTTTGTCATGCGGTTTTCCCCGCGATTCCGCGTGCGATTTCGCATGTAATGGTATGGCAATTTACACAGGCAGTGACATGGTTAAATTCGCCTGCTTGTTAGCCATGCGAAATCGCGGGGAAAACCGCATGCAGAAACGCATCCGCATTTCGTCCGCGGTGGAATCAAGGCGATTCCGCACCGCAACAGTGGAAACGAGCCCTAAAATCAGATCCGACCTGTCAGATGTTATCTATCGAGCCATCTATCTGCTAAAAAATATCATGGTGTATTCCCAGCATCTGCCATCTTGCGTGCATAATCTTCTTATCTTGATTGCAGTTGCTTAGGGCGCCACCTCTGACGCAGGAAACCAGAGTTTGAATCTGGGCTCTTTCTAGTCAGTAAGCCAGTACCTATTCAGTAAGGAGACCTTAGGCAATGTAGGGTGACCTACTAAATGCGCCCTTTGTGGCTGCAGCTCTCAATCCCTTTGAATCCAACAGGAGGAAAGTGCTATACAAATGTTAGGATTATTATTGATTGCAGCACAGACCTCTTTAGTCTTCTAAACTTCACTGGAGTCTTCTTCTACTTTCACTGATCAACGTTTTCCTTTTTTAATTTTAAAGCTCAACAGATGTAATCATGTTGGATCAGGGGAGGACTGGCCAGGGGGGAAGGGGGGAGATTTCCCCCCAGGTTGCCTCATTTAATGATTTAGGGCTGGCACTGTGCCTGGTGAATTCTGTTTTTTGTATAAGGCAATGTGAAACACTAGGCTGAATGAGGGAAATAAACGCCCAACTACAGAGCAATTGCAGGGTGGGCAAGCTAGTAAATATACACAGCATGATACAGAGCAGAGACTTGCCTGCAGGGTCCGTGGGAAAAAAATCTGTCTGGTCTCTCACCATTGTTAACTGCATGTGCACAGCTACATAACGGAAAATTGTATACTTACCTACCGGTAATTTTCCTTTCCTGCTGTAGTCATGGCAGCATAGGGATTTGTATGCTGCCATGAATACTGCAGGAAAAGATATTGTCTAGGTTGAAAAGTTTTCGACAGTCCCTAGACTCCAGAAGGGCTGCTTGCAGACATTCCCTAGACTCCAGAAGGGCTGCTTGCAGACAGTCCCTAGACTCCAGAAGGGCTGCTTGCAGACAGTCCCTAGACTCCAGAAGGGCTGCTTGCAGACAGTCCCTAGACTCCAGAAGGGCTGCTTGCAGACAGTCCCTAGACTCCAGAAGGGCTGCTTGCAGACAGTCCCTAGACTCCAGAAAGGCTGCTTGCAGGACTTGTGTAAGAGATAGAAACCCCCCCCCCCCCCTGTTGTAACTCAAAATGTATTGTGTACCCCCGGTGCCAGTGCATTTATACTTTACCTGTCACGCTGTCCCTCGAGTGTCATTGCTGGATTTCCCACGTGACTACCGGCATATAGCACATGTTGCACCTGTGTGATGTCATTTGGGCTGGGGCTGCCGTGAAAACGGGCCTTTAGTTTGTGTTTTCCCCCCAGGCCAAAAGGACCCAGTCCTCTCCTGTGTTGGATGCATGTACATTGATACATTCAGCATGGTTAGAATCAGCGAGGTGACCAATGTAACCCTGCCTCATGTATAAATGTATGCATGATCATATTAGTTGAGCTCCAAGACATAAAGAAGGAGTCTCTGGGGTACCAGAAGAAGACTGTGCCAAAAGTAATGTAATTTTCTGTCTGCACACATAATCTATGAGGTAGACCAGTGGGTGTGGCTTCTGGTCATGAAGCTGGGACAATGGAAGTGACTGTAATGTCAGAGGCTCCGTTCTGACTGGCAGAAGCCTTGCTCCCTGGTGTACTTCCTAGCTTCATTGTGTAGACAGTACATGAGATCATTATAGTTTATGAATCACATGGAGTTGGGGGCACTAAACTGCACTGTTACTGTATCTGGACATTTAGAGTACATTTGAAATCGGCGCCGGTAGACTTGGGCGCAGGATACAGCGGTATATGGCTGATCCTGCTTCTGCACAAGTCCGGGCCGATTTAATTACTATTCCCCCTCCAGGCCGCCATGGATAGTGGGGGAATGAAATAATTTGGCTTCCAGCGATTGCTGGAGGCCGAATTATTATGTTTTTAAGCAACCTCGGCTCCGTCTTCTGACGGAGCCGACGTTACTCACTGAGCGCTGCAATAGGAATGATTCCTATTGTAGTCTATGGAGGCGCCGGCTGCGCCCAAATCTAGCAGCACTGAAAAGCACTGCTCCACCGTATTTGGTATTTTAGCAGTATTGAGGCTTTAGTATTTGGGATTTCAAATACATTTTCACAGCTAACCTGGATGTTTTACTTTTTTGTTCACTTTGGTTTCAAGCAGGGGCATACAATTGCTATAGCAACCATAGCGTTGCTATGGGGCCCCTACGTCGCAGGGGGCCCGCAGCAGGATGCCCCGCTAGGTGCTGGAGGGGTTACAGCATGAGGAGAGAGCTTGGTGGTACGTCGGTGGGGAGGGGGGAAAGGCCCCCCCCTCCTTCACCTCGGGCTCTCCCCTCTGCGCTCTCCCCTTCAGCATTAAGCAAAGATTGTATGCAGGAGGAGGTGGCGGGGCAGGGGCGGCAGATACATACCTTCCGTGCGCTCCACCGATGCGTCTCTCTCTAGCCTCTGACGCGACTTCCTGTTTATACCGGAAGTCGCGTCAGAGGCTAGAGAGAGACGCATCGGTGGAGCGCACGGAAGGTATGTATCTGCCGCTGCTGAAGGGGAGAGCGCAGAGGGGAGAGCCCGAGGTGAGGGAGGGGGGGGCCCTTCCCCCCTCCCCACCGACGTGCCACCAAGCTCTCTCCTCATGCTGCGACCCCTCCAGCCCTCAAAACGGCCCTGAGCGGGCCCGGGGGGAGGGGCGGCCTAACCTGGGGGGTGCTGCCTGTCACTCACTACCTAACCTGGGGGGCGCCTGTCACTCACTACTTAACTGGGGGGCGACTGTCACAACCTAACCTGGGGGGCTCTGTCACTCACAACCTAACCTGGGGGTCCCTGTCACTCACAACCTAACCTGGGGAGCGCCTGTCACTCACTACTTAACTGGGGGGGGGGGGCGCCTGTCACTCACAACCTAACCTGGGGGTCCCTGTCACTCACAACCTAACCTGGGGGGTCCCTGTCACTCACAACCTAACCTGGAGGTCCCTGTCACTCACAACCTAACCTGGAGGGGCGCCTGTCACTCACAACCTAACCTGGGGGTCCCTGTCGCTCACAGCCTAACCTGAGGTCCCTGTCAGTCACTACCTAACTGGGGGTCCCTGTCGCTCACAACCTAACCTGAGAGGTCCCTGTTGCTCACAACCTAACCTGGGGGTCCCTGTCACTCACAACCTAACCTGGGGGTCCCTGTCACTCACTACCTAACTGTGGGTCCCTGTCACTCACTACCTAACTGGGGTCCCTGTCATTTACTACCTAACTGGGGGTCCCTGTCGCTCACAACCTGACCTGGGGGTCCCTGTCACTCACTACCTCACTGTGGGTCCCTGTCACTCACTACCTAACTGGGGGTCCCTGTCACTTACTACCTAACTGGGGGTCCCTGTCGCTCACAACCTAACCTGGGAGGTCCCTGTCGCTCACAACCTAACCTGGGGGTCCCTGTCGCTCACAACCTAACCTGGGGGTCCCTGTCGCTCACAACCTAACCTGGGGGTCCCTGTCACTCACTACCTAACTGTGGGTCCCTGTCACTCACTACCTAACTGGGGGTCCCTGTCATTTACTACCTAACTGGGGGTCCCTGTCGCTCACAACCTAACCTGGGGGTCCCTGTCACTCACTACCTAACTGCGGGTCCCTGTCACTCACTACCTAACCTGGGGGTCCCTGTCACTTACTACCTAACCTGGGGGTCCATCACTACCTAACTGGGAGTCCCTGTCACTCACTACCTAAACTGGGGGCTCCTGCCACTACATACACTTGGGGTCCCTGTCACTACCTGAACTGGGGGGTCCCTGTCACTACCTGAACTGTGGGTCACCTTTCACTACTTACACTGGGGATCACCTGTCACTACTTACACTGGGGGTCACCTGTCATTACTTACACTGGGGGGCTCCCGTCACTGCCTGAACTGGGGGGCTCCTGTCACTGCCTGAACTGGGGGGCTCCTGTCACTGCCTGAACTGGAGGGGCTCCTGTCACTACCTAAACTTGGGGACTCCTGGCGCTACCTTAACTAGGGGGCACCTGTCACTACCTAAACTATCCAGGCCAGCCAGCCCAGCATAACCACCAGCCAACCAGCCCAGAATCACAGTCAAAAAGGCCACAGCATCACCACCAGTCAGGCCAGCATTTACTTCAACCAGCCAAGCACAGCCCAGCATCACCACCAGCCAACCCAGCCACAGCATCACTGCCATAAAATTTTTTGCTATGGGGCCCAGTCATTTCTAGCTATGCCCCTGGTTTCAAGGAAGGATAGATTCAGGGCTGTGGAGTCAGAGTTGAGGAGTTGGAGTAACTTTTGGTACCTGGAGTCGGAGTCGGTGGTTTCATAACGCAGGGTTGGTCGTAGTCAGCCAACTTCGCTACGCTGGAACTACGCGTAGTTTTACGCATTTACGCTTCGCCAAACTACGGCTTTGAAATCAAATAATCGCTTCATATGCATTTTGTAGACTATGCGTTAAAATACGCAAAACGTAGTGCATGCGGACGCTTATGCCATTATGCGGAAAAATGTACGCATTAATTCCTCTTTAAAAGCTTGTACCAGGACCTCTTCTATGCGTACATTCCCCTTTCCAATGCGTAATTTTGTAAGCATACAATCGTACGCGGAAAAATAGACGCGAATAACGCATTCGTAGTTTACTTCGCAATACACTTGTGAACTACACGTAGAGGAGTAAACTACGCGTAACGTAAATTTTACTTTGCTACGCGTAAAATTGTAAGCGTAGTTTTGAAACTTCGCCTACGAACTACGATGCGTAGATGCGAACTACGATGCGTAAATTCGCACTAGCGTAGTTTCTGTTCATCCCTGTCATAACACTGAAAGTCAGAGTTGGATGTTTTCTTGTACCAACTCCACAGCCCTGATAAATATTAGACTAAGGAGTTGGAGTTTAGGAGTTGGAGCAATTTTGGGTACCTGGAGTCGGAGTCTGTCGTTTCATAAACTGAGGAATCACGCAGGTTTGGGTACCATCTTCCAATCAGGCGAGGGGGCGTTGCCCCAGCTCGCCAATCACACAGTTCATTGCTCCCTTCTTTTTTAGCAGGACCCATTGGTCTCGAAGGCAGGACCACAGCTCCATCATTGGGGGACAATCACTACACAGTGAAGGGAGCAATGAGCTGTGTGATTGACGGTCTGGGGCATCGCCCCCTCGCCTGATTGAAAGATGAAACCCCAACCTGCGTGACTTCTTGCTATTGATGGCGGCGTGACTACTATGCGTATACTGTATATATGTGGACATGGGGACCGAGAGCAGCGCAACAGAGGAACGGGGAGCCAGAGACACAGGGAGGAGGACACGGAGATGAAGGAAGTAAGCTGATGGTCATGCTCATTCCTTCACGGACCCACGTGATCCGCGGCGCACTCCACCACCACAATAATCCGGGAAGCTGTAAGTAAAAAAGGATCCTTTCCTCTTTCCCCACTTCACCCTTGCTACACCCACAGAGACACAGAGAGGAGGACACAGGAATGGAGGGGAGACGGAGGACAATACTTTTTAAATACATGGCGCAGGTCAACTCAAAATAATACATTCGGACTATAAGACACACTTACTTTTTCACCCCCACTTTTGGGAGAGAAAAAGTGTGTCTTATAGTCCAAAAAATACGGTAATCAGTAAAGTGCTGTGAAAAATGTCAGTGCTATATAAATAATATATTGCTACTTTTTAGAATATAGTTATTTTATTTGAAATCTTCCAATATTGTGGAATATATTGAAACATAACAGGTTTGTTTTCTTCCTGTCAGCAAATATTTTAGATTTCCTACTAAACAAAGATGAGCTACGCACTTTACTAAAGTTGACCTGATCAGCTCTATAATTTACACAATGAAATACGAGGTTGTCTGATCTGAATATGATGCTATACAAAGTTTAACGCTTGCTATTGTCCTATAGATGACTTGGGTCAATGGAAAGATTTTTCCTTTAAAGACCAGAGGCATCTGATTGTGCAATACTTAAATCAGTATCATTGATTACTCACCCTGCCTGGCTGCTTAAAGTTGGGGAAGTAATTAGGGCTTTTTGTGTGGATTATCCACTCAGAAAAGGTCAAATAACTACAAACAGTGCCAAAAACACGGGAGCCACTAAGGACCAGCGCATCTGCGATCAGCTAAGAAATGCTAAGGCAGGTCCTGATAATGATATGCTTATGCCAGGTTCTGCAGAATTTGATTGCTCTGTCATAGAAATCCAATGAAGATTGAATGATTACCACATTTTTTCCCTTGAAGTCGGCTTCAGGTCCCTGATGCCTGTCAGATGGACTAGTTTGTCAGAGGTGCCACAATGCGGGATTTAGGCATTTCGTTCAAGTTCCAAAAGAATAAAGATTTATAAAATGTTTCAAGCATGATGAAATGTAAAAGGTGGAATAAACAGATTTACATGAATAAATCCTACAGTATACTAAACATCCTATGTACCGTATTATGACATGCAAAACCCTTATCTGATAAAATAAATAAATAAAACATAAACAATATGCTCGATACACACATAGAAACAATATGCTGGGCACACACATAAAGCTTTTAATGAAATCTTTGTAAAACATTGGTTTAATTGGATATACATTTTCTGTTTTTTTCCATTGGATAAAAGGACTGCACTGAACTGAAATAATACAATACAATACAATAACATTTCTATAGCGCTTTTCTCCCATAGGACTCAAAGCGCTTAGGCTCTCTCAGATTCAGTAATTGGTAGTAGGATGAAGTATTCACACAACAAAAGTTAAAGGCAGCACGGGGGCGTAGTGGTTAGCGCTCTCGCCTTGCAGCACTGGGTCCCTGGTTCGAATCCCAGCCAGGGCACTATCTGCAAAGAGTTTGTATGTTCTCTTCGTGTCTACGTGGGTTTCCTCCGAGCACTCCGGTTTCCTCCCACATTCCAAAAACATACAGATAAGTTAATTGGCTCCCCTAAAAATTGGCCCTAGACTACAGTACTTACACTACATAATATAGACATATGGTAATGGTAGGGATTAGATTGTGAGCTCCTTTGAGGGACAGTTAGTGACAAGACAATATATATATATATATACACTGTACAGCGCTGCATAATATGTCGGCGCTATATAAATACTAAATAATAATAATAATAATAATTTCTGCAAATGCCAAACTGAACAGGTGTGTTTTCAGTCTGGATTTAAACACGGCCAGGGATGGAGCTGTGCTGATCTGTTGAGGTAAGGAGTTCCAAAACGTAGGGGCAGCATGACAAAAGGCTCTGGGACCAAAAGTTACCAAGTGGACTCTGGGTATGACTAGATTATTAGAACCTGTGGATCTGAGAATGCGGGGATTGCTACGCAGCTGCAACATATCTTTCATGTATCCAGGGCCCAGATTATTCAGGGATTTAAATGTCAGTAGGCCGATCTTTATAGGACCCTCCATTCTATAGGTAGCCAGTGAAGGGAGTGCAGGAGTGGCGTTATGTGGCAGTGATGTGGTTGGTTGGTTAGCAGTCTGGCAGCAGTATTCTGTATCAGCTGTAGGCGGTACAAGACCTTTTTTGGAAGGCCAGTGTAAAAAGCATTGCAGTAGTCCAGTCGGGATGTGATGAAGGCATGGACTAAGGTTGGCAGATCTTCTGGGGGAATGAGGTGCTTGATTTTTGCAATGTTCTTCAGGTGAAAATAGGATGATTTCACCACAGCAGAAATTTGAGTTCTGAAGTTTAAATCCCCATCAATTAGAACTCCCAGGCTACGCACATGATCAGAGCTGTGTAGATCCGTGCCTCCTATTCCCAGTGGTGAAGACTGCAAGTTAAGTTGTTTTGTTGTCATGCGCAGCCCTCCGATCAGAAGGACTTAAGTTAATCAATTCTTCTTAAAAAGTGACATACTGTATTGTAGAATGTAGTCAATTATTCAGGTTGCCCACCCTTACATTATTATTATTGACTTATACAGCGCCAACATATTCTGCGGCACTGTACAAAGTAAAAAATAATCCTCATTTCAGCATCGGAAACACTGCGTAATGCGACTTTATTAACGCAGGACAATAACGTTCCACTGCAAAACTAGCCTGATGGTCATTTCGATTCAATTAAACAATTGCACCTGGGCAAATTGGAACTGACAAGTTAAAAAGAAACTGGACTTAAAATAATGTAATGAATAAAATTGTTTATTTTTTTACAATATTACTTTATAAATTATTTAGTGTTTACCCATTGTGAAATCTTCCTTCACCTTGATTTACATTCATCTTTAATGCTGTCAGATGCATTGTTCCGGAATGTTTGTTTTCTCTCCTGTTCCAAAGACAGTAGAAATGGCAGCGCTTCACAAAGTAGGCTAAAGCTGCATCTGAATGAACAACTGCATGGATGTGCAGAGCCTAAATATAGGCAGGTTGCACAGCTTGCATTCAAAACAGATGCAACAAAATGGAGGATGTTGGCTTCCAAAGACAGTTTGCGCGCAGAGTGTTCCGTACTAGACTCTTCCATTGCGGCTAGGTATCCTCATGGAAGAGACTAAGAACTTTTTTTTAATTAGAATCAGAATCAGCTTTATTCGCCAAGTATGCCAGAGACATACCCGGAATTGTTTTTGGAGCACATGGCATGGAGTTTGTACATACAAACATAAGACCTACATACATACGGCTCAGGATGGGCTACATAACATGAACATAAACGTGAACATCGTGAGGCATACAATCAATCAGGGGAAATGTGCATGAAAGAAAAACACAAGCTATCGTGTAAGGTTTGAGTTCAGTTGAAGTACCGCTTGGGGGAAGAAGGTACTCCAGCGTCTGGTGGTTCTGGTGGGGACAGCCCTGTAGCGGCGGCCCAGTGGAAGGAACTTGAAGAACCAACTGCCCGGGTGGGCGGGGTCAGTCGAGATCTTGGTGGCCCTCAACCTCATTCTGGCCGTGTGGAGGAGATCGAGGGGTGGCAGAGGCAGTCCGATGATCTTTTCTGCAGTGCTGATTACTCTGTGGAGTTTGTACTTATCGCTAGCAGATGCCCCTGCGTACCAGACGATGAGGGATGAGCAAAGAATGGACTCCACAGTGGCAGTGTAAAAGCTCCTGAGCAACTCGCGTGGGATGCCAAATTTTCTCAGTTAGCGCAAGAAAAATAACCTCTGCTGTGCCTTTTTCTGGGTTATGGTGGAGTTCTGCCCCCATTTTAGGTCCTTAGTGATGGTTGTGCCGAGGAACCGAACGCCGGGGACCCTGGAGACTTCGGTATCCCTTATGAGAATTGGGTGGAGAGGGGGTGGGCGTCTCCTGAAGTTAGTACAGATTAGTACAAAGTCTGGAGTACTTCTCCAGAGTTTAAATTCTTGGGAATACACGGCTCGATTCTGAGCCATTTAGATGGCTCGATAGATAATTTCCGACACGTCCGATATCCCGCCCTATCGTTTCGCTGCTTGATTCTGTATTGAGGACAATTATTATTATTATTGATTTATAAAGCGCCAACATATTCCATGGCGCTGTACAAAGTAAGAAACAAACATGGGGTACATAATAATACAGACAATGGTGTACACCAATATACAAGCTACATAATTAGTGACAAAATACAAAGAATGATACAAAATATAAATTATCGAATTGGTAATGACAGTGATAAAATTAACATGATGAATAAAATGTTTAATGGTTACCAAGACACAAAAGGGGGAGAGAGCCCTGCCCTTGCGAGCTTACAATCTCAAGGGAATGGGGGAGGGGGGGGGACAGGAGGAGGGGTAGTATGCAGCAAATATATAGAGGCTTTGTGTTTTAGGATACCTAGTAGGAGTGCAATTTGGTCTTAGTGCAAAGGGAAGTGGCCTAAGGTAGAGCATATGCTTGTCGGAACAAGTGTGTTTTTAGAGAGCGTTTAAAGGTAACAAAGGTTGGCGAGTGACGGATGTGTTGTGGGAGGGCATTCCAGAGGAGGGGTGAAGCGCGTGCGAAGTCTTGTAAACGTGAATATGAGGAGTTGATTCTAGAGGAGGACAACAGAAGATCATGTGCCGATCTGACAATGCAAAAAGATAAGAAAAACTAGTGGACGATAAGAGAATCGCCTGCGAAATTGAGCGGGGAATCGATCAAGCGGGAGAATCGAGCGGCAAAATCGAGCCATGTATGCTCAGCGTGAAGGATGTGATTCTAGGTACACACCATACAATTTTGTGTTAGATAGATGGTTTGATAGCTAAATTCCGACATGTCCAATGTTATTTTCGATCATTTTTCTGATCGATTTCTCATAGAAATGAATGAAAATAGATAAGAAAAGATAATCGAATCAGAAATCGATTGGACGGAAAATCGTCGGAAAAAAAGCTTTGTGTGTCCCCAGCACAAGGCTCGGTTCACAGTTGAACCTAAGAGAGTCAGATTTGTGAAACAGAGCACAACAGACATGTTGAAGGATCTTATGTTCAACATAGGATACCTTTCGTGTGTAGTCCTGACAGGCTTTCATAAACTTTTACTGTTTAAAAAACATAGGATCCATTCAGACCTGCACTGAAATGTTGGTTCTGTCGAGTGTCCGATGTGTTCACTTCAATGACAGAACACAAAATCCAACCTTCACAATCTTTCCAGACACCAGATAAAAGTTGGATGTGTTATAATAGCAATGCAAGTATGTATGAAATTGACACAATGGAGACACTGGGAGCTAGGGGTTCACGCCATGGAGGGTAACAATGCATCTGCTGTCATTACGCAACGTATGAATAATCATGTGGTTTGAGTCTAACTGGGCAATCTGTATTTTAAACGGAGCACTAAATAATTTTTAACAACACTAAATCACAAAATTACTTGTTACCACTGAAATCTATCACTACAGTTTTTTATTTCTGAAACAACATGGAATTTCACTGTAAGCAGAGTCAGCTTCAGTACAGATGTGTAGTATGTCTGCCCCCAGTGGACTGAATTTGTCATTGCAGTAAACCCATTGACTTGATAAAGATAAAAGCTTCAAGCTTGTGTTTTTTTCCCATTTGTGGGACTCTCCCAAGTATTCTGGTTTCCTACAGCATCCTAAAGACATACTTATAGGTTAACTGGCTCCATCCAAGTTGGGTCCATACGATTTTAGGACATTAGACTGCAAGGGAGTAGATTACTGGTTCAATGCCTTCTGCAGAGTGCTACAGAAAATGTACTAGTGCAAAAAAATAAAGTGAATACCATATATAGCATGGAAGCATATACATACAGCATAGCTATGCTGTGTACTAAGTGGCAGTTTCCACTGCACTTACTGCACCTGGGAGAAGAGGCTTGCATTATGTATGAAATGGCTGTGCGAAGGTAAATTTGGGCGCCCAGGGGCACCTAATTACCAGCAAGATGGGACATTTTTTCAGCACAGGCTAGCGGAAATGACTTGCAGATAACTATACTCCGCGCCTTTTATGCAATGCCGCAATATAGTTATCCGCAATATAATATCAGCAATATAGTTATCTGTAAGCCATTTACCTTCATAGCCGCAAATCGTGGCTTCCGCAAAGCTGCAATTTGCAGTCCAAATTGTAAAATTAGGCGCCCGCTAACAGCCGCCACCATGCTCCCAAATGCCCCCCTAATGCCGCTAAATGTGGATTTTATCATAGGCCCTTATGGTGGCGCTGATTTTTCCGTAAAGGATCCCGTGCCCTTTTTTCCTGTTTCGCAAAATCATATTAGTTGGAATTTCAACAATTCAGTGAAAAAGAGATTTAGGGCAAACGGAGTTGATTTATTTACTTTGTGTTTACGCTAATTCCACTCTATTGATTATTTTAATTGGGGATTAAATTGCTATTATTTCTTTCCAAAGGTTGACTTATGAAAGACTATTGTTTCAAGTACATTTCTGGTCCTTAGCACAAGGTGCGTGGAGCTGGTGATAGTTCTGTTTACATTCTCTCTATTGCTGTTGACATAAGAGATTACTTGACTACTAATCACCGTTTTTATGTTTAAAAATGTAATGTGGGATGTTTAGAAAGATTATATCGGAAGCTTTTTTTCTGCATTAATAAGAAATGGCCTTTCTGTAATACACATGGATGAATGTCAAGGATGTCATCGATTTTATTTAAAGACGCTACAGAAATGCAGCAGGAAAACGTAGATAGTACTACCATACATCAAATTAAAACAAAAAGAATCACCAAACTATGTAGGTTAAATCCTTATTTATTATTTTAGGATTTTATTATTTTGCTGGTTTTGATTGAACAGTTTATTCTATCTGTAATTCTAGTGCTGAAAGCACCAACCTTCATCTGCAGCTGTGCTTTAGCTGTAGAGTCCAATATAAATCATCCATTCAGAGAATTGAAAGTCAACGTCAAGCAGAGTGAAGCAGACTTGAGTAGACATAATTTTCATTGTACCACCCTTCTATAGCACTTAATTGTTGTACCTGTATGGTGGAAAGACAAAACAAGTTGGGTTAGGGTGGTTGGGTTTTCTTTGGGAATATGTATTCTGCAGTCTGCAGCACCTAGACTGGGGCACTGATAACATGATTTCATAGTGTGATGTATCGATGTATGATGTTGAAATCAGTTATATTCAGGGGTGTTCCTAGGGTCCTTGGAGATCGGGGGCACCTGTGGGCACTAGTTGGGGGGCAAAAAATTGGCGTGGTCATGCAGTGAGTGTGCGTGGTCATGGGTGGGGCCAAACATACATGAACTTAGCAGTGGTGTAAGCTACAGATAACGGGCCTGCCCATCTAAATACTGGATGGAGACCCTGTCCTTTATTTAGATAATTTACAATCAGTATAGGCATAGATCGAAGATGTATACGCACATACAATTTTGATTGGTCAATCACTGACCAATTTTACCACCCCATGCAGTAAGTAGGCCAACAGACAATGAATTTGATGAACAGAGCTAAAATTGGCTAATCAAAATTATATGTGTGTACCAGGCTTTACAGCTAATACTGTACATACTGAAAGTAGTAGGGATCAGCATACAATACAGCTGGTTTACAATCAGTAAAGGCACAGAGTAACACCTTATACTGTACACACTGGAGGTAGATCAGCACACAGTGCAGGCACTAGAGAACAGCTTATACTGTACATACTGTAGGCAGCAGATATCAGCACACTGCAGCTAGCTTGCCGAAAAATATGAGGGTTACGTTGTGCGGCCAAAAAATAGGTGTGGCCATGGACCAGAATGTGGGTGTAGTCATGGGTGGAGACAAATGTACATGAATTTAGCAATGGTGGCAAACTTTTTGGAGGCCGAGTGCCCAAACTGCAACCCAAAAGTCACTTATCTATCGCAAAGTGGCAACAGAAATTTAAACTAAATGCTGTACAAACATTTTAACACATACATGAACATTATGGAAAATCCAAGTTGAAAATAAACTGTGAAAATAAACAATTTCATCCATCCTACTCCTGAAAAAAATTATTTATTTTTTTAGAACCTCCCAGTTTTATTTTCTGTTTTAAAAAGCTAAAAAAGTAGGTTTAATGCTATTGTGTCATATGATGATGATTCAGCTTTTCCCATAGTCTCACAGTAAGCAATCATGTGACCCCCAGCAAGACAAATTCAGCAATCATGAGGCCCCTATCAAGAAAAATTCAGAAATCATGAGGCCCCCAACAAGACAAATTCAGCAATCATGAGGCCCCCAACATGACAAATTCAGCAATCGTGAGGCCCCCAACAAGACAAATTCAGCAATCATGAGGCCCCCAACAAGACAAATTCAGCAATCTTGAGGCCCCAACAAATCATGAGGCCCCCAACAAGACAAATTCAGCAATCATGAGGTCCCCAACAAGACAAATTCAGCAATCATGAGGCCCCCAACAAGACAAATTCAGCAGTCATGAGGCACATAAATAGACAGCATTTCACATAAATAAGCAGAATGCCCCCTTGATATGGTAGACACCTCTCACCTGGCTTCTAAATTCTCCTCTACTGGCTGCTGTGCCTGGCAATACTGTTTTTGGCTGGATTGGGGATGATGTGTGGGCTGAAAGGCCTGGCAGTGATGCTGTGGCCTGGCTGGCGGTGATGCTGTGGCCGGGTTGGCTGGCAGTGATGCTGTGGGCGATGCTGGGGCTGGGTTGGCTGGCGGTGATGCTGTGACCTGGCTGGCAGTAATGCTGGGCTGTGCTTGGCTGGTTGAAGTAAATGCTGGCCTGACTGGTGGTGATGCTGTGGCCTTTTTGACAGTGATTCTGGGCTGGTTGGCTGGTGGTGATGCTGGGCTGGCTGGCCTGGATAGTTTAGGTAGTGACAGGTGCCCCCTAGTTAAGGTAGCGCCAGTAGTCCCCCAGTTTAGGTAGTGACAGGAGCACCCCAGTTCAGGTAGTGACAGGAGCCCCCCAGTGTATGTAGTGACAGGTGCCCCCCAGTTCAGGTAGTGACAGGGACCCCCCAGTGTATGTAGTGACAGGAGCCCCCAGTTTAGGTAGAGACAGGCACCCCCCAGTTAGGTAGTGAGTGACAGGGACCGCCAGGTTAGGTAGAGAGTGACAGGGACCCCCAGGTTAGGTAGTGAGTGACAGGGACCCCCAGGTTAGGTAGTGAGTGACAGGCACCTCCTAGGTTAGGTAGTGAATGACAGGGACCCCCAGTTAGGTAGTGAGTGACAGGCGCCCCCCTGGTTAGGTAGTGAGTGACAGGGAGCCCCAGTTAGGTAGTGAGTGACAGGCGCCCCCAGGTTAGGTAGTGAGTGACAGGGACCCCCAGTTAGGTAGTGAATGACAGGGACCCCCAGTTAGGTAGTGAGTGACAGGGACCTCCAGTTAGGTAGTGAGTGACAGGGACCCCGAGTTAGGTAGTGAGTGACAGGCGCCCCCAGGTTAGGTAGTGAGTGACAGGGACCCCCAGTTAGGTAGTGAGTGACAGGGACCCCCAGGTTAGGTAGTGAGTGACAGGTGCCCCCCCCAGGTTAGGTAGTGAGTGACAGGGACCCCCAGTTAGGTAGTGAGTGGCAGGGACCCCCAGGTTAGGAAGTGACAGGTGCCCCCCAGTTTAGGTAGTGAGTGACAGGGACTCCCAGGTTAGAAAGTAACAGGTGCCCCCCAGGTTAGGTAGTGAGTGACAGGCGCCCCCCAGGTTAGGTAGTGAGTGACAGGGACCCCCAGTTAGGTAGTGAGTGACAGGCACCCCCCAGGTTAGGTAGTGAGTGACAGGTGCCCCCCAGGTTAGGTAGTGAGTGACAGGGACCCTCAATTAGGTAGTGAGTGACAGGCACCCCCAGGTTAGGTAGTGAGTGACAGGGACCCCCAGTTAGGTAGTGAGTGACAGGCGCCCCCCCCCGTTAGGTAGTGAGTGACAAACCCCTCCCCCCGTTAGGTAGTGAGTGACAGGGACCCCCAGTTAGGTAGTGAGTGACAGGCGCCCCCCACCGTTAGGTAGTGAGTGACAGGCGCCCCCCTCACCTCGCAGCCAGCAGCGTGTCAGACCTCGATCAGTGGGCAACCCGACCAGTAAAAGCGGGCGCACCACGCTGTATATGCGGAAGTGATGTCACTTCCGCATATCAGCGGTGTCCGCTAAGTCCTAGCGCCCGCTCTATCTGGTCGCCCGTTGATCGAGGTCTGATGTTGCTGGCTTTCTGGCAGCGGGGACAGCTGCGGCGGGCACCCCTGAAAATACATTGGGGGCACACCAGGACATATTGGGGGCACGGGCCCCTCTCAAAATAGGGCTAGTGACGCCCCTGGTTATATTCCACCTACAGCATTAAAGAGGAACCTTCGCGAAAATCTTAACATTTTAACTTCTTGAGGACTGCAGGGCTAAACCCCCCTAGTGACCAGGTCATTTTCAGTAAAATGTGCCACTGCAGCTTTAAGGCCAAGCTGCAGGGACACACAACACAGCACACAAGTGATTCCCCCCCTTTTCTCCCCACCAACAGAGATCTCTGTTGGTGGGGTCTGATCGCTCCCCCCATGTTTATTTTTTCTTTTATCAATATTTGTTTGTGTCTTTAAAAAAAACAAAAAACCCTGTTCCTTTAAACCCGTACCCTCCCTCGCTCCCTCCCTCCCCCCAGCCAGCCAATCATGGTGATCAGCTCTCATAGGCTTCACCCTATGAGAGTCGATCGCTCTCTTGTCCCCCAGGGGGACAGCCGTGTGACACGGCTGTCCCCAGTGCAGCGCTGCTGCTGATCGCAGCGCTGCACCATACAAATAGATGGCGATCACGCCGTCTAACAGTCTCCCGAGCGGCGATAGCCGCTCGGAGACTGAAGGCGGGGCGGATTTCTGCCCCCCAAGCAGGAGATGCGCGCGCAGCGTGTGCGCGACCTCCTGCAAAACAGAGCCCCAGGACTTTACGCCAATTGGCGTTAGGCGGTCCTGGGGCTGCCGCCGCGGCCACACCCATTGGCGTGACGCAGGCGGAAAGTGCTTAAACACATATAAATGAGAAGTACATTTTTCCAGAGTAAAATGAGCCATACATTACTTTTCTCCTATGTTGCTGTCACTTACAGTAAGTAGTAGAAATCTGACATTACCGCCAGGTTTAGGGTTAGTCCATCTCTTCATGGGGGATTCTCAGCATGGACTTTATGCTTTATAACAGGGGTAGGGAACCTATGGCTCGGGAGCCAGATGTGGCTCTTTTGATGGCTACATCTGGCTCGCAGTTAGAGGTTAATACACTAAGCTATACTGCTCAAGAAGAGCAGCTTAGAGTGTCAGCGCAAGTAAAATTTTCAAAGTAGGCCCGCTACTGCTGTAGCATGCACTACTAACTTATTTGCCCCCCCCCCAAAAAAAAAACCTAACGGCCACTCCAAATGACCCACCCTGGACCCAGTCAGGTCCAGTAACTTTGTATGACGAGATCCCCGCACTTTGATTGACCCAATAGGCTGTCTGTCACTTGACAAGTAGGCTATTGGGCCAGAGTGCGGTGATCTTGTCCTTCAGAGTGAATCAACCCCCAAGTCAGCTAGCTGATTGTACAAGCTGTTAGTCGGTATTTCTCCTGTCTGGCCCTCAGGGAAATTGCTGATGTTGCTGAAATCCAAGAGAAGCTGAAGACGTGTCTGACACTTCCGCTGCCCAGAGAATCAACTCTGTACACCTCTCCATGGCTGCGCATGTGCACTGTCCCAGTTTGAAACATATTGTATGGCTCTCACAGAATTACATTTTAAAATATGTTGCGTTTATGGCTCTCTCAGCCAAAAAGATTCCTGACCCCTGCTTTATAAAGACATTCCCTGAAAAAGATTTATACAAAGATACTGGCCAGCCTCCCTGCTCACGGCACACTTTTTTGGCAATTGGGCGGAGCAACTGACATTCATTAAGTGCTTTTAAAAATAGAAAAAAACCTACAAACCCCCAATGAGAAGATGGGCTAGTCCAAAATCTCAGTTATGTCAGATTTCTAGAATGAAATTGATTGGAAATCAGCCGAGCACTGCCGCTTCCGTCTGCTGGGCCATTTCTCCCCTTATATGGTGAGTGTTGCAGGCTCACCTGTTACTCTGGTTTGCCTCTCCACCTCCTGGCATCTTTTTGTATTGCCACCGTAAGCACCTGTACTCCAATGTGAAATTCCAATGAAGCAGCAGCCCAGATATACTGTGTCCTGGGGTTTGCTGGTGCCAGGCCTCGACCAGATTGCTCACACGGTCCTGGATACAACCAAAAGTCTAAGAAGATGTGGCACACCACTGGTTGCAAAGATGCGTCTATTTCAGAACAGAAGCATTACATGTTATGGAAACGCAGGTCCTTTATCAGGGCATGAACCTGCTGAAAGACCTGCATGTCCATAACATGTAGTGCTTCTCTTCTGAAATACATGCATCTTTGCAGCCAGTGGTGTGCCGCCTCTTCTGAAAGACCTGTGTGTCTGTAATATGTAGTCCATCTGTTCTGAAATACACACATCTTTGCAGCCAGTGGTGTGCCGCCTCTTCTAAAACTTTTGGTTATGAGCACCTGTACCCCTTGACACCACCACATGTGGTGACGTCACTGCATGCTGCAGTGTCATGTGGTACAGTCGCTTGTGGTGGCAATACCAAAAGGCACCGGACACAGGGGAGGCGTGGAGTCGCACTGCTGTGACCGGTCAGCCAGCAACAGTCACCTAGGGCCCAGGGGATTCACATACACTCAGTAGGAGACCAACTTTGGGCCTATCGGTTGTCTGGAAATTGAATGCTGTGACCGCAACGCACCCCATTGAGCCCTTTCACACAACATTTTTCCAGCATCGATTGTTTCAACCCAATTGACTGGAAATTGATCGAAACAATTGATCGGTTGGACATGTTTTGGCATTGATCTCTGCCAGATTCGATTGTTATGATAGAAATAACGGATATCGATGCCAAAAATCGAACAATATATGGACACCCTTACCTCTGCAAACTTTATTACATGGTATTTATAACAAGTATATTGTAACAAGCATGGATATGGCGGCTGCTGACTCGCAGGGGGTGTCTGCAGCCGCCTCTCTCCCTGGCTCTCAAGTGTTATCCGTTACCTTGGCGTCTAGCACGCCGGGAACGGTGTTGTCTCCAGCTCATGGGGTCGGCAGACGTCACTGGCGACTCTCGCCGCTTGGATTGGCGGATTCCGTGGTGGGAGTGGCTGGAAGCGTACCTCCGTTTCATAAGCCTCCAGTCTTCATTCATTCCCTGTCTGCTGTCGTGAATACTTTGTGTAAGCGCTCAGACCTTAGACTAGTGCCAGGTGTTGAAACCAAGGACTTCACACCAAGACTAGGATTATTGTTATATTGTATTTGCAGACCTTAGACTAGTGCCAGGTGTTGAAACCAAGGACTTCACACCAAGACTTGGAATTGTTAATTGTATTTGATTACCTGTGTATGATTCTGGCTATATCTCTGACCTTGTTTCTGCTTAGCGTTTATGTACTTCTGCCTATCTGACTAGTTGCTGAACCTTTGCCTGTCTACTCGTTATCTTTCTGCCTTACGATTCTGTACTGATACTACCTCTCTGTTGCCGAACTTGGCCTGTCTGACCTTCTACTCACCAGTGGGCCCTCGCCACTGGTGAGGCACTATTGGCTCGCCAGCTTCTCTGGTGAGATAGTCTCTTATTGCTCTATTAGTGACTGATAGCAGAAAGGTCTGATCAAGTCTATACAGTCACTCACTCCACTAGTACCTTACCAGCTCCTCTGGTAAAGGACTAGTCTGTATATTTCTATTCTCTTTCAGTTTGTACCTATTCCAGTCCTCTGGAAAGGTCTGTGCTATTTTATGCATTCAATATACTGTTAGGACCTTACCAGCTACTCTGGTAAGGCCTCTCAATACTAATAAAGTTACGGTTGCACCAATACACAACTCTCTCAGTATCTTGACCAGCTATACTCGCATTATTGGTGATTCTGCAGATCACCACATAATCAGGTATAGTGTCTGTATTATTGGTGATACTGCAGATCACCTAATAATCAGACGTCTGAGTTGCAGCACCCAACTGTTACAGAACAGCAGACCAGAAAAATTATGGAGACACTGTGCAGTCGGGTGGATCTGTTGGCTACCAATGTTAATGAACTCATTAAAACGGTTAACATGCAACAGAACCAGATTGACTAACTGATTCAAACAGTTAACCGTTTGAAAGATCCGAATGCACAAGTGTCCTCTCCTCAAATCATAGAACCCAGGGTGCCTCCTCCTGAAAAATTCTCAGGGCATCCCTCTGATTTTCGAAATTTTAGATACAGGTGTTTATCATATTTTGAGCTACGGCCAGTCTCCTCAGGGACAGAGTGTCACATTTATCAAGACTTTATTATCTGGTGATTCTCAGTCCTGGGCCTACAGCCTCCCTACGGGGCATGAGGCTTTGACCTCAGTTGTAGAATTCTTTAAAGCTATGGCAGTGATTTACGATAATCCCGATTTAGCAGCGACGTCAGAGCGGAGACTTAAAACCCTTAGGCAGGGGCACAATCCCGTGGAAACTTACGCAGCTGAATTTAGGAGATGGGCAGTATCAGCCAGGTGGGGGCAGTATGCACTTCTAGATTGCTTTCTATCAGGGTTATCTGATGCAGTAGCTGATCTCATGTTGGGTCACCCCGAGCCCAAATCATTGGATGAGGCCATATCGTTAGCTATAAAAATTGACAGGCGAGTTCGCTACCAGAAGCAAACTCGGACTAAGGTTTTAGGAAGATTTGCTTCAGGTACATTTTCTGCTCCTATGCCTTCCTCTCCACCATCTGACGAGCCAATGCAAATTCTGAGGTCGAGAGAAACAGAAGACGGTTGGAGAAATTGTGTCTGTATTGTGCCGACAAAGGGCATATAGTTTCTGCTTGTCCCAAGAAGGCGGAAAACTCTAACGCCTAGGAGTAGCTGGAGGTACTACCCTAGGCGATCCAGACTTACCTCTAAACAACAAACGTGTATTGCTCCCGTGCTCTATTGCCTGGGAGGGACAAGCTCACTCCACCCAGGCATTCACAGATTCGTGTTCAGCGGTTAATGTAATGTCACAAGATTTTGCCAATCAGTTTGGTTTTCCGTTGACTTCTGTGGGACATCAGGTCAGGATTACGGCTGTGGATGATTCTCCACTACTTATTAACCAGACCATTTCTCAGACTCCTATGTTGTTGTGTCGAATTGGGGTCCTGCATAAGGAGCAGATACAATTTCTGGTACTTAAGATGTCCACCTCCACTGTCATTTTGGGTATGCCATGGCTAAAGAAACATTCTCTTTAGATTGACTGGAGTTCCAGACAGTTATTAAACTGGTCTCCTTACTGCCATCATCATTGTTTGAAGAAGGTTACCATAGCCGCCACTGAAGCCCAAGTGAAGGGAACCTCTGAGCCTACCTCTGAACCCCATGAGATAGATACCTGGGTGGATTGGGTATCTACGTTAAGCCCATTCCAGCAGGAAGTCCCAGAGGGGAAGCCAGAGGGGGTTCTCTTTGTACCATTACAGTTCAGATTCAAGATTCTTCATGCTTTTCATGCCCATAAGAATGCTGGTCACCCCGGGATTGCCCGCACACAGGAGTTGTTGGACCGCTGTGTCTGGTGGCCCTCAATAGTCTCAGATTGCAAAGACTTTGTGAGCAGTTGTTCCGTCTGTGCTAGGAGTAAGGCATCCCGGAGGGCTCCTGTGGGCACTTTGCAGCCACTCCCAGTGCCTGAACAACCGTGGACCCATGTGTCCATGGATTTCGTGGGTGAATTGCCTAGCTCGGATGGTAAGACAGTCATATGGGTGGTAGTCGACAGGTTTAGCAAGATGGCCCACTTCATTCCCTTGAACGGACTCCCCACTGCCCAGGAGCTGGCAGAGCTCTTTATACACCACATTTTTAGACTGCATGGGATTCCAGAAAGTGTGGTGTCTGATAGGGGAGTCCAGTTCATTTCTCGGTTTTGGAGAGCGTTCTGTCATCATTTGGGAATGAAGTTATCATTTTCCTCCGGCTACCACCCACAGACAAACGGCCAGACCGAAAGGGTCAACCAGTCGCTAGAGCAATTCTTGAGATGTTACGTGGCTGAGACCCAGACAGATTGGGCCAAATTCTTGCCTTATGCTGAGTTTGCTCATAATAACTTGAAATGTGCCTCTTCGGGATTTTCTCCCTTTCAGATTGTTACGGGGAGATCACCGAAATTCTCACCACTACCAGTGGTGTCCTCACCATTTCCAGGTTTGGAACAATGGCAGAGGACTTTGAAGAAAATTTGGGGAATGGTGAATGAGAATTTAAAGAGAGCTTTTGCTACCCAAAAGAAACAAACGGATAGGAAACGATCACAGGAGTGGGAATTCACACCAGGCAATTTGGTGTGGGTTTCTACTTGACATCTGACCTTGAGACAGCCTTCTTTCAAGTTAGTTCCTAAATTTATAGGACCGTACCCCATTTCCAAAAAGGTCAACAGCGTTGCCTATGTTGTCTCGCTCCCACCCAGTTTCAGGGGTGGTAGAACTTTTCATTTGTCTCTCTTGAAGCCTGCTGTATATGTGGACTTCACTCCCCCCCCCCCCCCCCCCCTGTGGTAGTTAATGGGGAACCAGAATACGAGATAGAACAGATATTGGACTACCGACTGGTGCACAATTCTGTACAGTACTTGGTCCATTGGCGGGGGTATGGTGCAGAGGAAAGATCGTGGGTGCCAGTCTCTTGCATGCATGCGGAGGAACTCAGGGAGGAGTTTCATAGGTTGCATCCAGATAGGCTGGGTGGTGCGTGTCCGGAGTCCACGCCTAGAAGGGGGGGTACTGTAACAAGCATGGATATGGCGGCTGCTGACTCGCAGGGGGTGTCTGCAGCCACCACTCTCTCTGGTTCTCAAGTGTTATCCGTTCCTTTGGCGTCTAGCACGCCGGGAACGGTGTTGTCTCCAGCTCATAGGGTGTCTGTCTCGCACGGGCGCGCGCGGAGACAGGACCTTTATGCGGGCAGAAGGCGTGTCAGTTGACCTGCCGGTCGGCTGACATCACTGGTGACTCTCGCCGCTTGGATTGGCGGATTCCGTGGTGGGAGTGGCTGGAAGCGTACCTCCTCTTCATAAGCCTCCAGTCTTTATTCATTCCCTGTCTGCTGTCGTGAATACTTTGTGTAAGCGCTCAGACCTTAGACTAGTGCCAGGTGTTGAAACCAAGGACTTCACACCAAGACTAGGAATTGTTAATTGTATTTGATTACCTGTGTATGATTCTGGCTATATCTCTGACCTTGCTTTCTGGTTAGCGTTTATGTACTTCTGCCTATCTGACTAGTTGCTGAACCTATGCCTGTCTACTCGTTATCCTTCTGCCTTACGATTCTGTACTGATACTACCTCTCTGTTGCCGAACTTGGCCTGTCTGACCTTCTACTCACCAGTGGGCCCTCGCCACTGGTGAGGCACTATTGGCTCGCCAGCTTCTCTGGTGAGATAGTCTCTTATTGCTCTATTAGTGACTGATAGCATCTTTCCAGCTCCACTGGAAAGGTCTGATCAAGTCTATACAGTCACTCACTCCACTAGTACCTTACCAGCTCCTCTGGTGAAGGACTGGTCTGTATATTTCTATTCTCTTTCTGTTTGTACCTATTCCAGTCCTCTGGAAAGGTCTGTGCTATTTTATACATTCAGTATACTTTTAGGACCTTACCAGCTCCTCTGGTAAGGCCTCTCAATACTAATAAAGTTACGGTTGCACCAATACACAACTCTCTCAGTATCTTGACCAGCTATACTCGCATTATTCGTGATTCTGCAGATCACCACATAATCAGGTATAGTGTCTGTATTATTGGTGATACTGCAGATCACCACATAATCAGGTATAGTGTCTGTATTATTGGTGATACTGCAGATCACCTAATAATCAGATGTCTGAGTTGCAGCACCCAACTGTTACATATATACAGCGCTGCCCATAATTATTCATACCCCGGGAAAATTTTGACTTAAAGTTACTTTTATTCAACCAGCAAGTAATTTTTTGACGGGAAATGATTTAGGTGTCTCCCAAAAGATAATAAGACTATGTTCAAGAAGTATTATTGTGGGGGAAAAAAATCCTCAGCTTTTATTTACATTTGAGCAAAAAGTGTCCAGTCCAAAATTCATACCCTTCTCAATAATCAATAGAAAAGCCTTTATTAGCTATTACAGCAATTAAATTGCTTCGTATAATTGCAGACCAGCTTTTTGCATGTCTCTACAGGTATTTTTGCCCATTTATCTTTAGCAATGAGCTCCAAACCTTTCAGGTTGGAGGGTCTTCTTGCCATCACCCTGATCTTTAACTCCCTCCATAGATTCTCAAATGGATTCAAGTCAGGACTCAGGAGTCAAGTCCGGAGAGGCTGGGCCACTCCAAAACGTTAATGTTTTTGTCCGCTAACCATTTCTTCACCCCTTTAGCTGTGTGCTTTTGGTCATTGTCATACTGAAATGTCCACTGGTGCCCAAGGCCAAGTTTCTCTGCAGACTGCCTGATGTTGTCATTGAGAATCCTCATGTATTTTTATTTGTTCATGGTGCCGTTTACTGTGATTAGGTTCCCTGGTCCAGCCGGGTCGGTAGCCACTACAGATGGGACAGCTGACGACTGGATGACTGCAGAACTGAGCCGAGGGACACAGAAACTTCTAGGGGCTGGAAGAAGCGACAGGTAAGTAAAGCTGCAATACTTCATGTATCCTTTAAGGCATAGTATGAAGGTTGGTGTTAGGCCATAAATTAGGTATAGCATGATCTTTACATAGTTTTCAGCAATGAGCTGAGCAGTAATATACCATGCAAGTCAAACTTGTGTATAAGTCGACTCCAAAATTCAACCCTCTTAAGCTGGAATTTTTTATAGACTCAAGTATAAGTCTACCCAGCAAAGTTAATGGCTGCACTTGGGGCTCAAGAGGGGTTAATGACTGTGCTGCATACAGTATTGCAGCCATTAACCCCTCCTGTCTCTTAAGTGCAACTAAAACCTCCTCCAGACCACGAAGTGCTGTAATTATTCACTACCTTCTGTGCAGCCCAGTATTTCCCCCTGCCCCTTTCCTTGTTAATTGTTGTGGCCAGAACTTTCAGACCTGTGTTTTCTTGGCATTTCCTTTCCTCAAAGTATCACTTACCACAGGGTAAATTGCAGCAAATGGGAATGTCACTATTAGTACACAGATAACTCAGTGTGCTCAGTGTTGCCTGTGACTCATGTATAATGTGGTACGCTTAACTGAGGCGCCCCAACTGGGTAAGCAGCAAGGTCAACAACTTTGCAGCTGTGTGAGGATTGATCCTTGTATCCAAATAGATAGTAATGATGTGATAGGTCACAGCGCAGATTAGTTATTCTAAATGCTTCTTACTGGTGTGTCTCTCTCCACTGTATCACCACCTGTATATGCACTCAAGGTGCAACAAGATAAAAACAGGCATGCTCTCAGTGGTTTTGTAAGATTCTTGTTTATTTCTGGATAAAAGGCAGACCAGGTACAAGAGGTTACACTTACTTCTGGAGGGTCCTAATCCACTTACAACCCCCTTTCGGCGTATTCGCTTCCCACCCAATGTGGTATTCAGAACCCTCTGTATTGACCCTGGTGTGTGCTGCCCGCTCTTGTCATGTATAAGTCCACCCCTATACTTTTATGAAGTGAATCAGACTTAAATTTCTAGACTTATACTTGAGTATATACAGTAAGTCAGCCGACACCCTCACTAAATAAAAGAGCTCTATTTTTGTGATTTTGGCAAACCACGGCTTTGTTTATACCTATTAATGGTGCTGAATCTGCTTGGTAGGATTATTGTAGCAGTAATTAAACCAGTACACATTTTCATTTCTCTCTTGGGAAACTGTCCAATGAATTCGATAAATACACAATAACCTTGGCTTCTACCGCCGAACATGTAGCAAGCCGTATTTACCATGTTATGTAGACCTAGGAAAACACCTTCGGAAATAAAATGTTAATGCTCTATTAACGAGGCAATGAAAATAATCACATGACTTCAAATTGCTTTGAGAAGGAAGCTCGCTAAAATAATTTGCTCACATTTATAGCGCTTCCAAGAGAAGAGACCCAGCACCGTCTTCAAGTGTATTATAAGCTCTTTTATTTATTTAAAGCATCAGAAAGACAAAAAGGGCAAATCTGTGCGACGTTTCGAGAAGCGACTCCTCTCTTTCTCAAGCTGACAAGCCCTCTGAATACATGAAACACAATCAGCCTTAAATAGTCCTTGCTCCACTAGGGAGCCAATCAGAATGGTCTGGACGCCCTGTCATCAACCAATTAGGTTAAGTTCCTGCTTGTAGGCCCTCCCATCTGGTGGAGGACCTGATGGGGAACTACATCTATTTATACACTCCAATCATTTTAAAATGGCCACTGGAGGGCCGACCAATGAGGGTAGAGCATGTTCTGAATAGAAAAAACGTCATTCAACCGTCAAGCGGAAATCCGCATTGAAAATCCGCATGTGGGTAAATTCAATGCGTATGCGTAAAAACGTACGCGTAAAAACATGTTTCAATCCAATTACCACGCGGAAATCTGCATTGGAGATCCGCATATGGTTAAAGTCAATGCGTATGCGTACAAACGTACGCGTAAAAACCCGGAAGCAAAAAATCGTCTAAGTCATAGACGTTTCAATCCAATCGCCTATACCGGTTACGCATTAAACTTATCTCTTCATATTAAAAAGTGTACATGCTCCTAACCCTAATAGGAATTAGTGTCAACAATATATAGTAAGAGAAATCTGAAAAAAGGAAAAAAGTTGAGGCGGACTCCAGTCTGGGAGGGTGAGATGTGATTATTGTCTTTGTTGCGATGTTCGTTGTCTGGCCGCCGCTGTGGGTGGCCGCCAGACACCTAGCGTTATTTTTGTAATTTTTTTACTTTTTTCAGATTTCTCTTACTTGGATTGAAACGGCTATGGCTTAGATGATTTTTTGCTTCCAGGTTTTTACGCGTAAAAACCCGGAAGCAAAAAATCGTTTAAGCCATAGACGTTTCAATCCAATCGCCTATACCGGTTACGCATTAAATTTATCTCTTCATTTTAAAAAGTGTACATGCTCCTAACCCTAATAGGAATGAGTGTCAACAATATATAGTAAGAGAAATCGGAAAAAAGGAAAAAAGTGACAAAAATAACGCTAGGTGTCTGGCGGCCACCCACAGCGGCGGCCAGACACCGAACATGGCAACAAAGACAATAATCACATCTCACCCTCCCAGACTGGAGTCCGCCTCAACTTTTTTCCTTTTTTCAGATTTTCTTACTATATATTGTTGACACTCATTCCTATTAGGGTTAGGAGCATGTACACTTTTTAATATGAAGAGATAAGTTTAATGCGTAACCGGTATAGGCGATTGGATTGAAACGTCTATGGCTTAGACGATTTTTTGCTTCCGGGTTTTTACGCGTACGTTTGTACGCATACGCATTGACTTTAACCATATGCGGATCTCCAATGCAGATTTCCGCGTGGTAATTGGATTGAAACATGTTTTTACGCGTACGTTTTTACGCATACGCATTGAATTTACCCACATGCGGATTTTCAATGCGGATTTCCGCGTGACGGTTGAATGACGTTTTTTCTATTCAGAACATGCTCTACCCTCATTGGTCGGCCCTCCAGTGGCCATTTTAAAATGATTGGAGTGTATAAATAGATGTAGTTCCCCATCAGGTCCTCCACCAGATTAACCTAATTGGTTGCTGACAGGGTGTCCAGACCATTCTGATTGGCTCCCTAGTGGAGCAAGGACTATTTAAGGCTCATTGTGTTTCATGTATTCAGAGGGCTTGTCAGCTTGAGAAAGAGAGGAGTCGCCTCTCGAAACGTCACACAGATTTGCCCTTTTTGTCTTTCTAATGCTTTAAATAAATAAAAGAGCTTATAATACACTTGGAAACGGTGCTGGGTCTCTTCTCTTGGAATTTCTACTTGCTGTTCCTGGAGACAGAGGGACAACGAGCAATAGCACGTCGCATCTAGTGTTGGGCGAACAGTGTTCGCCACTGTTCGGGTTCTGCAGAACATCACCCTGTTCGGGTGATGTTCGAGTTCGGCCGAACACCTGACGGTGCTCGGCCGAACTAAGAGCGCATGGCCGAACGTTCCCCGAACGTTCGGCTAGCGCTGTGATTGGCCGAACGGGTCACGTGGTTCGGGCCCGAACGCGCTCTGATTGGCCGAACGGTCACGTGGTTCGGGTAAATAAATACCCGAACCACGTCATATCTCCGCCATTTGTCTGTGGGTTTAGCTTTGGGTAGGCAGGCAGGGTAGTTCGCTCTCCAGCCACGCTAGCCAGGGTCCCCCCCAGTCATTGTGTGTCGCTGCTGGGAACAGTAGTACACCGCTCGCTCAGCCACACTATATATAGCATTGTTTACTGCCACTGTGTACCTCGCTCAGCCACGCTATATATAGCATTGTGTTTTCTGACACTCTGTGTACACGGCTTAGCCTGACTATATAGCATTGTGTGTACTGCCACTGTGCACCTCGCTCAGCCACGCTATATATAGCATTGTGTTTACTGCCACTCTGTGTACACGGCTCAGCCAGACTATATAGCATTGTGTGTACTGCCACTGTGTACCTCGCTCAGCCACGCTATATATAGCATTGTGTTTTCTGACACTCTGTGTACACGGCTTAGCCTGACTATATAGCATTGTGTGTACTGCCACTGTGCACCTCGCTCAGCCACGCTATATATAGCATTGTGGTGTACTGCCACTGTGTACCTCGCTCAGCCACGCTATATATAGCATTGTGTTTTCTGACACTCTGTGTACACGGCTTAGCCTGACTATATAGCATTGTGTGTACTGCCACTGTGCACTTCGCTCAGCCACGCTATATATAGCATTGTGTTTTCTGACACTCTGTGTACACGGCTTAGCCTGACTATATAGCATTGTGTGTACTGCCACTGTGCACCTCGCTCAGCCACGCTATATATAGCATTGTGTTTACTGCCACTCTGTGTACACCGCTCAGCCAGACTATATACCATTGATTACTGACACTCTGTGTACACCGCTCAGCCAGACTATATACCATTGTTTACTGACACTCTGTGTACACCGCTCAGCCAGACTATATACCATTGTTTACTGACACTCTGTGTACACCGCTCAGCCAGACTATATACCATTGGTTACTGACACTCTGTGTACACCGCTCAGCCAGACTATATACCATTGTTTACTGCCACTCTGTGTACACCGCTCAGCCAGACTATATACCATTGTTTACTGACACTCTGTGTACACCGCTCAGCCAGACTATATACCATTGTTTACTGACACTCTGTGTACATCGCTCAGCCAGACTATATACCATTGTTTACTGACACTCTGTGTACACCGCTCAGCCAGACTATATACCATTGTTTACTGACACTCTGTGTACACCGCTCAGCCAGACTATATACCATTGTTTACTGACACTCTGTGTACACCGCTCAGCCAGACTATATACCATTGTTTACTGACACTCTGTGTACACCGCTCAGCCAGACTATATACCATTGTTTACTCACACTCTGTGTACACCGCTCAGCCAGACTATATACCATTGTTTACTGACACTCTGTGTACACCGCTCAGCCAGACTATATACCATTGTTTACTGACACTCTGTGTACACCGCTTAGCCAGACTATATACCATTGTTTACTGACACTCTGTGTACACCGCTCAGACAGATTATATAGCATTGTTTACTGACACTCTGTGTACACCGCTCAGCCAGACTATATTGCATTGTTTACTGACACTCTGTGTACACCGCTCAGCCAGACTATATTGCATTGTTTACTGACACTCTGTGTACACGGCTCAGCCAGACTATATACCATTGTTTACTGACACTCTGTGTACACTGCTCAGCCAGACTATATACCATTGTTTACTGCCACTCTGATTCTGCTGGGAACAGTAGTACACCGCTCGCTCAGCCAGACTATATAGCATTGTGTTTACTGCCACTCTGTGTACACCGCTCAGCCACACTATATAGCATTGCGTACTCTGCCAGTCAGTGTGTATATTGCTGGGATCAGTAATACTCCACTCACCGTCAACCACTATATGAGCTCAACATGAGTTCCCCAGAGACCTCCGCTGTGAGCAGCACTCCCAACAACAGCAACAGCCAACGCCCCACGCAAGCTATAACATCCACCCCAGCAGCCAGTGGTCAGCAGCAGCCCTCCCCGGAGGAGAACGTTGTGTCCATCGGTCCGTCGCCAGAGCGATTAATGAGGGCTGCCATTGAGGAGATGATGGGGCCTGATGTGGAGGAGGAGGTCTGGCTCAGGCCAGCATCCCAAGTTAATGTTGAGGACGATGAGGGGTCTGTGTCTGGGGATGTTGGGGTGGCAGAGGTGGTGGGTGGGTCAGACTCAGGATAAGAGTTGTATGATGAGGATGATGATCAGGACCATCTGTATGTGCCTCAGAGTCCGACCCCGGAAAACATGTTGTATCGTGTGTTTAGGTACTAAAATCTGCGTTCCCTCCCAGTAGTGTTGGGCGAACAGTGTTTGCCACTGTTCGGGTTCTGCAGAACATCACCCTGTTCGGTGACTATATAGCAGACTATATAGCATTGTGTTTAATGCCACTCTGTGTACACGGCTTAGCCACACTATATAGCATTGTGTTTACTTCCACTCTGTGTCTGCTGGGAACAGTAGTACACCGCTCACCCGCCACTGTATAGCATTGTGCTCTGTGTCGCTGCTGACAATAGTGGTACACCGCTCACCCACCACTGTATAGCATTTCTGTACTGCCACTGTACTGCTGCCAGTCAGCGTGTACTTTAAGGATAAGTGAAATGAGGAAGAAATCCGGTGAAAGAGGGAGGGGCAAGGGAAGAGGTGTTTCCCCTGACGGTTCACGTACAGGCCACAGGGGAGCACCCAAGAAAACCCACTCAATACCGCCCATGTTGTCCAGGACAACAACCCTCACAGATCCAAAAGAACAGGACCAGATAATTACTTGGATGACCTCTCAAGCATCCAGCAGTGGGTTAAGCAGCACCAGCACATCACGCACGAGGTCCGAGTCCTCAGCCAGTTAAAGTCTGGGCTTTCTTTGAAGACTGCACTGAGGATGTTACCATGGCGATTTGCAAGGTGTGCAAGACCCGCCTGAGCAGGGGGAAAAGTATTAACAACCTCTCCACCACCAGCATGAGCCGCCACATTCTATCCAAACATCCCACTCTGTGGGCAAACGCGGCAGGACAGGGTACCACCAGCAACACTGCCTCCCTTGGGTTCACCAGACTCACCAGCCCCGCCTCAGCAGCAGCAGTAGACCAGCCATTGCGTGGTTCACAACATTCACAAACATCAGACGATGCTGACACTGTCACTTTCCGGACTAGTGCTCTTGAGGTCTCCCAGTGTTCATCAAACACAACAACCAACAGCCCTTCGGTGTGCAGCCCTACGGTTGAGTTGTCTGTCTCTGAGATGTTTGAGCGCAAGAGGAAATTGCCAGCAAATGACCCCCGGGCCGTGGCAGTAACAGCCAGCCAGCATAGCCAAGCTTCTGGCCTGCGAAATGCTGCCATATCGAGTGGTGGAGACAAACAGCTTCAAGGGCATGATGTCAGTGGCCATCCCACGTTACGTGGTTCCCAGCCGCTACCACTTTGCGCGCTCTGCAGTGCCTGAGTTGCATGAGCACGTGGTCAGCTAAATAACCCGAAGCTTGAAGAATGCCGTTGCCTGCAAGGTTCACCTCACCACTGACACCTGGACGAGTGCGTTCGGCCAGGGTCGATACATCTCCCTTACCGCGCACTGGGTGAACCTTGTGGAGCCTGGCAGCGATTCCTCACCTGCTACGGCGCGGGTGTTGCCCACGCCGCAAACAGCTGCACCGCCGTCCCTCCCACTGGATAACAACAGCAGCACCTACCTCTCTGACTCCTTCTCCTCCAACGCATCTCAAAGCTGTACCTCATCCGGAAACGCTAACCCAGCACCAGCAGCAGTAGGATCGTGGAAGCAGTGCAGCACAGCTGTTGGCATGCGTCAACAAGCGTTGCTGAAGCTGATCTGCCTTGGGGATAAGCAGCACACAGGGGAGGAAATTTGGAGGGGAATAAAGGAACAGACGGATTTGTGGCTGGCACCGCTGGACCTGAAACCAGGCATGAAGCTAGACACCTGGCACGAACTGGCAATGTACGCAATAGAGGTGCTGGCTTGCCCGGCAGCCAGCGTTATGTCGGAACGCTGTTTCAGTGCTGCCGGAGGCATCGTCACAGATCGGCGTATCCGCCTCTCCACAGAAAATGCAGACCGTCTGACTCAAATTAAAATGAATCAATCCTGGATTGGAAACGACTACGCAACACTCCAGGACCCCAACCAAGTAACATGACCAATGAACATCTGGGATGGTTTAGCGTTTCTGGTCCCTGTTTATTGAACCTCTCATCTGTATTACATTTATGACTGCATGGCGGCAAAAAGCATTGCTGCTATATCCGCACGCTTTTTGTCCTCATGCAAGGCCTGGGTTGTTGTGTCTCACAAAGCGTGGCCTTCTCCTCCTGCGCCTCCTCCTGTTCCATCACGTGTGCTGCTGCTGCTGGGTTAGCGTTGCCGGTCCCTGTTTATGGAACCTCTTATCTTTATTACATTTATGACTGCATGGCGGTACAAAGCATGCTATCCGCACGCTTTTTGTCCTCATGCAAGGCCTGGGTTGTTGTGTCTCACAAAGCGTGGCCTTCTCCTCCTGCGCCTCCTCCTGTTCCATCACGTCTGCTGCTGCTGGGTTAGCGTTGCCGCGTGGTCCCTGTTTATTGAACCACTTATCTTTATTACATTTATGACTGCATGGCGGTACAAAGCATGCTATCCGCACGCTTCTTGTCCTCATGCAAGGCCTGGGTTGTTGTGTCTCACAAAGCGTGGCCTTCTCCTCCTGCGCCTCCTCCGGTTCCATCACGTGTGCTGCTGCTGCTGAGTTAGCATTGCCGCTCCCTGTTTATGGAACCTCTTATCTTTATTACATTTATGACTGCATGGCGGTACAAAGCATGCTATCCGCACGCTTCTTGTCCTCATGCAAGGCCTGGGTTGTTGTGTCTCACAAAGCGTGGCCTTCTCCTCCTGCGCCTCCTCCTGTTCCATCACGTCTGCTGCTGCTGGGTTAGCGTTGCCGCGTGGTCCCTGTTTGTTGAACCACTTATCTTTATTACATTTATGACTGCATGGCGGTACAAAGCATGCTATCCGCACGCTTCTTGTCCTCATGCAAGGCCTGGGTTGTTGTGTCTCAAAGCGTGGCCTTCTCCTCCTGCGCCACCCTCCTCCTGTTCCATCACGTGTGCTGCTGCTGGGTTAGCGTTACCGGTCCCTTTTCCTGGAACCTCTTATATGTATTACATTTATGTTTGCATGCCGACAAAAAGCATGTTACCTGTGCAAAGAAAACAGACATTTCCCGCATTTAAAAGACAGTTTTCCCTTTGAAACTTTAAAATCGATTTTCTCAAAAACTATAAGCTCTTTTTGCTAAAATGTTTTTCCCTCTTGTACCCACTCCCAAGGTGCACATACCCTGTAAATTTGGGGTATGTAGCATGTAAGGAGGCTTTACAAAGCACAAAAGTTCGGGTCCCCATTGACTTCCATTATGTTCGGAGTTCGGGTCGAACACCCGAACATCGCGGCCATGTTCGGCCTGTTCGGCCCGAACCCGAACATCTAGATGTTCGCCCAACACTAGTCGCATCTAGATGGTTGGGTGCTGCCTCTAACTATTCGTCTACTAACTACCACATTTATAGCGCTGAAATATTATGCAGCACTTTAAAGCAAACCTGAACTAACTGAAAATAAACTGATGAGATAAATAATTGTATCTATCTTCCTGCTCCTTTTTAGCATCTCCCAGTTTTTAAAAGCTAAACAAGTAGTTCTTTTAATTGTCTGAATTACAGTCTTTTTAGGGTGCCCATACATTAATTGATTTTGCAGGCGATCAATCTTCCGATTTGATAATTTTATTGAATCGGAAGAGAATCAGTGCCGGCCAATCAATCTTTTAATCGGTTACTGGCTGACGTTAGTCAAAAGGATCGATCCAGTCTGCTGGAAAATCTCAGTCGCAAGGGCTTGATTGGGTGCGCATGACGACCGATTTACTGTTACTAGTGCCTTGGTAATGCATGTTGCTATGATAACATGCAGGAAAGCATGTGTTACCACAGTAATGATTGTGGCGCCAACACCCCCCCCAGCACTAGTAATGGTGAAATTGCCATGTGCTCTCTGTACCATTACTTTTTCTTGACCAGGTGCTCCCTTAAGCTGCAGTCGCTCAAGGTCAGGGCCCTGTTACCACCCTAAGGCCTCTATGTTTCCATACAGCTGGGGATAGAAAATGATCAACAGTGATGATCAACAGTGTTGTTTCAATGCCTCCACAGTCTTTAAAAAGTTTTATTTGACGCTTTCTATGTCCTTCTTATCAGGCCATACAGTCAGGACACAGTAAGTACCGTAATAAAAATGTCATGCTATCCAAACTTAAATTAAAAGAGTCACATTAAGATTTTTAGATCCTGACCTGGGGGATTCTAACTATTAGACCACGTTCACGGGGGCTGTTGCATTCCCTGTGACAGCAGGAACGTAGCAGTTCGAGACAAGCGCTGCACATTATGTTTTCATTGTGTAGGGTACAGAGAAGCACACAGGCAATGAAAAGTATGCTTCACCCCAACTGTGCACATACACGTTGACATAAATGATAATGAGATACATCAGCAAAGCATACATAAAACAGCATGAAAAACACATTAGTTTTGTACATCACACCTTAGATTAGCACCGTAAACGCAATCTCCAGATTTTTCCATTTCTTGGTCTTTTGTAAACAAAAAAGACCTGACAATCCAACAGGGGTCATACAAAAGCCAACACATAACCATTTTTCTCAAATTATATTATATTATATTATACAGTAGTTACATAGTTATTTGGGTTGAAAAAAGACATACGTCCATTGAGTTCAACCAGAAAACAAAGTACAGTACAACACCAGCCTCCTCCCTCCCATATCCCTGTTGATCCAGAGGAAGATGAAAAACCCTTACAAGGCATGGTCCAATTAGCCCCAGAAGGGAAAAAAATTCCTTCCCGTCTCCAATCGGGATAGCAATCAGATAAAATCCCTGGATCAACACTACTGGGCATTACCTAGTAATTATAGCCATGGATGTCTTTCAATGCAAGGAAAGCATCTAAGCCCCCTTTAAATGCAGATATAGAATTTGCCATAACTACTTCCTGTGGCAATGCATTCCACATCTTAATGACTCTTACTGTAAAGAACCCTTTCCTAAATAAATGGCTAAAACATTTTTCATCCATGCGCAGATCATGTCCTTTAGTTCTTTATGAAGGGCCTGATCCAGTTCACTTTTTCTCCTAAGTTTTTTTTCTAGGTGATATGTTCACATCTTATCACAAATGCCTTTTAAGCCACCAGCAAGCCTGAAAATACTCAGAATATTTTTTACTTCACTTTTTCACCTACTTTTTGGTAATTTTTCATTTGCAGAGTGACATTCTTCTAAGAGGTCGAGGGGTCCAAGCAATGGAACAAAACTACCCATGGGGTAATTTCCCCCTGAAGTGAAGAAGTGGTAGAGCATGTCTTCCATACTTTCAGCTATATCTTTTGGCATTGCCATTAGAGATGATTGAAGGTTTGAGGAAGGATCCCCACATTTAGGACAGGGTGTCAAATATTTAAACCCTGGAAGGGGATTCTTAAAATTAAATGCATAATACCCTTTGAGAACTATTTTAAGCTACATCTCTCACCATTGTTCACCTGTGATTACCCTTCTCACAGTGTTTCACCTTTCCTCTATCCCCTTTATCAGATCCATAGAATTACTTGCTAAGACCTTGACCCAGTAATTTAGATGTTTAAAGGGACTCTGAGCACCTCTCATGGGCATGCCTTTAAGCCAGACGACTTCCAACAAAGTCATGCTATGACCCCTCTGGAGGAGCCTCTTGCAATGGCCATGCGTGTCACTTCCTCTTCCTGCTTCATTCAGTGATGCACTTCTCTAACAGAGAAGGCAGGGGTGACCCAGAAGTTATAACATAGCCAAGATGGCAGCTGCAATTTTTAAATTGAAATCGAACGAAAACTATTTGGTGTAGAATGGCGATTCAAATGAAAGAGCACAAGCTACAGAAAGGTATGCATCTTTAAGTACTTTGCAGTACTGGTCGGAGTCTTAAAGGCATGCCCATGAGATGTGCTCGATGTCCCTTTAAAGAGAATCCGAGTTGAATTTTTTGGTATAAAAAACATATTCTCTGATCCGAGGGGCAAGCCGGATCAGGTAGCATCCATTCCGCTGCTCCCTGATCCCCTGAAGCCTGTAATGGCTTACGTTTCAGTTTGAGGGGTCACGGCGCTGCATTCCTCTGTGCTCTCATCGGAGAAGCACAGAGCTCAGTAAGGCGGGAAACGGGTGGGGAACAGGCGGGGGATAGGCGGAGAAGGGCCAGTGAGAGGAGGGAGGGGGAATTTGTGATGCCCAGAGTGGGCATTTTTGGAGCAGTGCCTCCTGCAAAGGATGCCCCTTCCCCCACGAGATTGCGAACAAGCTGCATGTCTGCAATTTCGGGGTGTGACTGTGCGGCGCAAGGGGGGGGGGGGCAGGAAGCTTTAGATAAGGGATACAGAGGCATGTTAGGAACCAGGAAACATGTCTCTGTGTCCCACCTGCCCTCTCTGCGCCGCCTCAGGTAACCACTTAACGACTGCCTAACGCCGATAGGCGACGACAGGTCATAAGTGGAATTACATGGAAACCCCATGTCAGTTCACGGAGGGTGTCTCCGTGAACAGCCTGCGAGCCTCCGATAGTGGCTCGCAGGCTAAATGTAAACACGCGGGGAAGAAATCCCCTGTGTTTACATCATACGGCGCTGCTGCGCAGCAGTGCCGTAAAGGAGATAGGCGATCCCCGGCCTCTGATTGGTCGGGGATAGCCGCCATTTGATAGGCTGAAGCCTATCAGAGGCGGCGCAGGACGGATCGCCATCCTGTGCCGCCCATAGGAAGGAGGGGAGAGAGGGAAAGGGAGCGAGGCGGATAATCGATGCGGAGGGGGGCTTTGAGGAGCCCCCCCCCCGCCACACACTGATAGCCGGCGGCAATCAGACCCCCCCCCAGCAGGAAATCCCCCTAGTGGGGAAAAAGGGGGGAAGTCTGATCGCCCTGCCTGTTATATGATCTGTGCTGTGGGCTGGAGAGCCCACGCAGCACAGATCTTGGAAACCATCCCCGGTCCTTAAAGAAAACCTGTAGTGAAAATTAAAAGTCAAAATAACTATACACAACTCATACTTACCTGCTGTGTAGTCTGCTCCTCAATCTCTCTCTCCTCTTCTGTGTCCTGTTTGTCCACTGCGATCAATGGAATTTTCCGTCCTCCATTTTGAAAATGGCCATTACCCCATAACAGCTTCCTGGTCAGCACACAGTTAAACTGTAATATCGCCCACTTGAGCCATAGGGAAATATGGACACATCAGTTCTCCTCTCAGCTGTAACTGACAGCAACCGATATACAACTGATAGCAACTGATATATTTCAGTTCTGACAAAATGTTGTCAGAACTGGAAGGGATCATTTTCAGAAGAAAATGGTGAGCTTCTGAGAGGAACTGATGGCAAGGTAACTATGTAATGTTCATCTGAAGTTACCTTATGTGTTTATTTTAAATAATTTTACTCAGTACAGGTTCTCTTTAAGGTACGAAGAGCTATATATGGTTCAGAGATGCTTTTTTTCTATGAAAAATCGCCCAGTACATCTATACATTTTTTGAGTCCCTCAGGTGCCCAAGGTGAAGGTAACTTAATGTCTAATTTGAAAATACAGAAACCTCTAATTTGAAAATACAGAAACCTATGAGTGTGGGGAAGCTGGAACTGAACTTTCAATACGGGGAAGCCCGACTATCTCTTTAATGGCTTGCTGTCCAATTTACACTGCGGTGCGATTCTGGACACTTTTTTTCCCTTCAGGTACCCTTTAACATTACAACTATTTAAAATAGGAGTAAGCAATTTTAGCAAATTTTGATTTCACTTAGTTATTGTTCCATGGATGTATTATTTTTGCAAGACCACTGAATGATAAATAGTCACAGGAATACCTATAACATTAACCAAACAAATGGTGATATTGTTTAATAATCTGCTAGCCTACATCCAAAATAAATTCCTCAGCAATTTTTCCCATTTAGCAAGTTGATCTGACAAAGTTTAACAGTACGGAGCATTGAAGCGCTGGATGATCATGTATCATCATAGCGAGAAATACGTCCCATCTAGATTTCATCACAATAATTCCCTAACTGGTCCTAACCACACTGCATGTTCAGAGACTAAATAGCATGTGTCAAACTTGGACTGGGGAAACAGCACATTCTGAGGTTAGAAAAATTCCTGGTTGTAAATTTCAGCGAGCTGGTTACACTGTATATCACGCAAATGTCCAAAAGGGGAAACCATGCTATATGTGCCTAACAATGCCCCCTGGGAAAGGCTCGAAGCCATATTTGCTTCTTAAGATTTCTTGATTAATTTTAAAAGCAACTGGGAAGTAATTGCAGGAGTAAGTGAAACCATGTGTGCCTTCATAGAAAGGTCTGGGGGCTGAAATAGAAAGAGACAGTTTATAATTCTTCTGTCATCAGACCTTAGGAAGCGTGATTCCTCCGTTTAGGAGAAAGTCTGATTTGGACGGGAGTCATACAGTAAGCAATAAAAACACATTTACACCTCCTTGTTAGGGCATGATTTATTAATGGCCTGGCTAACTTCATGTCACGTCTAATAGGATAAAGAGGCAACATAGCTAAGCATGCCCTTTGCATGACCTTTTAAGCAGAGAAAGTGATGTTGGGTTGGTGCATTTACTAAAGATATAAAATAAAAACAAACCTTAGCATACATTATAAAATGATTGTGGTTCTTCCATGAAGCAATGCAAATCACGTGCTTCAGGGGGGTAACAAAATTAGAGGGCGGCAAGAGGCGGTTCCCCTCCCCAGATGTCCCCCTCTCCCCTTCCTTAGAGGCGCAGCGCCACTTTACTCACCTGCTCGCAGCGTTCCAGTGATGGGATCTCTATCTACCCATCCAGTGTCCTGTATCCATGGCTACAGTGGTGCCTTATGTGACCTGTTACATGCTGCCGGGTCACATGAGGTGCCGCGAGAGAAGAAGCAGAACTCCATGTATGGGCTAATAATCCCAGAGCTAAGAGGCTGCTGGCCAGCAGGGAGGAGATGCTGTCTTGGAGGAAGCAGAGGGAGGTAAGCGTAGTGTCAGTGCCTGCAATGCACAGTCCCAGAGCTGGGACAAGGACCTCCAGCACCCAAGGCTGAGACACTAAAGTGCGCCCCTCCATCCCTCCCACCCCAGCCGTCACACACCGATTGCTATTAGACTAAGAGGTGCCCCAGGGCCCCCATCCCCCTCAACACCTTAATCTCTAGTTATCTGGCTTGCAATCACTGCCATGTATCCCCTTTTCTTATTTCTCTCTATTTCAAACACAATAGGGGTATGATAGCTGAGTAAGTTGTGCGCCCCCTCCTACACTGCGCCCTGAGGCTAAATCCTCTCTCGCCTCTGCCTTAGCACGGCCCTGAACAGTCCGATTTGCCTTGCCTCTCTGGTCTGTCTTTGCACACACGTCGAGGTGAGGGGGGCATCCTCACAAAGTATTGATTCAGGTGGCAAAAAGTCTAGAACCGGCCCTGGTTGGAGTTTGTAGCAATCAAATTGTTTCTTTTGATGTGGACTGAAAAGATAGGAAATTTAGTATGACTGGCTGCATTGGGCAATGCAAGCAGCGTAACGGGTAAGCTGCTCCATGAGCTACTTACAATATTGAAACTTGTGTAAGGAGCTGCTCAGGGGCGCCTGATCCACCAGGCAGTCGTCTGCGGTGCTGTGTGTGTGTAGGGGAAGGGATGGCGCTGCCACGGGGGGCGGGGCATTGCCTGTTCAGTGCCCACTGTGCTTGAATACTTGCAAAAAAATGTGTTTTGTACTTGTTAAAACACATTGGAAACACGTGTGGAGGACCGAGAATAAAGCAAATCACAGATGCAACACTGGTTTGATTAAAAACTGATCCTCTCCTGGTTAGTTTGGGCTACAGTTTATCCAGCTGTTACGCAGCTACAGGTCCCACCATGCCCTGTGAGGTGTCTGTCATTGTCCTTTGGCTGGAAGGAAGAATAGATGGTTGGTATTATACAGATGTCAGAGCAGGCGGATAGGCATGGCTAATTTAATGGCTCCTCTGACTCTCCTGCTGCAGAAATATGGAAATCCAGGCCTACAGATGAACTTTTTTTTTCCACTGAACTGAAAAGGTGGATAAACAGAGGAATTAATCAGGGATACTATATGTCCTGTTTGAAAACAAAGACAATGACAACCATCTCACCATGGTAAGATCTATGAAAATGAGTCAGAATGGAGTATAGGAAATAACCAGATTTCATGTCTGAAATCTGATTGGTTGCCGCACTAAGCAGCTTGTTCCAACTATTACTGGTTTTGTATGTTTCAGATCTGAGAATTTAGTGGTATGGTCTCCAATCAACCACTTTATTAGCAATGAATAATGCAAACCACTGATCTGTTGAATCAGATTAAGTGGAGTAACATGACAAGCGATGCAGCTTGCTGCAAGTCTAGTGCAGGTACAGTGCTACTGTTCTTATTGTTATGGTGCACCCCCTGCTGGATCCTTCATAGGAATATATAGAGAATCAAGCAGTGAGATGACAGGTATACATGATATGTATTACAGCTCTTAAAGGGGACCAGAAGTGAGAGGAATATGGAGGCTGACATATGTATTTCCTTCTAAACAATACAAATTGCCATACAAATTGCCTGGCTATCCTGCTAATTTTTGATGAGAATTGTCACTTGCTAGCAGTAAGATTTGCATATAGGATTCTAGGATCATCATACATTGTTGCTGTTTGTCTGTTGAACTGACAGTTAAAGAGGGATACAACTCCAAATCAACTGAAATAAATAAAGTAATTTAGCTTAGGGATGGTTTCCACTACTAAAGTGATGGAAATGTGGCTACCTAGCCGCATCGCATCACTTCCACCGCCGCCCGCGTCACTTCCGCATCTCCCGATGCGGAAGCCAATGGAGGAGATGGGACGCGGCTGTGGGCGGATGCGGCCGTGCGAAAATCTGCAGCATGCTGCAGATTCTCGGGTCGCTCCGCACAACATGCACGCAGTGGAAACTCTTCCATTGGCTTGCATGTGTTTCAGGACACCCGCGGTGCGGTGCAATGCGGCTATGTAGCCACATCGCACCGCTCCTAGTGAAAACGGGCCCTTACCTGCCCTGTTCTTTTTAGTGTTCACTGTCAGGTTTAGGACAAATGTGATATGAAAATGATAATAAGATAAATAATATTTCTGCTGGTTTTCATCTTTACCATTTCTCTGTGATGCCAAAAGTGACATCACTTCTGCCCTTTTCTTTCTTTTTGTTTTTCATCCCAGCTCTGTGTTATTTCCTTTCCCCACTGCCTCAGCTTTTTGTCCCTCCCACAACAAACAGCACAGCACAGCACAGCAAATCCCCTTCCTTTGGTCATAGAGTCCTTATCTTATCCATAGGAAGATTTTGGCTATTTGAATGCTTATGCTGGGAATACACGGTACGTTTTAGTACCATGTATTGAGCCGCTGATGGCTTGATTGATAATTTCCGACGTGTCTGATACCCCGCCGGATAGATTCCCCACTCGATACCGGCGGGCAGGACAATAGGAAAAAACGAGCAGAAGATAAGAAGTGCCCGCGGGGACGAGTGGGATTCGATCCGGGTGGCCACGGGGACAAGCGGGGACGCGCCGGAATCGAGCCAGCGGCTCGATACACGGTACTAAAACGTAGCGTGTATGCGCAGCATTAGATAAGCTTAATACTGTAGCTAAGAAGAAAAAAATGTTTTTTCAAAATGTTTTTCTATGTATTAACCTGTTTTGTACCAGCAGTCTCTGCCCCCTTAAAGGACCACTATCGCGAAACATATAATTTTTAATCACCCCCACAGTAATTATACAAACCACACAAAAGTTTCACAGTGCATTTTTTTATTTTCTGTCTTGATTTTTAAATATCCATATGTCACTGTTCCCTGTTTCCGTCTGTCCCCTGAACTAACGCTGACAGACCTTTGTAACTGTAACCCATAGTAGGGGAAGCCGTGTCAGGTAGTGTGAAAATAAATAAGAGATGGTCTATGCCTTTGCCCTGCTCTCCCTAACTGACAAACTCATGCTGGGCAAACTCACGCGCTCCTCAGTTTCTCTGGCGTGGTTATATAAAAAGGCCCCCCCCCCCCCCCCCCCGTCACACTCTGTGCCCTGCCTTTCAATTATAAATACAGTAGCTACAAATTGTGCATTGTAACAATTGACATTTCCACATAATTCATTCCTGTTGACCGACTTGTGGACAAATGGCAAAGATCTCTGGACTTACCAGATAACCTGATCTATATAAAATTCCTCAACATAGTCTTCAGTCTGGGTGTAATTTGAACTTTAACGGCAATAAGACCACCTAAATGGATTTTGACAGAAACATTAGTGAAAACAAGTATAGAAGATATTTTAAGATCTCTTAGCCCGAGTTTATGGAAGACACCACATTATTGAAAACAAATGCTTTGCAGAATTTAATATCTCCAGTACAGTGCTCAGCTATGAAGCTTTCCTTTTGCAGCCAACCAATATCAATGTATATCCTAGATGATTCCAGATATTCCGGGACACTAATAGGCAACACATGAATATATAGATATTAGAACTTTCATAAGTTTGTGGTCCTTTTTAACACTGAATGGAGTAATGTTCATAGGATATCCTATAAGGGTGGGTGCAATAAAAATGGAGGCTTCACACTTTGCAGCTGTAATTGTTCCAGTATGTCCACCAGACCACAAAGCCAAAAGATCTTCAAACTTTATCGCTGGGACAGTTTTCAGTTTTATTAATGTGACACATCTGATCATGATTATCAAAGAGAGAATCCTTGCTGGGAAGTGCCTGGAAGCAGAGGAAGCGTAAAAATGGTTTTGAAAACACTTGTGGACGAATGATTTATGATGCTTCATATGTTCTGAAGTCAAAGATTAGCTGAATAAATCTGGTCACATATGAGCCACATATGCTGCTGCAGAAAGAGGGAAATATGAAAAGGAAAAAGATAAATAGTTCATATCTATCAAAAGGTGCAAAAGAGGGAAGCGCTGGTTGATGTCAACTGTCCACAGTGCGCAAAGCTTTGCTGTGCTGTTGGCCAACAAAGATCAGGGCCGATTCTAGCTACAAAAGTGTACCCTGACAACTCTTGCCAGGTAGGAATTCTCCCCCCCCCCCTTGGAACCCTCAACTGTATTGTGCTCCGCCGGGCCTCGAGCACAGAGTTTTTGGCAGCATAGCAACTTATCTGTCTTGGCGGGGGTGCTGCTCCGTTTATTTCGTGCACTCTCACTTTCATCGTCACTGGGGAGCCTCTTCTCACTGATCCGGCGCATGTTTTTACATAATGACATGCGCCAGATTACTGAGAAGATGCGGCCAGGTGAGAATGAAAGCAAGAGCGCACACACTAATGGAGCAGGAGGGACAGGTGAGTTACTATGCAGCCAAAAACTTTACAGGGGCCCCGGGAGCACAAGTTAGGGGAAACCTGGGGAGACCTGTTAGGCCTAGGTTGCCACTATGGGACACCACCATGGACTGCTAGAGTGAACAGTGTATCGCACTGTATGGATACACTGCCATCCCAGCACAGTGTTAACTGAACATAAGTCTGGAACAACAGGAAGTAAAATGTATTTCTCCCTGTGCATTTCTACAGCTTTGCTGGTTTACGGCAAGGACACATTTATTGTGGTCTCACCACAGTATTCTCAGTGGTGGTGGCCTAGTGCTTCCACCATCTCCCCCACAGTATTTATTCATCATAAAATATTTTATTGAGCAGATGTTAATTACAAAAATTCAAATAAACTTGCAGTTGAAAAGCTATGAATCTTATATATGACTGCAATATATGTAAGATAACAAATGTATTACAGTAAACATTAGGAACGATAAAGAATAATGACACTAATCCCCCACAGTATTAAATTCCCTGACAGCCTAGTAGTTTCCCCAATATTCCCAGCTGTGGGCTAGTGGTCCCAACAGTAATGGCACTTTTAACCATTTAGTACTAGCAGGGCCGGCCCTAGACTTTTTGCCGCCTGAGGCAAACTTAGAAAAAATTGCCGCTCCCCCTCCTTCCTCCTCAAGCCGAGGGGGGGGGGGGGGCACCGACCTGGAGGGGGTAGCGGGCAGGAAGGGGGTATTGGGCAAAGCGGCGGGGAGGGGGGTTGGACCCCCCCCTCCCTCGCCTGGGTCCCTTGATCTGCACTCCCCCTCCAGCTTTAAAAAGTTAAGTAGCAGCCGCTACTAGTAAGAGGCAACGAGCCAGGATCACTCACCTCTTCCACGTTCCAGCGTGCGTTTCACTGTCGTCACTTCCTGCAATGCTGCCCACTGTATTGTAAGTGGACGGTGTTGCAGGAAGTGACGTCAGTGGAGCGCACGCTGGAACGCAGAAGAGGTGAGTGATCCCCGCCCGTTGCCTCTCACTAGTAGCGGCTGCTATTTAACTTTTTACAGCTGGAGGGGGAGCGCAGATCGGGGGACCCAGGCGAGGGAGGGGGTCCAACTCCACTCCCGCCGCTACGCCCAATACCCCCTTCTTGCCCGATACTCCTCCAGCTCGGCGGCCGGCCCCCTGGACACATGGACAGGCGGGTGCCGCCCCCCCAGAAGCGCCGCCTGAGGCAAATGTTTCACCCAGCCTCATGGGCGGACCGGCCCTGAGTACTAGTTAAGCTTTGTTTAGACACCACAGCTTATCATGCAGTAATACAAGTCAATGGGCGACACAGGCAGCGTGCACGGTGGGAGCGTGGTTCATCATGCACACACACACACACACACCACACACGCACGCACGCACGCACGCACGCACACCACACACACACACACACACACACACACACACACACACACACACACACACACACACACACACACACACAGACCCACAGGTATCCCAGTAAAGTACTTCCTGTTGGTGGTCTGTTATCTCAACATTGTCACTAGGCAAAAAGGTTGTAAAAATGCCCTTGGTGTCACAAGCTGAGGTGTAAAAGAATGCCCAGATGTCAGAGATCCCACTGTTTATAGACACCCTTCTCCACCTTCTAGGATGTTGCTGCTGTTCAATGTCCTTCTCCTCCTCCCCACAGCACTGATCTAAGGTGCTATGCCTATAATCCTACAACCAACCCCTCCCATGCTAACGCTAATGTTTTGCTTTGGCAATGCTAAATTTGGTCCTGCCAATAAAGCATTTTTGAACTGGATTGCAATAGCATCTGGAAAATGGAAGCCAGTTGGCAGTTGCTGCAGCCCCAGGACATTATGGCATAGCCTACCATATTGTCACGTGATCATCACTGTTTGGTGTGGACTTTTCTGGCAGGAATTCCTTCTATTCATAATGGATGTGATGTTATCTTGGATTCCAACAATCAGTAGTAAAACAGAAAGAGGTTACTTTATTTCCTGGCAATCTAAATTCATGTGAGCTGAAGGTGTACAGGGTAAGATGAAATGAACTTTAGGTTGTCAGTACTGGGTGAACATAGCAGATCATCCTTCATGGTTCACATGGTTTAAAGATGAGGGACAGTATACTTTGCTATTTATCAATTCCATATGGATGAGGACTTCCAGAAATACCCATGTAGAAAAGGTATAATCATAGTATAACTGTCTATTTCTGGGTGAGGTACGGCCATAGTTTAAGAGTGTATTTATTTATGGGTGGTGGATGTAGACACTACTCATCTTATTCATCTACTGAGTGCTCACTGATGTTACATGACATCTAGTGGCTCTAGACTGTAACCAGACATCTTTCAGCCTTTTCCTGTGATAAATCTGAAAAGATTCACTGCTAGGTATTGTGAGTAGTGCAGGCACACAAAGGAAGACAGTTTACATACCTGACAGCTAGTTGGAGTGGAATACTTTCCCCGAGCCAGAAGAAATCACAACCATAATATTAAATTATTATTTCAATGTATAAGAATACCGTACCTTGACTCAGGACCATGAGGCAGAAGTCAGCTTGAGGCTGCAGAATGGAGAGGGCTTGGAACTGATGGAGGTAAGATTCCAGTCTCTACACTGCATTTATCTGCTAATGAAGGAAAGGATGAGTGCATACCCTCCAACCATCCCAATTTGCATAGGACTGGGATGTAGGACTGGGATGTATAGGATGGGATGTATGGTCCCATGAAAACCCCCCATGTCCCAGCACTATCCTGTGCTCCCCCATCACCCCCCTCGATCTTAAAATGGCAGCCAATAGAGCAAGAGGTGAGCAGCGAGAGGTGAGCGGTGAGAGGAGGACATAGAGCGTTGAGGCCTGACAGGGGAAGTAAGAGAAGCATGACTACCTCTGCACCCATTACTCTGCATGAAAGACTGGGCTGGGAAAGCACAGGGGGGAGGGGGGGGGAGTACTTGGAGCACAAAAACAACCAGAGAAGCTTTATTGGAGAGGGTGGGGTGCAGCACTAAACACCACCAGGAAAGCTATATTGGGAAGGGAGGGGGGGAAGCACTAGAAACCATGGAACTGTGTAGGAGGATGCAGAGTTAGGTCTTAATGATGCCCGCTAACGGTCCAATTTGTAGCGAAAAATCGTTCAAGCGATCGGATAATTCTGATCAGACGAAAAAATTGTTCACTACACCATCAACGAACCAATCTTTGCTTCCTATCTATCACAACCAACAAGAAAATCCAAATTTTGGTTTTACCAAAATCCAATTGGAACGACTATTTTTATAATCGTTCATATTCGATTGTGCCCATCAATGGAGATTATTTACAACCAATCTGATCAGAATTTCTGATCGCTCATACGATTTTTCGCTAGAAATTGGACCGTTAGTGGCCACCTTTAGGCCTCTTGCACACTGCAAGCAATTCAGATTCCGCTTTTTAATCTGTTTTTACTTCCGATTCAGATTCAGATTTGCAGTTTGCTCCTTGCACACTGCAAATCTGAATCTGAAACGGAGGTAAAAACTGATTAAAAAGCGGAATCTGAATTGCTTGCAGTGTGCAAGAGGCCTAAGTGTCCCTTTTGCTAGCTCCAAAGGTTAGGAGCTATGTGAGTGGTGGCTTCTGGGGGAACACAGGGGAGTAAGAAGTCTGAACCCCAATCCCCACTGGACACCCGCTTCCTCCCACAATTGCACTATTTACACCTTTGGATCTGTGAACACCCTTGGTTGTCTATTGTTTACAAATGCATTAATTTTCTTATTTTTTTCTCTGCTGCCTAAAAAAACACCCTGCACTGCTGCATATCCTTTTGTCTGACACTTCTACTCCTATATCTGTGATCTATCATCCGGTCATGGCTGTCCCCATCCTGTGATCGGATCTCCTGTGTCCTTGGCATGGGATTCTCAATGGACATGAACTCTGTATGTACATTTTCCATCCTCTAAGGCTGTATACACACTATAAGCGCTTTTGTGAGCGCTTGTGATTGCTGAGCGCTTGCTGAGCACTTGTTGAGCTTTTTTTCCATTTTCATTAAACTCATCGTAAAAATCACGTCAAATCTTTCTTTTATATATTTTGTGTATTTTATGTGAATTTTACGTGATTTTTCCTGTGATTTTAATGAAAGTGAATGGGAAAAAGCTCTCAGCAATCACAAGCGCTCACAAAAGCGCTTATAGTGTGGAGCCTTAGACGACATTGGGGGTGATTTGATGAAAAGAATGTGCTGTAACTCCACAGTGCAATGGACGGTGGACAAAACACTGTGCTTGTGCATCTATGTGCATGTCTGCTTAAAAGTGACATTACTTTGAGTCAAAGGCAGGTGGGATTATTATACCAGCAAAAAAAAAAAAAAGTAGGGGAATAGGTTTTTACTGTACATCACCCCAGACTGTGATTCTACTTCAGGAAGAAATTAAAATAGTGTACTGGTTAAGGGTTCTGCCTTTGGGCTGAGTGAACAGGGTTTGAATCCTGGCTAGGGTACTTATTCAGTAAGGAGTCCTTGGGCAAGATCCTAACATTGCAGGGTAGCCTCTTGAGCCACGTCCCAGTGGCTGCAGCTCTTGAGTGCTTTGAGTCCAACAGGAGAAAAGGGCTATACAAATGTTAGGGTTGTTGTAGGATAGGGTTATAACATGATGCAATTAGCAAGCTGTACACATGTAACGGGAGATTGTCATTGTGTTTTATTTGTTGTCTAGTTCATGTTTTCAGACTCACACAGGATGTTTAACTGTGACATCGGCTTTTTTTTAGTGTATGTGTCAATGACTATTGAGGAAACCACTGAATCTCAATGCCAGTGCTTCAAAAAGCCATTTATTACATTTATGATCATACACTTTAGTAAGTAAACATGAATTGGAAGCTGACAAACATGCTCATTTTGTACTTGATGTTTGGCCAGTTTTCCAAGAAATGAATTATTTTTCTCATCACTTGTTATAACTCATAACTTTCAGCAGGTCTTGTCTTCACTAGTCTTCACTTTTGCCTTTTAAACGCAAAGTGGCACAAATCAAATATTGCAGATAGTACTAAATGTCTCACAGCTGCAACAACACAGAATCCTGCTGAACAGAAATGTTGCTGGAATTCTTCAGTGGAAATAAGGCATGAGACATCCTGTGCACTTGTACTGTGACTGTGTACAGGAAGGAGACCTCCTGTAGAGCAGCGGCTCAATTCTGGAGGCCACAATGACCTCACACTGCTCATATGAGCGTTTCTTTTCAGACAGTTATCAGGTTTATGAAATATTATTCATTTGTGTAAGCCTATGGATAGGATGTGGAGGTCAGATTATGGTAAGAATAGCACTATCTTCAAATATTCTCTCATCACACACCTTTCCAGGTCTGATAGACAGACCTCCGTGCCGGTGCTCACCTCCTGCAGGTACGCCACTCCTGCAAAACCGTGGTACAATGCAAAAATTGGAGACGGCACACAAATGGCTTCAGTAGAAAAACTGTATTAAAGCATGCAGAGGCACACACACGACATGTTTCGGGCGGAGCCCTTCCTTAGGTTAATAGCACTAGGATGCCACTGTTCTGTAGGAACCGTCACGATATTGCATGCTTGCTGGAGGCTACCATTGGCCATCTCCCAGGGTCAGTGCTGTTTCTGGGGCAGACATGTGATCCAGCTGATGTGTGCTGCTTCTAGAAGAGAGTCATGGACTCTTATCTTGCATTCATGATACAGTAATATAATAGATTGGAGGCTTAGGACCTGTATGCCTAAAATGTATGGGGAGTTGTCTGCTATTAAGTAAAAATAAATCTAAATACCACACTCTAACTCTGCCCCCTTGCACACGCCAACGTAATTCTGTTAATACTGGCTGCTGCGTGGAGCAGGAGGGGATCAAGATGTCGGAATTTGTCTGACACTTTCATCCACATAGGGGGATGTCATGTTGGACCAGATCCGGCAGCTGCACCCCTAAAGCAAGCCCAAAAGCGCCCACTTAATATTTATATTATATGGAGCCCTTTTCAACTGATCCCGTGGCAGGGGCGTGGCTTAAGTGTCCCTCTTTCTCATCTCAAAAAGTTGGGAGGTAAGCTGAAGTGGTTAAAACCAATCCTTTTCCTCTGCTTACCTATTTTTCTTACACAGTGGCTGTCCTTGGAAAGCCGGCTTTGGTGTTCTGTATTGTGCGATACGCTACGCGGGCCCAGCATAAACTTTGCACTGGTGCCCATGGCTCTGTAGCTACACCACTGCTTCCCTCTTTGATTTAGTGCAATTTGTCTTGCAATAAATAGCTTTCAAGCTGATTCAATAAAGGGAATACATCTGCTGAAAGTTTCCATAACCTGTGTAGGTCCACTAGCAGGAATTAGTGCGGCTTTGCTGGTTACACAGCTGTATACTGTGGCATTGGTGTAAAACACACAGGGAGCTGCTCTTTTCATTCATTGTTGCATCAGAGAAAATACACCATAAGCCTATCATTACACAATTGTGTGCTTTTGGCCTGGGGGAGGAGAAGAGGACCGACCGGCTGATTTGTCCAGTTACTTCCTTAAACAGAACAAACACACACAGAAGGCTTTTCTGTCTTCCTCTGTGCCTTTTACTTCCCTGTTTTCATACACACAGTAGCAGCTACAAGCTCCATTGCTGCTTCCAGGACTCTGAGATATCCCATTGTGTAGAAGCAACTGGCCCTTCACCATGAATCAGTTACTACCTGAGGACGTAAGGAATATTATTGCAGGTAACACACATAGGGAGGAGCACCGGGGATCGGACTGTACAGTGTATAACTTTCTCTCTAGTCAACTCTTCTCTACTTCCTTCTTTTACATGAGAAAATATCACTAGTTATATGCCTTGCACAACACTTAAAGTGGACCTGAACTCTTGCACAGGACAGCAGGAAAACATAGAGAAATGCACCCTGTATGTATTTAGAGTTTAGCCTGTCTAATCCCCCCTTATCTGTGACTAATCACCACCGTAATTTGATCTCAGCTGTGTCAGCTCGGGAATCTCCTCTGCCACGGCAGAGCAGCTAATTTGTAAACACAGGATGTTAACCCTATGTTTGCTTCCATGAAAGCAGGAAGTAGACACACTGCAGATTTATAGCAGGATTTGTATCAGCGGTAACAAAGAAATGTTTTTACTTTAAAGGTTATTATGCTGTTGCTTATCTTTTAAAGCAGAGAGGAAGTTCTGAGTCCAGGCCCGCTTTAACATGAGCATTATAGTTAGCGCTCTGTGTTGGCTTATGAAATTTTACTATTTTTTGACAGTATGTTGTTATTGCATACCTTATGTACATCAGGATAAGCCGATAATTGATCCTTAGCAACTGACACTGTCAGTCTGAAATTCTCCCCCCCTTCTTAAAGGTGAAAGTCAATGTTCTGTCAGCTGAAGTCCCACCCCCCTCCTGACTGAGAGCCCATCAGGGCTTCAGGCTGATGGAGGGACCTGGAGATTCCTGAGGGGGGAATTTAGAAAAATTCCTTTTCTGTTTTCCAAAACCTGACTTTTTTACATGACTGCAGTTGCTGTGGAGGGCGAGGCACTGTATTGGAGGGAGGGTGAGCAGTTGGGATCTCCATGGCCCTGTGCATGGGCCTCGAACCCCCCCCCCCCCCCCCCCCCCGCTACAAGGGCTACTTCCCTTGCAGTTACACCTTGGCTTATGTGTACACTTGCAAATTACAGTATATCCACTGAAATGATCACTCGCAGGGGCTAATTATCTTTGAAGATGGGAGGGGGACTCAGATTTGCCTAAATATGTTTGGTGGAGAGCTTTGCCTAGTTATGTTTGGGGATTTAAAGAGGTTTCTGTGCCTTATTCTGTTTACTGGGGACTCTGCCTTGTTATGCTGGGGGTCGGATTTAATAAGGGGCTTTATCCCTAAATACCCAAAAATGATAAATCAAGGTCCCTCCCTTAAATCCTCAAGCAAAATAAAGCTGTCACCCCTAAATATGCAAACATTTTTTTGTGCAGAGCCCCACTCCTTAAATCCCCAAAACATAAATAGGCGCAGTCCCCCTAAATACACATACATAAATATGCAGTGTCCTTAAATCCTCATGCATTAATAGGCACCGCTCCCCTGAATCCCTAATTATAATTAGGCACCATGTATTTATTTACGTTTGGAGATTTTATGGGGGCCTCTGCCTAATTATGTTTGGGTCACCGTCTTTGGCGGTGGTGGTGGGCCTGCCTAATTATGATTTTTATTGGGGAAAAATAATCTCTGCCTAATTATTATGATTTTGGTAATAGCTCTACATATACTTTTTAATGTTTGGAGAAAATTCTGCCTAATTATGTGGACTAGAGCTGACACACTAGTTAATTGTGTTTCTTGAGGATCATGCTGCTACTTGGAATGTCTGTTGCACACACTGGTGAGTTCTCTATTTTGAGGTAATATACTGCCTGATTGTTATGTTCGGATTCTGCTAGATTATATATCTTAGAAGGTGAGGACTATATTCGTACATCTCATGCTTTTTCTATGATAACTAGGGCCTTTTTTAATTAAAGATGAATGGGCTTTATCCATTGTTTTACTAGGAAGGCCCTCTGTCTTTGAATTATGTGAAGCTGGCTTCATGTACATTTGGCTCTGCCCCATGACCCATCACTACCACATCCACTTTCTGGCACACAGCACACTGTGATGTGGTGGATAGCACTATCACCTTAGAGAGCCAGTGCCCCGGGCTCATATCTGAGCTAGGACTGCCTGCGGGAAGTCTGGTATCCTCCCACATCCCAAAACATACAAATACGGTAGTTCCACCTGAAAGTGGTCTTAGTCTTTGATACAAACATAGACTATGACTATGGTAGTGATTAGATTATGAACTCTTCTGCGGGACAGTTAGTGACACACAATAGGCTCTGTAAGCAGAAGATGTCAGTGCAGGTAAGCTCAGAAATTTGGGCGTCAGAAATATCGGCTAGTAGAAAATTGGTAAATTTACTAATATTCTACTACTATGAAGAGCAATTTAAGACAGTAAAATATAGGTAAATGATACCGATATTTTACTACGGCTAGACCTAACCCTAACCCTCCCTCTTCCTATGCCTAAACCTAACCACCCCCCATGATGTCTAACCCTAAACATCCCCCTCTAATGCCTAACCTCAACCACTGAGCTTAACCTTAACCACAGACTCCCCTCTCCCCCAGTGACCAGGCTATTTTTTTTACAAATTAGGCCTCTGCAGCTTTAATAGCTTGCTACAAAGCCGTATACGTCAACACGCATATGAATCCCCCCCCCCCTTTTCTGCCCACTAACAGAGCTTTCTGTTGATGGGCTCTGATCGCTGCTGCAGTGTGTTTTTTTTATACATCAGCCTATGAGAGCTGATCGATCTCTGTGCCTCCCCAAGGGACAGCCAAGCATCACAGCTGTCCCCAGTACAGCGCTGCCATAGATCACAGTGCTGTACAATGTAAATAGCAGGGCTGTGGAGTCGGAGTCAGAGTCGAGGAGTCGGGGCAATTTTGGGCACCCGGAGTCGGAGTTGGAGTCAGAGTCATGGTTTCATGAACTGAGAAGTCAGAGTCGGGAGTCGGAGTCGGGTGATTTTTGTACAAAATCCAAAGCCCTGTTAAATATTAGACTAAGGAGTCAGAGTCGAGGAGTCGGAGTCGGGGCCATTTTGGTTACCTGGAGTCGGAGTTGGAGTCGTGGTTTCATAAACTGAGGAGTCGGAAGATTATTGTACCGACTCCACAGCCCTGGTAAATAGACGGCGGTTTCGCCATCTAACAGTCTCCTAGCGGGGATCACCGCAGGGAGACTGATGACGGAGTGCAGGACTATGCGCCAATTGGCGTTAGGCAGTCCTGGGGCTGCCGCTGCATTCACACTAATTGGCATGGAGTGGTCATTTAGTAGCTAAAGAGGAGCTGTCAGCCATACTATTCTCAGCCCCCCCCCCCCACATATATAAGTAGATAGATACTTGCTCTACTTATAGAACATATGTATTGCACTGTCCACATTTTGATTTTAGTGATTTTTCGATAGTAAAAAAAGAGAAAATCCTTCTTAGGATTCTCCATTTTAACTGTGTCTACCTTGAAGTCAATCCTGATGTCATTTCCTCCCTTACTCTCCTCTGCCTGATTTTTTATGCATTGTCCGCCCTTCTCCCAGTCTTCAGGCACTCCCACCCAGCTCTGCTATAGTAAGTGCATTGTCTCAACATAAGAAATATTGGTCATTCAGAGATGAACATAGGTGTGGGAGGGGAAGACAGGAGGGAAAGAGGCTTCAGTCAATCAGGATGCATTAGTTAAGTCTGAGGGGAAGTAAAGAAGCAAAAAAAGACAACCCAGCATGCCCTGCAACTTCCTTTGTGAGGCAGATGTATCAAATAAGAGCCAGGGAAACCGGGGAATGATCATTTAAAGAAAAGTAATAGTGATTTTTAATTTTGGATTGCCTGGTTAGCATCCTTACTACTTGTTTATCAGATAAAAATAAAGAATGGATTTTTTGATTTTATGCCCGCCAGTTACACTTTAAGACACCCTCCTCCACGCCTAACCTTAATCCCCTATGCCTAACCTAAAACCCATCTCACAGACGCCTAACCTTAACTGCCCCCACTGCAAAAAAGCTAAATATAATTTGTAGCTAAAAACGCTAGATCTCGTTTATAGCAAAAGTGCTAACGGTATTTGTATGGGCACCTATGGCCGCCCAAATTTACTGCTTCCATCAAGGCTGTATAAACATGCAATGCAGTACTGTAATACTAATCATTTTTAATTAATCTGGTTAAATAGCATAAGTGATTATACTGTGCTGGCAAAGAGCCTTGCAATGCCAGGATAAGGAGAGACTGCAGCCTTTTTTATACATGGTAAAAAAAAAATGGACTTACACTATTTTTTATAAATAGGATTGGCATAAAAAAATAATAATATTGAATTGCTATTTTAATACTGTAATGGATGGTTGACGAACATGTTATTAGAAAGATATAATGTTCTGATTTTGTTTTGTTTTCCAAGTACCCATCAGAAAGTAGTGATATCATGTTGACAGTAAATACCAAGAGCCTATTACACTGATAACAGCTGTGAATGAATATTCTTTGTTTTTCTGAAGATTATGAAAGGCCTTCCACTCTCTATACCTCATGGAATTTACTGATTATAGGTTATTTTGGGTAAAACAATGTTGGTTGCAGCATTTGTAATAACATTAAATAAGAGGTGGATGAAACGGATGTTGTTCAGAGCAGGAATTTGTGTACAAGCCTTCATTTTCTAACTTGCCTGTATAGACCCCTACTAAAACCCTATTTTACCGCAAGGGGTCGCAAAAGCAATGCACGCTTGCCTTGCACACTTATTGCAGTCCGTTGCGGTGCACCGTAAGTATCCAATCCGACGCAAGGGCTGCAGTATGTTACCGAAGGAACTGCGCTTAAAGCCTGTCACCTGCTGTAACTGAAATTAGTGGGCAACGCACGTAGTGTAAAGAGCTGAGCGCGGTGTGTCGCAGTGCACATGCATGGATGGAGGGGAATTCCCAGTGACACACTTCCTGTCGAGCTTGGAGATCATCACTGAGCGGGGTGGAGGTGGGGGGCTGGGGTAGCGCTATGCATATGACCATGTTCATATGCAATTTTTGCGATGCAGCAGGAGCATCACAACGCAAAAAATATGTGTAAAACCAGCCTGAATGGAAATTACCATTTTGTGGTTATACTAGTAACGGGTTTTTTCCACTGGCCAAATTGTATCCATTGTTAGGATCCAGAGCAGTTTCTAGGCTAAATTGCCCACAGGGCGAGGGTGTAAAAAATCGTGTTGCCACATGTATGGGTTAGATAGGTAGGTGCCTGCAGTATAGGTTAGATAGGTAGGTGCCTGCAGTATAGGTTAGATAGGTAGATGCCCCCAGTATAGGTTAGATAGGTAGGTGCCTTTAGTATAGGTTAGATAGGTAGGTGCCCCGCAGTATAGGTTAGATAGGTAAGTGCCCCAGTATAGGTTTGATAGGTAGGTGCCTTTAGTATAGGTTAGATAGGTAGGTAACTGCAGTATAGATTATATAGGTAGGTGTCCACCATTAAGATTAGATAGGTAGGTGCCCTGCAGCAGAGGGGGGAGCGGGCATAGATAGTTATAACTCACCTCAATCCCCCGCAGCCTCAATCTCCTTCCTTTCCCGGCGTCTGTCGCATTGGTAACAGTGACGCCGAAAAAGGAAGGAGATTCAGGCTGCGGGGGATTGGCGGAAAGAAGGTGAGTTATAACAAGCTATGCCCGCTCCCTCTGCCGCTGCGCTCCCTTCCTGTCACTCAATCCGGCGCCACAGGCGATTGCACGCTTTGTAAGCCCATAGAAACGAGGCTGTTAGGATCACACATGATTTCACAACTGCAAGGGCTCCATGATTAACACAGTAATCATGGTGCTTTTTACTACTGGTGCAATATGATTTTCCCCCAAACACAAATGCAGTGCATGCAGCATTTTTCCTGTGTTTGAATTGCGTTTAGGTTAAAGCAGGCATGTCCAAAGACCGGCCCCGGAGCCAAGCCATTTCTGGTGGCCCTCAAAGCTGTATACAGTTGTTAATTCCATGTGGCCTGTAGGCCGTAGCTGCAATACCACATTCATGGGCCAGCAGTAACAGCAACTGATTAGCAGCTACCACTGTGCTAACTGCACATGGCAGTGTTCTCCCCAGAATTTTTTCCCAGCCGGGTGGCATGAAATAGTAGCCGGGTGGCATGAAAAAGTAGCCGGGTGGGTTGAGATGGAAATGCAGGGCAACTCTGCTTACAGCATAGGAGGAGGTGAGGAGGTGAGCCGATGACAGCCGGGTGGTCACCAAATCTAGCCGGGTGGAGCACCCGGCTAAAAGAGCCTGGGGAGAACACTGCATGGTATATGGGTTATTTCCCATAAAAATGTTTTATTTGACGAGAAGTAACGAGCATAGTGTACCTAATGACAATCACCAAAAAATGTGCATAATTTTGCTAGTTCAGCCTCCTACCACTCCTAAGAATGGTGATATGGCCCTTGGCCTAAAAATTTTGGTTGCCGCTGCTGATATTTGATCTCCTTAGGGGCCTGACCAGAGTGTGTTAGCGACCTCTGACCTGGAGTTATTTTTGCTGGCGCATGTGCAGTGACAAATTTTCATCTTTCAGACGTGCCTACAATTCTCTCACGATCTCTGTATGCTGTCACAGAACTGGGAGCGCAGTCTGAGAGCGGAAAATGTCTTACTGCGAATGCGGCGGCAAAGCTACCTCCGGGTCAGAGGTCGCCGCGCCGCCACATTCTGTTTGGGCTGCTAAGGGGATGAATTACATGCAGAGGGAACATATTGGAGACTGTGCTTCCAGTTCTGTGATGGCATGCAGAGATCGTGCAGGCCAACATTTCTTACTGTGCATGCGCCATCAAAACTACCTCTGGGTCAAAGGTCACTCTGGTCAGGTCGCTAAGGAGATGAATTATGAGCAGCGAGAACATATCCGAGGGGAATCACTGTGGAATTTTTTTTCTTAACACTGAAATGAGAAGGAAAATCATCTGATCTCCTGAGGTGCTCTGGGGCAAAAGGCTGTGTGACGGTGACAATATACTATATGTAGAGTCCCGTTTTCCCGGAACTCAACTAACCAGCAGAATCAACCAACCGGCAGTACTCGCAGTGGTGAAAGCCGAATTCTTAGGCTGTTGGTGGGCTCTGCTGTGCTTAAAGACGGCTGGGTTCCACGACTCCCCCAAGGTTAATATACTTTCAATTACTGTACTTTAACATTTAATGGTATGTATATAGAGTGAGGCATAGTACTGTTTTAGCTAAGCCTATTTTTAATATTGAGTCTCTAGCTACCAAAAAGCACACTTATCCGGCATCAATGCCGGATAACCGAGACTCTGCTGTATAGATATAAAATGTGTTTCTGATGATGAAACAAGCATAATTAGGTAAAAATGGGTAATTTGAATTACCCTGACCAGACGTCCCGTTTTGCCTGGGACACGTCCCAGGTTCAGGGTCCCGTCCCAGGCTGCAATGTGTCCCAGGTTATGTCCCACCTTTGGCCGCTGGGTGTCCCAAGCGTGAGACTCTGTGGCCGCATGAGGTAATGTTTGCCTCATTTACCATTTGCAGAGTCGGAGTAATCATTTTTTGCTACATTTCATGTGTCAGAGGTAACGGTTATTGCAATTCATGTATCAGAGGTAACGGTTGCTGCAGTTATTATTTGATGAGACTGCATTTGAAACTTTGGGGTTATTGTTGCAGCATTTGGCATGTTGGGGGCTCTTGATTATTAAATGGTATGCTAATACTGTAGCATCAACAGTTTCTACAGATTTCGCAGACAATCTAATTTCACCATAGTAATAGTTTAGTGTCCTATGATATTATTATGTATTTATATAGCACTGGTTTCTAAGGCAGCACTTTACAGAGAATGTAGTCATGTCCTTGGTGGAGCTTACAATCTAATCCTGGCCATAGTCAAAGTCTAATGTCCCGCCATATCATTATTATGTATTTATGTAGCACTTGCATTTTCTGCAGCACTTTACAGAGTTCATAGTTATGTCATGGACTCAGGGCCGGTTTAAGCAACAATGGGGCCCCAGGGCAAAATAAACCTGGGGGGGCCCCCCAACATATACCCCAGAACAAAATCGGCATTAGGGGACCTTTTGTGCAGCTGGTATAGTCAGGGTGTGAAGTCCCAATCGGTCGGAGCTCCACATTCTGGCTATCCCAGCCTGCATGGGGGACAAGGGGTTAAAAAGTTTCAGGAAGGGGGACCCCACATATTTTTTTTTTAAAATTCCCACACTCTAAACATAAAAAAAAATATGGGAAAATAGGAAAAAATGCCAGGGATCTTCATACAGCCATATTGCGGCTGTATAGCGATCCCTGGCCAAAGCGCTGCGGCTGCGTATAGCCCCCCCGGGAAACCCCATCAGGAAATTTATTGCGCTTTCGTTTGATGCATGTAAAATTACACTACCGTTAGGTGTGCTTTCTAAAAATGACATTTACAGCATTTAAAAGTATACTTTTTTCCTTCGAAACTTTAAAATCGATTTTCTCAAAAACTATAAAGTCTTTTTGAAAAATTGTTTTTTCCTCTTATTCCTAATGATCTCCTTAACATATCCTGCAAATTTTGGGTTTCTAGCATTTAAGGTGGATTTGCTATTAACCATTAAAGTCGGCAGGTTTTTAAATGTGTATTTTTTTTCCTTTGAAACTTTAAAATCGATTTTCTCAAAAACTATAAGGCCGATTTGAATTTTTTTTTCCTCTTGTAGCCACTGGGGGCCCCTACAAGCTCTGGGGCCCTGGGGCAGCTGCCTCCTTTGCCTCTATGGTAGCGCCGGCCCTGCATGGACTGACATCCATGATGCAAATCTCTTACTTCACCACATCATTGTGGGAACACTGCTTTCTTGTGTGTTTGGTGAACATTGCCTTATTACCTTTAGGGTCACATTGCCTATTGTGTTTTGAGAGGAAACTCTGGGCCACTGCCTCAGAGTTACATTGCAGTTCGCTCCGCCCACACCATGTCACGGACACATCCATTTTCCTACCGTGGTCATGGACACGCCCATTTTTTGGCGCGGCATGCATCGTGTGTTGCACTAGCACCCCCCTTCCTCCCTCCGTCCCAGGTTGAGCCAAGAAAAATCTGGTCATTGTATTTGAATACATCTTTACATTTTGCTATCTGTCATTATGGTTTCTCAAGCTTGAAAGGGTTTGGTCATGTGTGTGTAGGAAGTGGCGGTTTTCCGCTGACCAATAGACCCTTGGGTGGTCTCGCCCCATGTAATGAATACCCCGGGCTGCTCAGGGTGCTGCAGGCTCATCTGGAAGGAAGAGGTGGGGGTGGCGCGCGTTACACATTACATCGGGGAGTCTGGCAGACGGAGGCGGCAGTGGTATAGTAATGTAGATTTCCAATAGGTTTCATGCTGTAATCTATTGGAAAGCTGTGTCCAGTGTGTGGCCAGCTAATAGAACAGACCAGATTTGATCAGAGGGAATCTATCTGATGGCCATCAAGTACTTTATGTCTACCTGAAGCCCATTTTACATTTCCATCATCAATTGCCCAGGTAGCCTTAGCATTGTGACAAGAAGCATATCTTACTGTAAGTACAGTTAGCAGCACTATATTCAACCAAATGAAGTGTAAAAACACAAACAGGAAACTGATAAATGTTGTTTTAAAATAGAACATCATGCTAAGTTAAACCTCAAATCCTCTGTATGATATCTGCTGTAAGGTCATCTCAGCCAGTGAACAGAATGTGAAAGCTGTATACTGTAATTAGGGCCTGATTTACTTCCATGATCCCACCACACAGCTCTTTATGCTACATGCACAGGCTGGTCACTGCTGACGAAGCATATAGAGGCAGATGGGTGGGCTGTATGAGTATCCAGACTGCCCATCCAGCTCTCTATGCTTCAAGTTAGTGGCATCAGGGCAGCTCCAGGATCTTGAGTGCTAGTTCCTGACAGCCGCCTCTCAGTACACTTTCACCTCTAGGCTTGTGTTTAGAGCTAAGTGTGGCCCTGCATATAATATAAAGTCTGATAGGTATGATTAAAAGCATAACTATAGTCAAACCAGATCAGAGCCAGTATAGGGTACACACATATATATACACACACACACACACACACACACACACACACACACACACACACACATAGACACACACACACACACACACACACACACACACACACACACACACACACACACACACACACACACACACACACACGCACACATACACACATGTACACACACAAACTTTGATAACTGTATTCCTCAACCTCAGGGTCTCCCTTGGGACTCCGAACTCAGAGGATACAGAGGCTAGGCCCCTATTTTAGAGATGTCTTGTGTCCATCTTCTTCTGCCAGTTTGCATTAGGATGGGGGTTTTAATCTATTTATTTTCAGTATCCTTATACTCTCTTTTCATTATGTTTTTGCCTTTTAATCAGAGAGGGAGTATCACTGTGGTATTTGATAGATATGAAGTTTAAAAAAAGATTTTTTGGGGAAAATGGCAATCCTCCTATGAAATCACTGCTATAGGCTTTCATTAGTCTATTGCTCGCTTTCGGAATTGTTGGGGATTCCTGGAGAGAACAAACAGCTCTAGTGGTCCCCGGGCCTAAAGAGAGTTCAGTGGTTTAGCTGCACATAGCACTGTACTCTCCTGGACAGAAAGCTCTGGTGTTGGTCCCAGGGCTGGATTTCTGGAAAGGCCACAAACGCCCGGGCCTTGGGTGGCTGCAGATCAATGGGGCACCTGGACGTGAAATAGGGGTTGCTACATATGAAAAGGAAGGCTGCAAATAAAGCAATACATGAAAAGGGAAGGTGATGGATAAGGGAGCTGTACTTGAAAGAGAAATGCTGCAGTACATGGCTATAACACATGGAAGGCGGGGCTACACATGCAATGAGTGGGGAGCTGCTGCACATAGACGGGGAGCCACAACATACTTGGCCTAGGGGTAGAAGAAGTATAGATCTCGGCCTTGGTTGTTCCCAGGATGTGTTGAAGCCACTCTCATAGCCTAGGAGTCCCAGGTCCATCTATATATCCCCACAAATGGAACTTTTCACATAAGCCACTGTACTTGTACTCACATTGGTTCTATGAATATTTCATAAAGCTTGCAGACAGCTAACGATTTAACTATGAAACTGGATCAATAATAAGCCAAAGAGTTTATAGAAATTACCCTGGGCTTTCATTTCTTAAATATCTAAACAACAAAAAAAGTGTAGCTGCATCAATACAGGAACTGAGACCAACAATACACAGGCAGAGTTCCAAGGAGACACAGAGGAGCTTCTTTTCTCATTTACTTCACACTGAATCTGTTGTGATGTGTCTGCGAGAATGGTTAAAACCCGTCGCCTGCATACGCTGTATTCAATGCTGGGAGGGGAGCGCAGAGGGGAACGCCCGAGGTGAGGGAGGGGAGGACCGTCCCCCCTCCCCACCGACGTGCTACCAAGCTCTCCCCTCATACTGCGACCCCTCCAGACCCCAAAAATGGCCCTGAGCGGGCCCAGGGGAAGGGGATGGGGGCACGCTAGCTGTCAAGGTAAGGGGGCGCCTGTCACTACCTAACTGAGGGTCCCTGTCACTCACTTCCTAACCTGGGGGTCCCTGTCACTCACTACTTAACCTGGGGGTCCCTGTCACTCACTATCTAACCTGGGGGTCCCTGTCACTCACTACCTAACCTGAAGGTCCCTGTCACTCACTAACTAACCCGGGGGGCTCCTGTCACTTCCTAACCTGGGGGGCACCTGTCACTCACTACTTAATCTGGGGGGCACCTGTCACTCACTACCTAACCTGGGGGGCGCCTGTCACTTGCTACCTAACCTGGGGGTCCCTGTCACTCACTACCTAACCTGGGGGTCCCTGTCACTCACTACCTAACCTGGGGGGCGCCTGTCACTCACTATCTAACCTGAGGGTCCCTGTCACTACATACACTGGGGGGCTCCTGTCACTAAATGAGCTGGGGGGCGCCTGTCACTCACTACCTAACCTGGGGGTCCCTGTCACTACCTAAACTGGGGGGGCTCCGGTCTCTTCCTAAACTGGGGGCTCCTGTCACTACATACACTGGGGGGTCCCTGTCACTACCTGAACTGGGGGGCACCTGTCACTACATACACTGGGGGGCTCCTGTCACTAAATGAGCTGGGGGGCTCCTGTCACTGCCTGAACTGGGGGGCTCCTGTCACTACCTGAACTGGGGGGCTCCTGTCACTACCTAAACTGGGGGACTCCTGGTGCTACCTAAATTATCCAGGCCAGGCCAGCCCAGCATCACCACCAGCTAACCAGCCCAGATTCACTGTCAAAAAGGCCACAGCATCACCACCAGTCAGGCCAGCATTTACTTCAACCAGCCAAGCACAGCCCAGCATTACCGCCAGCCAGGTCACAGCATCACCGCCAGCCAACCCGGCCACAGCATCACCGCCAGCCAGGCCAAAGCATCACTGCCAGGCCTTTCAGCCCACATATCATCCCCAATCCAGCCAAAAACAATATTGCCAGGCACAGCAGCCAGTAGAGGAGAATTCAGAAGCCAGGTGAGAGGTGTCTACCATATTAAGGGGGCATTCTGCCTATTTATGTGAAATGCTGTCTATATATGTGCCTCATGACCAGTGGCGGCTCCAGGAAATTTTTTTAGGGGGTGCTATGCAGGTGCTGGACCAATTTCCGGGGGAGCTGACGACCTGCGGCGCGCAAAGCGCGCCGCGGCAAAAAATGGGTGTGGCTACAACCTGCGGCGCGCGAAGCGCACCGCGGCGAAAAAATGGGCGTGGTCATGACCGGATGAGGGCGGGGCTAACTGTAATTTAAAGTGAACCCAGGGTGAGAGTGATATGGTGGCTGCCATATTTATTTCCTTTTAAACAATACTAGTTGCCTGGCAGCCCTGCTGATCTATTTGGCTGTAGTAGTGAACTGAATTACACCAGAAACAAGCCATGCAGCTAATCTTGTCAGTTCTGACAATATTGTCAGAAACCCCTGACCTGCTGCATGCTTGTTCAGGGTCTATGGTTGAAAGAATAAGAGGCAGAGGACCAGCACGGCAGCCAGGCAACTGGTATTGCTTAACCACTTCGCCATATCTGGACGCATATATCCATCCAGATAGGCAGTGGTGCTGCAGCCGTGTGTTGCGCGCGATCGGGCGCGCGCCCGCGCGCGCCCCCGCTACCTCCCGCTGCCCCCCCGATCAGTGAATGGGAATATAATTCCCATTCACCGATCCAAGTCCCCGGCAGAAATACCGACGCTTTCTCATCAGAGAGCGTGGTATTTCTGCCCCCAGGAAACAACTTCTCTTCATTTTAGTTCCTAGATGCGACATCGTTCGCATCTAGGAACTTTTTGAATGTGGCCATCTTGTGGCCAAATAGTAAACTGCACCCACATACCTGTATTGAATAAAAAATACATTATTTTACATCTAAAATTGGCTATTTACCTCCCAAACTAAAATTACCCAAATACATTTTTGTATTAAAAAAAATAATAAAAAAAATTACAATTAAAAAAAAAAAAACTACATAAATAGTTACCTAAGGGTCTGAACTTTTTAAATATACATGTCAAGAGAGTATCTTATTACATTTTTTAAAATTATAAGCTTGTAAATAGTGATCGACGCAAATTGAAAAAATGCACCTTTATTTCTAAATAAAATATCGGCGCCATAAATTGTGATAGGGACGTAATTTAAATGGTGTAATAAGCGGGACAAATGGGCACATAAAATGCATGGGTTTTAATTACTGTAGCATGTATTAATTTTAAACTATAATGGCTAAAAACTGAGAAATAATGTTTTTTTTTCCATTTCTATCTTAATCTTCCTGTTAAAATGTATTTACAGTAAAGTGGCTCTTAGCAAAATGTACTACCTAAAGAAAGCCTAATTAGTGGCGGAAAAAACGAGATATAGATCAATTAATTTTGATAAGTAGCGATAAAGTTATTAGCGAATGAATGGGAGGTGAACATTGCTTGGATGCATAAGATTTTCGAAGCTGTAGGCTGAAGTGGTTAAAGGGAGATAAATATGGCAGCCTCAATATTATTCTCACCTCGGGTTCCCTTTAAAAGTGCAACGCAAAGACAGAGGGCCCAAGTTTTGGTGACCCTTTTCCCAGAAAATTCACATAATTGTGCAGGTTTTCTCAAGAAAATACACGTAATGTGAGCAGATTTTAACAAAAAACGTCCAATGACCCCAATATGCACAATCGTTATCAGATATGACCCCAATATGCACAATCGGTAGCAGATATGACCCCAATATGCACAATCGGTAGCAGATATGGCCCCAATATGCACAATCGGTAGCAGATATGGCCCCAATATGCACAATCGGTAGCAGATATGGCCCCAATATGCACAATCGGTAGCAGATATGGCCCCAATATGCACAATCGGTAGCAGATATGGCCCCAATATGCACAATCGGTAGCAGATATGGCCCCAATATGCACAATCGGTAGCAGATATGGCCCCAATATGCACAATCGGTAGCAGATATGGCCCCAATATGCACAATCGGCAGCAGATATGGCCCCAATATGCACAATCGGTAGCAGATATGGCCCCAATATGCACAATCGGTAGCAGATATGGCCCCAATATGCACAATCGGTAGCAGATATGGCCCCAATATGCACAATCGGTAGCAGATATGGTCCCAATATGCACAATCGGTAGCAGATATGGTCCCAATATGCACAATCGGTAGCAGATATGGTCCCAATATGCACAATCGGTAGCAGATATGGTCCCAATATGCACAATCGTTATCAGATATGGCCCCAATATGCACAATCGTTATCAGATATGGCCCCAATATGCACAATCGGTAGCAGATATGACCCCAATATGCACAATCGGTAGCAGATATGACCCCAATATGCACAATCGGTAGCAGATATGACCCCAATATGCACAATCGTTATCAGATATGACCCCAATATGCACAATCGGTAGCAGATATGACCCCAATATGCACAATCGGTAGCAGATATGACCCCAATATGCACAATCGGTAGCAGATATGACCCCAATATGCACAATCGGTAGCAGATATGACCCCAATATGCACAATCGGTAGCAGATATGACTCCAATATGCACAATCCGTAGCAGATATGACCCCAATATGCACAATCCGTAGCAGATATGACCCCAATATGCACAATCCGTAGCAGATATGACCCCAATATGCACAATCGGTAGCAGAAATGACCCCAATATGCACAATCGGTAGCAGAAATGACCCCAATATGCACAATCGGTAGCAGAAATGACCCCAATATGCACAATCGGTAGCAGAAATGACCCCAATATGCACAATCGGTAGCAGAAATGACCCCAATATGCACAATCGGTAGCAGAAATGACCCCAATATGCACAATCGGTAGCAGAAATGACCCCAATATGCACAATTCGTAGCAGATATGACCCCAATATGCACAATCCGTAGCAGATATGACCCCAATATGCACAATCCGTAGCAGATATGACCCCAATATGCACAATCCGTAGCAGATATGACCCCAATATGCACAATCCGTAGCAGATATGACCCCAATATGCACAATCCGTAGCAGATATGACCCCAATATGCACAATCAGCATCACCTGAAAAAGAAAAGAAAAACCCATTTACTCACCTACAGCCAGAAGACCTTCTTTCCCGACCTCCTGTCCCGAGTCCCGACCTCATTGTGGCGCGCAGCGCCCGCGCGCCCACGATCCTCTTCCTTCCCGACGTCACGACGAGACTTCCTGCCTGCATGCAGAGAGCAGGGCTACGGGAAAATGGCCGCCCGAAGCCATGCACTGCAGACTCGAAGTCTGCAGAACAGGGCTCCGGGCGGCCATCTTACCGTAGCCCTGCTCTGCTGCTTCGGGCTGCCGCTGTGAACTGACTTGGCGTCTTTTAGACGCCTGAAGTCAGTTCACTCCAGGGGGTGCTTTGGGGGTGCTTGGACAATTCTAGGGGGTGCTCGAGCACCCCCTTGCACCCCCCTGGCGTTGCCCCTGTTGGGGGCCTCACGTTTGCTGAATTTGTCATGTTGGGGGCCTCATAATTGCTGAATTTGTCTTGTTGGGGGCTGTAATGATCCGCTCAACTGTCTGCACAGACAGACAGCTGTTTGACCATTCCTTAAAGAGGAGCTGTTAGGTATAAGGTCTCAGAGAAAATAAACACATATATCAGTAGCTAAAGATTGGCTGTACTTACATTACATATGCATTTCACTGTCCACGTTTGGATTTCACAGAATTTGTATATAGTATATGCAGAGATAGATGCTCCTGACAGCTCATGGCAGGCTCCATGTTTTTCTGTCAAATGTGTCGTCATGTCCTGCCTGCTTCCTGATCACAGATAAGCTCCTACTTGAACAACACAGTGTGCAGTGAATATTAATGAGCCATGTGGCTAGGAACAATAGCTGACTCCTGCAGTGTACTCTGCCCCGGAGATTTACGCTGGACTGATTAGAAGCTCCTGTACCGTCTCATTAGCAGCCGAGGGGAGGGCCCCAGAATGCTTTGCAGTTTAGTATGCGGCTTGCGTCCTTATGGTTCTAAAACAGCCTTTCTGATAAGCACACATCAAAGGTAACTGAGATTTTTATCTTCACTAATTGCTTTATGGCTTCCTTCTAAACTGTTTAACACAGGAGAACAGAGGTTTAAATTAGCTTCTGCAGCCTGACAGTTACTCTTTAAGTCTGAGGGCTGCAGGTCTCTGGAAAAGAGACCTGTCTTTGCTTTGCAAGTTTCAGACCTGCTCTGCTGCTGAGGAATTTGCATATATTTGTTATGCAGATTGCCTAGCTGCCTCCTTTGAAGGCTGGCAATATAAATACCATGTTCTCTCAGAATCCTTTGCTGGTAATCTTAATGGTTTGTTACTGCTAAACACTCCTAGAGTGTCAGCCTTGCCTGTTTGTTAAAGATTATCTTAGAGTAATTCTTGGAACTGTAGTAGGCATTCCCTCTAGTGCAGTCGGATTGTATTATCTGTTTTGCCTGTACAGTCTTGTGTCTTGATTGCCTTGTCGCCAGCGGTGGTCAACAGGGAATCGTTCTGTCTGTCTGGGAGTGTAGGCCAGAGCTGCGGTTGCTGCTGGCTGCTCTATCTGTCTGGATCGCACTTGCCCTAGTGGTAGTGGCAGTGCCTCCTTCTGTATCTCAGCCTTTGGGGTGTTAACCAGAGCAGCGGTTGCTACTGGTAGCCCCTTCTGTTTATCTGTCTGGATCGCACTTGCCCTAGTGGTAGTGGCAGTGCCTCCTTCTGTATCTCTGCCTTAGGGGTGCTAGCCAGAGCAGCGGTTGCTACTGGCAGCCCCACCTGTCTGTCTGTCTGTCACGAACTCTTGCTGTAGGCTCGGTGAGGTAACCATTTAGCAAGCGTTCGCGTTCTCTATTTCGTGTTTGTGTGCCATTGGTCAGTTAGGGTGGCACGCTTATCACTGGGCGCCTAACGCGCGGTGATCGTGCAGAAACGCGTTCGCTGTTGCGAATGTGTGCGGTGTTCGCGTTTAGATAGCGTTTGTTATTTTCCTTATCATCTCATTGTTGTTTGCTGTGCCTTTGCTACTCTCTTGCTCTGTTCTGTTCAGCCTTGTGTCACTTCTGGCAATCGCCTCTCTCCTGCGATTCCGTTCCCGCTTTGTTTCTGCGGATGTGTGTTCACCGTCGCTGGGTGGCGACTAGATTGGGGAACACACATTTAGTCTGTCTCTGTGTTCTCTCTTAGAGGGCTATCATGCCCTACTTTGCCTTATCTGTACAATTCCCATCTGGCATCTGTGGCCGTGCAGAGGCTGTGCTCATCTGCACTCCACAGCTCCATCTGCTGGTGGGAATGGCCCTCTACTGGTGCATTGCACCTAACCTGGGTTCTCCAAATTACACGTTTGTGGAGGATTTCCGCCGCGTCAGCACACGTCTGGTGCGCTGACCACGGAAACGATTCCGCAAACGTTACAGGATCCTCATGATTGGTTGGGGGCCTCATGATTGCTGAATTTGTCTTGTTGGGGCCTCACGATTGCTGAATTTGTCATGTTGAGGGCCTCATGATTGCTGAATTTGTCTTGATAGGGGCCTCATGATTGCTGAATTTGTCTTGTTGGGGGTCACATGATTGCTAACTGCGAGACTATGGGAAAAGCTGAATCATCATCATATGAGACAATAGCATTAAAACTACCGTACTTTTTTAGCTTTTTAAAACAGAAAATAAAACTGGGAGGTTCTAAAAAAAATGAATACATTTTTTCAGGAGTAGGATGGATGAAATTGTTTATCTTCACAGTTTATTTTCAACTTGGATTTTCCATAATGTTCATGTATGAGTTAAAACGTTTGTACAGTATTTAGTTTAAATTGCTGTTGCCACTTTGCGATAGATAAGTGACTTTTGGGTTGCAGTTTGGGCACTCAGCCTCCAAAAGGTTCGCCCCCACTGTCCTAATCTAATGCCCACATTGCTAAGTTCATGGAAATTTGTCTCCACCCGTGACCACACCCACATTCTGGTCCATGGCCATACCCATTTTTTGGTGCGGCGCGCCGCACAATGTAACCCTGATATTTTTCGGCGCGCTAGCTGCAGTGTGCTGATCTCTGCTGCCTACAGTATGTACAGTATAAGCTGTTCTCTAGTGCCTGCACTGTGTGCTGATCTACCTCCAGTGTGTACAGCAGGTATCCCCAAACTTTTTTGGTCAAGGGCCGGGTCAACATACTTCAGACTGCTGGGGGGCCGGAACATATGTTGAAAAACTTTACATTGAATCTAGGTATTGATTCCCCTCAATCATGCCCGGAGGAGAACTCCCAGCAGCAGTCATTCAGTCATGTGGGGCCCGAAGAACATCACACCAGACAGTGAAGCATACCCAGGTGACAACCTGCCATCCAGTAGGACAGCAGTGTCACCTGATGCAGAATTTGAAGCCAGCGAATGACTGCTCGCTGGCTTCGACAGTATGTGGATGGGTGATGCCAGCACTGCTATTCTATATGTGTGCCGCCGTTATTTAAAGGAGCAGTGGGCCACATCTATAAGTTTTACATTTTGTGTTTGGGGGCCAGTAAAAATCCCTCGGGGGGCCACATTCGGCCCCCGGGCCTTAGTTTGAGGACCACTGGTGTACAGTATAAGGTGTTACTTTGTGCCGTTTTGCTGATTTTAAACCAGCTGTATTGTATGCTGATCCCTGCTACTTTCAGTATGTACAGTATTAGCTGTAAAGCCTGGTACACACATACAATTTTGATTAGCCAATTTTAGCTCTATCAAATGCATTGTCTGTTGGCCCACTTACAGGGGGCTCCATCCAATATTTTGATGGGCAGGCCCGTTATGTGTAGCTTACACCGCTGCTCAGTTCATGTACATTTGGCGCCACCCATGGCCACGCCCACTCACTGTATGGCCACGCCCATTTTTGCCACCCCCGCCTTGTGCCCACAGGTGCCCCCAATCTCCAAGGACCCTAGGAACGCCTCTGTCAGATACTAGGAGCTCTAGAGTCTGATTCATTCTCAGGCACTAGGGGAAGAAGCCCAGAAGAGAAGATATCTACAGAATCTGGAGACGAAGCGGCCAAAGGTGAGTACTTCCACCCACTGCCTGACTCGGCCTAGGAGTCATCCAGGGCACCCCAGAATAAATCCGTGGCACGTGCCATTGATTTTTTGGGCTAGCAATGCCTCTGTTGGTGTGGTGTGATTGTGCTTTTATAAGTGATCCCACTCTCCACTGGCTTTGACAGGTAACATTTTCAAACTGCTGCCACTCTTACAGCTTTAAAGTATGGCAATCTTCTTTGGTTATGGCAATTGTTAGACTGTCAGGCTAACTTGCTGTGCATCACAGAATGTAGGACTGCATGGTGTACATGTAAAAAAGGCTACAGTACTAGAGGAGAAAAAACACAAAGACAACGGGAGCCCAAATGGTGCAGTATGTCTCAATAAATAGGTGTTCAAAAAAACTTCTGAAAAAGGGGTACTCACAAAGGTGGGTTGCACACGGGGCAACCGACCGCTTCAAGCAAGTGGAGTGTTTAAACCTGACTCCACTCAGGTATACCAGCAATCCTGGGTCTGGTCGCTCTCTTAGTAAAAAGATCCTGCGTACCTTGATTACCACAGGTGGTGGGATCCCACCTTGGTTCAGGTGCGTAAGGTTCCCCACCCAGGCAAGTGGGGGGAATATAGCAGAGAAGTGGTAAAGAGGCGCCCAATTTCTATAAAATACTCTAAAATCAATAAAATAACAAAAATGAGGTGGCTTACCTCACAGACGACAACGAAATGAGCAGCAGCTGGACTCCTACGTTTAGTCCGTGCTGAAGCTGCTGTTGTCAATTTTCTCAACTTTATATACATTTCATAAATCAGCCTATCTATGGCATTTCCCTGGATGTCTATTGATTTGAAACCCTCTGTGAATCATGTAGGTCAGGTGTCATAAGTGAATGCTTTCCGAAAAATAACTTGCTACAACTGTAACCTCTTTTCTTGCTACCCCAAGGCACAGACATTGGAAGGTTTTTAGTTACTGATAAATATATAACAGCAGGGAAAGCAATCTAGCATCCAGAGGCTTCTCAGGTGTAACAAGTCTTTCCTCATAACTGAAATTCCTCAGCTGTTACATGAAATCATGAACTGGCAAGTTCATCTGCGCTATTTATGAGACTGAAGAACCTACTGTACTTGCTAGCTATCTAAACTATGCCTATTCCATGCCTATACCACAGCGTATACCTGCTTCAGTCATTTTTCAAAATTCAATGTATACCAAATCTGCAACTTGAACCCCAGTTCTGGGATTTTTTTTTAAATATAGTCGTGGGAAAGGTAGAAACAGGTTAGAAAGTCTTTTTAGTTTTTGTTCAGTGTCAATATCTGTTAGATTTTCCCCTCACTTCCTGTTTAGACAGGAAGTTAGTTCATCTGTGGAAAAGTGATAGATATATAAAAACATTGTTTGCTAGTGTGTGGAACGGTTAGGCTGGTTTCACAGTGGGACGTTACAGGCGCACGTTAGGGCAGTCTGTAACGCACCCCACCGCACAGCAATGAAAAATCAATGGGCTGTTCACAGTGCCCACGTTGCGTTACATAGTAACGCTGAACCACCAGACAACGTACTGCATGCAGTACTTTCTAAGCGGCAGAGCCGCGTTAGACTGCTTGCACATGCTCAGTAACGTTGGGGAGGAGCGGAGAGCGGCCAGGCACATGGCTAATTAATATTCACTGCACTCAGTGACGTGCAGTGTTTACTTCCTGGAGCGGCCACTCTGTGCAGCGATTGGCCGGCGGGACAACGTGATGCCGCATGCGCACAAGAGTACGCATCACGGACGCCAGAGTGAGCTGCACAACGCGGCTCACTCTGACGTCCACCTTAGAGAGCACCAGGCGTTGCGTTAGGGGCACGTTATGCGACCATAACGTCCCCTAAAACGCAACGTCCTGGTGTGAAACTAGCCTAAAAGAGGCCATACATCATAAGCCATCCGATTTGATGGTTATAATGATGAAAATCGATGCCGCCAAGTGCATGCCCGACCAACAATGCAACCAATTTCAAATATTAGTCGAATTAATCAGTCGGACATGCTGCCAGGTGTAGGGCCGACTTGCTCAATCGGGTGCATGGCGAGCGATATGGGGAGAAGCGGCGAAACCCTCAATGCTGTCCGCCCTAATGTACACCTGAGGCCCGGTGTACTCTATACATTACCTGTCCACGGCCTCGTTTGCTCCGAGTTCCCTCCACTGTCCGTACACGCACGCCACGTGGTTGCCTAGTAACGTGGGTGCATGTTTGACATCTGATGTATGGACAGCGGTGGGAGCCCAGAGCAAGCGAGACCACGGACAGGTAATGTATATCTGGTAATGTATAGTGCACTGTGCACATTAAACATCCGTCAGGTCGGATAAAATAGATCAGGAATAAGCCTGAGGTGTGTGGGCAGCCTACAGATCCCTCTCAGATTCGATTAGAGATTTGTCTCTTGGTCAAATTTGACCATCAAAGCTAGATGTATGGATTATCCCCTACGTTTTTATTGCCTTCTCAGCACTGCATAGAGGTCTCAGGGACAGGAATGTGCAGAAATTCCTACAGTGGGGACACAGACAGCACTATAATCCTCTCCCTCCCCCAGCTTCAAAATAAATGTCCAACTTCAACCTTTCACATTACCTAATTTACCATAGTTTTATATTCATAGAACTGTTATTTCCTGCTGGTCACTTGTAATCCTTGAGGAACTGTGATTTCTCTATGCTTCTCCTCTCTGTGCAACAAATAGTACTATACTTGTACTACACCACCTAAAAGGAAGTAGACGCTATATGACTAGGGGCGGGGCCACCGAGGTACAGTTACCAGAAAAGACAAGATCCTCACCTTCAGGGGCTGGCCCCTCAGTCAACAAGCCTCTAATCATGGCTATTTCTTCACTGAGCCTGTCATCATTGGTCGACTAGGTCACATGACATATTCAACATCATGTGACACTGAACAACCCATAAGAGGCTGGCACTGGAAGTGTAAGCCACAGCTGCTGTAGGAGCTTGTTCAAAAAAGCTATCTTCAATCACAAGAAGAGACTGGAGATGATGTTTCTTTCGGTGAAGCATTGTAATGAACAGATCCCAAATAAGGTATACAGCACCAGTCTGTTTCAGCTTTATAAATTACCCCTTTGTAAATATAAAATTACTGTCTATCCCACCACAAACAGAAACCTGCATGTCTAATGTCATGTAAACAAACTAAGTGTAATTGTTAAGCTTGGGGGTGTAATCTCCACAGTCAGCATACAACACATAAGCTGACGTGAAGGAGGTACACACACCAGCACAAGGGATCAGGATATCCCCAGTTTAGTGGAGGAGAGGACTGACTCCAATAGGAGATTGTGGTGCACAGAGCCGGTGCAGATCTGAACAGCCACAAACACTTTCGTAATAACGTCTCAGCGCAAGGTAGCGCTGAGCGCATAAACCAGGACTGAGGAGATCAGGACAGGTAGACAGAATGAACGCTTGCTAGCTAGCGATTACTTAGCGACAGCAAGCGTCCAAAACCAGACAGACTGGAATGAGGCAGCCAATGCGTTGCGGCGATGGCGTGCCTCACAAAGACAGGACAGGAGAGACAGGAAATAGCAGGATCGAGATAGATGAACGTAACACAGATAAATATACAATAAGTATGTTTTCCTAGCGTATTACAATTACAGCTATCAATGAAACTATTCGTAACGTCTGACTAACATATGTATATATTGGCAATGAACCGATATATGACATAAGCAGGAACTCTGACTAAGACTGAAGTAATACAGGGAACAGGACTCAGAAGGATTCGCTATCTCTTCGCAGAGATGAACGCAATCCACAAACAGGACCAGGAACAGGATTCAGAAGGATTCGTTATCTCTTCGCAGAGATGAACGCAATCCACAAACAGGACCAGGAACAGGATAACTAGCTCAGCACGGGTGTTCACGATACGCGCAAACTACCAAAACGTGCTGGAAAACTGACTAGCTGAACACAGGAAATAAACAGTTCGTGTACGTATATATCAGCGACACTGATATATTAACGTAACACGAATACAAGGAAAATAACAAAATGCGCGAGTATGCGTATATATTGGCGATGAACCAATATATGACACAAGACAAGCAAGTAGCAACTTCTAGAACAAGAGCAGAACTAGGAGGACTCGCTGACCCCTTCGCAGGAGTCAGCGCAGTCCACACGGACCAGGAACGAGGTGGGGCACGAGCAGAGTAACAGATAGAGTCTGAAACTATGATAGCCCATGAGGCATTGCAGGAAGCAGTTCTTTATACTGAGGTCATCCAATGTTAGCAGACCTGCAGATTCCCACACAAGTGAATGGTAATTAATCACAGGCTGATAGCAGGAAAAGGCAGACAATGATATGCAGCCTGCAGGAAAGGGACCGCCCCTCCACTGCAGCAGACAATGTTTGTTTACACAAAAGCATATTAAACTGTCATAAACTTCAGAGCGACTGCAGATGGAATCAGCAACTAGTTTAAGTGCAAACCAAACTATGCAAGCAAATGCATGTAATGACATTAGAACTGCTTGGTTTGCAATACCAGTGCAGTCAGCAGTAAACGCTGCAGAAGCGATCATAACAGTAATACTGGGCAAAAATTAACTTTTATGTATTTGTAGTAGTACTCAAACCTAAACCACAGATACCTGTCCCTGTTAGGCCTCACTTCTACTATTACAACTGCGTTTTAGGCAATGCGATCTACAGGGACATCAGAAAGTGCCCAGATTGCTTTTTCTGTTGTTTCCATTCATGCTTTGTGATTCACTGCAGAATTGCAACACATGGTTACATCCATTACTGTACAGTTGTGGTGCAATTCCATTCATTACAAATGAATTGGATCGCAACAGCATTGGGGAAGATCGTAGAGCATGCAGCACCACTTGGATTGCCCGCAATGCATACAAGGAAACACCTTAAAGTGAAAATTAATAGGCAGTGTTTACAAATTGTGTTCTACCGATGATGATAATGGTAGAGGTGTGGGAGCAATGTTTACATGATAGAAAATCATTCTAAGCTAAATCTTTTCTTCTGACTGCATTGTGACTGTACACTGTTGCTGCCAAGTTTGTTGCTGGGTCCTTTTTCCTCATAGTGTCTCCAATTTGTGCTACCTTATAGTGTTCCACCTCACCATAGTGCCCTCCCATTCTTTCTCCTCATAGGGCCAACTCGCCATAGTTTTTCCTCTTGATGCATATGTGCTTGCACAGACTAGCCACAACTGGCTGAACTTACGGGACCCGTTAATGAAGATGGAGAAGACTGAGGACGGCGGTGTGGGAGCGATCTGTGCATATGGGGCTGGAGCACGCCCCAGGTATGTATAAGGGCCTGTTTCCACTACACGCAGATTGGATGCAGATTGGATGCAGAAAAACTGACTCCAATGAATGCCTATAGGAAAATCTGCATCAGAAAAATCACGTTTAGTGGAAACAGGCCCGTTTCTAGAGGCCGTGCGGTCGGCCTGATCGCTATTGGGAGGTGGGCGCTGTAATGGAGGGGGGAGCCGCAGCCGCGGGGAGGGCAGCCCCACCTCTCCCTCCTTTCCTCTCCCCGGGCCGCCCTCCGTGCTTCCCCCTCCGAGTGCAGAGTGATTGCAGCAGGGAAGCTCTGTAAATAGCTACTCACCTCCCTGGTTCCAATCGCCGATCACTCACTAGCCGCTGGTCTCCTCTCTGCATAGCCGGGTATACACACGCTGCTTCCTGTTTAGCATGTGTATACGCGTCTATGCAGAGCAGGAGACCGGTGGCAAGTGAGTGATCGGCGATTGGAACCAGGGAGGTGAGTTACTTTTTACAGCGCTTCCCTGCTGCAATCACTCTGCATCTGAGGGGGGAGCACGGAGGGCGGCCTGGGGAAAGGAAGGGAGGGAGAGGTCGGCTGCCCTCCCCGCGGCTGCGGCTCCCCCCTCCATTATGGGGGATGAGGGGACCTACCTACCTACTTACCTACCCTATACTGTGGGGCAGCTACCAAATCTAACCTATATTGGGGGTCAGCTACCTAATCTAACCTGTACTGGGGGGCAGCTACCTATCTAACCTATACTGGCAGGCACCTACCTAATCTAACCTATACTGGGGGGCAGCTACCAATCTAACCTATACTGGGGGGCAGCTACCAATCTAACCTATACTGGGGGGCAGCTACCTAGCTAACCTATACTGGGGGCACCTACTTATCTAACCTGTATTGGGGGCACCTACCTACCTACCTAGCCTATACTGGTGGCAACTATACTGGCTACCTATATTAGAGGCACCTACCTAACTAACCTATACTGAGGGCACCTACCTATCTAACCTATGCTGGGAGCAACTATTCTGGCTACCTATATTAGAGGCACCCACCTAGCTAACCTGTACTGGGGACACCTACCTATCTAACTTATACCGGGGGCGCCTCCCTATCTAACCTATACTGTGGGCAACTATACTGGCTACCTATACTGGAGGCACCTACCTGGCTAACCTATACTGGGGGCAACTATACTGGGGCACCTATGCCTGGCTACCTATACTGGGGGAACTATAGCTGGCTACCTAAACTGGGGTACCTATTCCTGGCTACATATACTGGGGGGACCTATATTGAGTGCAACTAGACCTGGCTAGCCTATACTGTGGGCACCTATACCTGGCTTCGCGGGGGGGCGCAATTTTTACAACCTCGCCCTGGGTGCATTTTAGCCTAGAAACTGCCCTGACAGGCCCATAGGCATTCATTGGGGCAGGGGCTAGCAATAGGGTTAGCAGAGGTTGCGACCGCATCGGGGCCCTTAGGCCAGTGGGGCCCCGAAGGGCCCTCCCTCAACTACAGTATTAAGTCTCTATTGGTTTGAATTGTGGTAATCATTAACAAACTGTTTCCCATCCCCTTCTTGCACCTCTGACACTGTAGTTGCCATTGGCAGGTTTTGGTGCGTGGTATCAATTGTTATGTATAGAGTGCTGGGGGGGCCCCATTGTAAAACTTGCATCGGGGCCCACAGCTCCATAGCTATGCCACTGCATTGGAGTCAGTTTTTCTGCATCCATTCTGCATCCAATCTGCGTGTAGTGGAAACAGGCCCTAACACCTTTAAGTTTCGTCGTCTCTGGTACACTTGAACCAGTACGCTATCCAGCGACTGCAAGTGTGACCCCTGCCTAACTCCTGACATCTGTTCCTGTATGAAAGAAGTTGTACCCACCACAGCACACACTGGTCCTTGACTCTAGACACAGTTCACCAGCGACAGACTCTCGCAGGTTCACCACTCCTGCGAATTTATAGAAAGTGTTCTCCCCAGAAATTTTTTCCAGCTGGGTGTCATGAAATAGTAGCCGAGTGGCATGAAAACGTAGCATGGTGGGATGAGATGAGAGAATGCAGGGCTGGTGCTTCTATGCACAACTCTGCTTACAGCATAGGAGGAGGTGAGCCGATGACAGCCGGGTGCTCACCAAAACTAGCCGGGTGGAGCACCCGGCTAAAAGAGCCTGGGGAGAACACTGATAGAGCAAGCAAACAGACCAATGGTTTCGCAATAAGTTTGTTTTGAAGCAAGCAACAAGCTACACTACATGTTTCAGACATAGCCCTTCATCCAGAGGTTGTGCACCTCTCTGCTTGCTTCAAAACAAGCAACAAGCTACACTACATGTTTCAGACATAGCCCTTCTTCCTGAGGTTGTGTACCTCTCTGCTTGCTTCAATACAAGCAACAAGCTACACTACATGTTTCAGACATAGCCCTTCTTCCTGAGGTTGTGTACCTCTCTGCTTGCTTCAATACAAGCAACAAGATACACTACATGTTTCAGGCAGAGGAAGGGCTACACCTGAAATATGTTTTATACCTCTCTGCTTGCTTCAACACAAGCTCACTGCTAAATAAGCCATTGACGTGTTGTCTCCAAGTCTGTTCGCAAGTTCTGTTCCTGACCTTTTTGTGATCCTGCTTTTGTCTTGTTTTACTTGGTTGTCTATATACATTCCTTATATCTTCCAATGTATTTAGTTAGATAGTTTAGCATTTTGGTTTGCTAGCCATTTTCTGGGACTAATTCACTGTGAAGGCATTGTTGTTCATCTTGTCTTTATTTGTTCGTTATTTATATTGGACATTTTTATTAGTCACTGTTTGTCTCATATCTGTGTCTCCCCTTCTTTATGCCCTCCCTTAGTGTCCTCTTATATAGTGTTTCCTGGCATAGTAGCTGCTCAGTGTTCCCCCTTGTGGTGCCATCCTCATCATAGTTCCTTTTCATAGAGTTCTCCCTCATTATGTCCTTCATATTGTGCCCCTACAATAGTTTTTCCTCTTCCAGCACCCTCATATGTATTCCAGCACCTTCATAGTGTGCCCCAAAACACAAGTGCTGCCTCATTGCTTACATTATGTTTCCTAGAAAGTTCAGTAACTCTGCAGGGAACTGGAGATGTCAGTAGGAAGCTTCAGCCCTCATCAGTACCCACCTCCAGGCCATCACATGGGTGATGTCACATTAAGGTATTGGCCCGGTTATGGATATAAGGGCACAACTTTCAGCTGAAGAAGCCCATGGATAAGTAAGCAGCTATGCAGCGGCTCCACTTCTCTGCTGGGTTCCTCTGCTTTAGACCATTAGCGTGCAGCAGCAGCAGTGATATAGGGGGAGAGGACACCAGAAATGGGTGTTTGAACACCCTGTCCTTTTATGGTAATAATAATCCAAACATTTGTATAGCGCTTTTCTCTTGTCGGACTCAAAGCGCTCAAGAGCTGCAGCTAATAAGGACTCGTTCAAGAGGCCACCCTGCAGTGTTATGGAGTCTTGCCTTGAACTCCTTACTGAATAGGTACTGACCCTAGCCAGGATTTGAACCCTGGTCTCCCCTGTCATAACCAGTACACTATCCAGCCACTACGTACACAATATGGCCTGCTGTATCTGTAAGGAAAGTCACATGATAAGCTACTGGGAACACTGAGGGAGAGTTGTGACTATTATTCATGCCGGTTTTACGCTTGAAATTTGCAATGCATCAGGCTTCATATGACTCTGGGACACTGTGTGGAGACGGGGTCATATGCATAGCCCTGCCCTCTGCTGGGCATGAAGTACGTCACTGGGTTCCCTGTCGGTCTGTGCAAGTGTGCCGCATCACACCGTGCTGCCATAGTGCACACTGCCTGCATCTCCTATTGACTTGCATTACTGCATAATCCATGTGGTAGGCACGGATCATGCGGTAACGCGCTGCAGACCATGCATCGGAATTACAAAGATTTTGATACTCGAGGCACACTGCGTTACATTGTGTGAACTGTGCATGTCTCCAATGTCTCCATAGACTTGCATGGCCCTTGCGGTGGGGAAGCATACCGCGGTGTGACCTTGTGTGCAAGGGGCCTTAGTAAGCAAAAGCTGGTTGTTTAGTCATTTCAGAAATGACTTAATGAACAGTTTACCTATCTCAGTGTTCTCCACAGGCTTTTTTAGCCGGGTGCTCCACCCAGCTAGTTTTGGCAAGTGCCGGGCTGTCATTGGCTCACCTCCTTCTCATAGCTGTAAGCATAGTTGCTTACAGAAGCACCGGCCCTGCATTCTCTCATCTCGCCCCACCTGGCTACTTTTTTATGCCACATCTGCATATATATGGGCACTGGTTCTGATAAATAAGAATATCTATAGTATGTAGTAAATATACCCTATGTAGTACAGGCCTTGGCTTATTTTGGTTCAGAACGTGACAGGGTTACTTTACGCTGTAGACATTTTACATGCTTCAGCTGAATTCTCGTTGTCATTTGCAGTTTTCTGGATCTTTTGCTTGACTGTCTATTTACAAAATATTGCAGTCTATCGGTTTTTCAAGCCGCATTCCAGTTCTCTGGCTTCACCTTTAAAATTCCCACCTGCGATTATCTGCCTGAGTATTCATCACTATATAAACATACACATTAGCCATAAGCAGTTTATCTGAGCAGTTAAGATTGTCAGAGGCGATCATCCTATTTCATTCTAAAGCTTTTTCCTCAGCTGTATTTTACCCAAGTGCTTGTGGTATGTTTTATCTCACTTTTCACAAATCATTTCTCTCTGTAATTGACACTAAGTAATTTGTAAATGGTGCCTTATCACTTATCTCTGCTCTGATCCCTCCGTGCTTGTGTTAGCAGTGCCTTTAAGTTTGGCAGTATGTTTTCTCTCTGGAGGGAGCCCAGCCAGGCAGGATTGTTAAGGAAAACAGTAGCTATACAAATATTGCTATCTTTATGTGGAAGGAATGTCACCCTTACATTTTTGATACTTTTCCTTTCTTATCTAAGCTAGACTTTCCTGGTTAACTTGATTCCTGTGCTGGTTTAACTGTGACCTTATGTTCCTTTATGTAAATCAGGGGGTGCTTGTATTAACACAAGCTAGAATTATAATTTAGCTTATGTCAGTCACTGTTTATTATTATTATTAATGATTTATATAGCGCCAGCATCTTCCGTGGCGCTGTACGACAGCATACAGGGTATAACAATACAAATTATACAATACAACAGTTAATACAAGACAAGAGTTGATGACAGCTAATGCAGTGAACAGATTAACAGCACTGTTATGCTGGAAATACACGTTACGTTTTTTCCGAAGAATCGTTCAGATAGATGCCTTCGATTATAAAATTCCGAAATGTCCGATTTTCCGCTCGAGTCTGTTCCACTCGATTTCTCATAGAAGTGAATGGAAAAACGATAAGAGAAATGTGCGGAAGATAAGGGAATTGAGCAGAGAGTCGAATGGCTAATAGATTGTGCGGCGAATCAAATGTGAAAAACGTAACGTGTATTCCCAGCATTACACGGTGGTGGTGGTGGGTGGTGATGGGGGGGCAGGGGGGCGGCTGGAAGGTATGCTCACCAATTACACAGTATTGTGAGACAAAAGGGGAAGAGGGCCCTGGCCAAAAGATCTTACAGTCTAAGGCCTGGAACCCACTGGAAAGTGCAAAAAGCTATTGCAATCGCTAGCGACTATGATGACTATAATCCCATTCATTGATCGCTGGGCTAACGAAACGACCAGCGGCGGGAGTGCACATGGGAGCGTGCGCGCCCGCGGGAGCATGTGCAGCCTATCTGGACGAGAATGTTCATCCAGATAGGCTGATGTGGATAGTAAACCACTTTTCCTGGTACTTTGGAGTTTACTATAGTGAGATTATACTGTACCATTATTCATACAAATCATATACCGTATATTCCGGCGTATAAGACGACTGGGTGTATAAGACGACCCCCCAACTTTTCCAGTTAAAATATAGAGTTTGGGATATACTCGCTATATAAGACTACCCCTCTTCCAATGCACTCCAAATAAATAAAAAAAACATCATATACTGGTGCTATGTATGAACAGATACTGGTGTTGTACTGTATGTGGTACCCAGTATATAACAGTATATAGGCGACTGACTGGTTGGATTGGTCAACTCTCCCTCTCCATAAGTGGATTGGCCAGCTCTCCCTGTTTAACAGAGCTGTATTGAAGAATAGATTGTGCTGTGCCCACAAAACACACCGCTTTCACCCTTCTGGCCCACCCTTGTATCCTATTTACCTCCTCCTCTGCCTCTCAGATCTCGCTCATGTGCGCCTGCGCCGCTTCACTACAGTCCACAGCAGCGAGATCTGAGAGACGGTAACAGGATAGGGCGTATCACCTGGCATCAATGACACCCGGCGTATAAGACGACCCCTAACTTTTCAGATGATTTTCAAGGGTTAAAAAGTAGTCTTATACGCCAGAATATACTGTAATTCTTTAGCTTTTGGAGGTCCCTAGATGGGTCCTCTTGTCCTTGAGGTCCAGAGTGATCTCAGCCTTTGCATCCTCCACTGCTATGCCACTGGATACCAACACTAACACCACATAATCTAGTGATGGATATGGAATGAGCTCACACATTTTGTGTGAAAAATAGTGAAAAATGCTTAGTGAGCAGGCTCAAGAGATGTGAATGTGAAAGTTATAAGCAAAAATTCTAAGTGGAATTGTAATATATTGTGTACATATGTTTGTAAAAATGTATTCACAATACATAACAATGTGGAATCTTCGGAATTTGGTGTGAAATTTCCGAATTTCATCAGATTCAGAATGTTTGCAATTCCGAACATCTCAAGTGATGTATGTAGCAGAAAACAGCTCTTCATGGGATGCTTCCATGACATTTCTATGTCTATCTTTATATACCTTTGTAAAGATAGACCATGGCCATGACAGCTGTAGGATTTCCGTATTTACAGATTACTTGTGACTGGATAGTGTACTTAGTACTGGTTAAGGGCACCGCCTTTGACATGGGACACCAGGGTTCGAATCCTGGCCAGGGTGTACCTATTCAGTAAGGAGTTTAAGGCAAAACTCCCTAACACTGCAGGGTGGCTTCTTGAGTGCGTCCCAGTGGCTGCAGCTCTTGAGAGCTTTGATGTGGTTTGGTTTGGGTGTTAAAACACCCTCTAGAAAAATACACAGGAGACAAGAAAGGGGGAGCCCAATGGTGTAGTATGTCAACATAAGTTGGTAAATGTAGAAGTAAAAAACTACTCACAAAGGTAGGTTGCAGAGGGACAACCGACCTCAGGAAGCAGGGGGAGACAATAAACCCGACTCCACCTGGGGGGCGGGGGGGGGGGGGCTGTCGGATCGGGTCACCGGGGACCTGGATGTGGTCGCACTCCTTACGAAAAGAAAGGAGACAGATCTCTACCGTGGTAAGACCACGGATACTCTGTCTCCACCCCTCAGACGGGTGGCATGTGGGGGTATTCGATGCACTATTTAGGTAAAAAGATGAAAGCACAGGCAATGCGTTTCGTGGGTCCAAGCCCGCTTCCTCAGGCCAATAGCAGTGCCAAACTAAATGATAAATTCAGCTTAGGCTTGGACCCGCCAAACGCATTGCCTGTGCTTTCACTAATAAAATCTTTTGTTGTTACAAAGATTTTGTCATTATTGAGGTAAGCTACCTCATTACCTTTTCGCTTTTAAACAGTTTTTAAATTTTTTATTATATACCAGGGCACCTCTTTTACCTAAATAGTTGAGAGCTTTGAGTTCAACAGGAGTAAAGCGCTATACAAATGTTCGGATTATTACTTGTGACCTAGGGGTTGATGCATTAACCGCCTATAATATTGCCAATACTATACCAGTGTAGCATGCGTGACACTATTAGCACGACTCACAGTTCATGATGTAGTAGTGCGTTGCTATGGTAATGCGCCTTACGCTACTTGCATAATGTGAGTGGTGCTATGGTAACTCGTGTTACACTATTTGCGTAATGCACATTACTGTAGCAGCGCTCGCGTGAGTCATATAACATAGGGCTATATTAATAGCGTATTGCACAGTACACTGCTGGCAGTAGTAACAGTAATATTGCCATTCGCTGCCTGAGCAGCAATAATACCAGCGGTTAGTGCATAAACCCCCACATCAGGTGATATGCAGTACATCACATTTTTTTGTCTATCTAGCTGCTATTGTCTGGTATCATTTTGGCTTCTAGGATAACAAAAAGGTCTACAAAAGCTTGCTTAGTCTTAACCTAAACTCCAGCTATTATCATCATAAACAAACTATGCAGAAAAAGCTGAAAATGTGGTGGAAGATAAAAGGAGCATGACATTTTGAAAATGCTTTAAAAATTCCATATGGGAAAAAACAGGGCAAATTCTGTCTTTGCTGGCTTCCTGGAATACGGTGCTATGATGATGAATTGTACAATTCCCTCAGCTATGAAGGAGTCTCTCTGAGCCGTGTGCTTATTCAATGACGAGTCTAAGAAAATAGCAGGGCAAGTTCCCTAATTGAGCTGTTATCCACCCTAAGGTGCATCATTTGTTGGTGAACTCCTCCTCTTTGCATGTGTCTCCTGAACGGATTCACGGATTCACACACTCTAATAATACTGTGAAGGAGGGTGGCATAATAAATATTAATGAACTGCTGTTAATGAACAGGTCTTGCATGTTTTTGCTCAAGGTTTAACTCTTGCTATGTCAGCAGTGGTTACAGCACCGCACCCCCTCCTTTCATGGGATTTTAGGAATTGTTGTTTCCTAGAAATGCCCAGTTGTACTCCACCCCCCCCCCCCCCATACACACACACACACACACACACACACCTGTTTTAATGAGTCATATTACATAGAAATGGTAATTAAAGTAAATGGGATCCGTCACCTAAAAAAAATTCAGATACGTACCTAAGGAGAGGGAAGGCTCTGGGTCCTATATAGCCTCCCCTCTCCACTCCCTGTGCCCTCCGTGCAGCACTTCATTCGCCGTTCAAATCCCCCGCCGCGGAGTACTTCGGAAGTCTTTGGGAGCCAAGTCCTCCTGAAGATGGGTGGCTCCATACTGTGTTTACGCGATAGAGGGCGCTCGCGCATGCGCAGTTTGGAGCGGCCCATCTTTGGGAGCACCCGGCTCCCGAAGACTTCACGAAGCCTCCCTTCGTCCGCGAAGGTAGCAGCATTTGACCGAATTGGTCGAATGCTGCTACGGGGGATCCTGAGTTGGAACAGACACCGGTAGAGGAGAGGGAAGGCTCTATAGGACCCAGAGCCTTAACTCTCCTTAGGTAAGTATCTGACTTTTTTTAAGCCAACAGTTCCCATTGACTTTAAGATTGTACTAAAAAGATTGTATCATTAGTGGGCACCTTAATCAATCCACTGCATTGAGGAATACAACTTGTGATTATAACTAAACCAGTTACGATCGTATCTGTGACTCCTCCTTTAAGGACCAGAGCTTTGTTTTAATGTCGCCGTTCCGTGATTGGCTCACTGGGATATCACCTGCTAAGGAGCTAATAAAACTGGCTCCTTACCGATAGGAGGAAGCTCGGCTGTCACTTGACAGACAAGTTTACTTCCTCCAGGAGAAGCGGTCAGTTCAGGACCATCACGGTACACCACGGTGTACAATCTACATGCATCAGAGTTAGAGAGCCACAGATGACTTCCTCCAGGAGAAGCGGTCAGTTCAGGACCATCACGGTACACCACGGTGTACAATCTACATGCATCAGAGTTAGAGAGCCACAGATGACTTCCTCCAGGAGAAGCGGTCAGTTCAGGACCATCACGGTACACCACGGTGTACAATCTACATGCATCAGAGTTAGAGAGCCACAGATGACTTCCTCCAGGAGAAGCGGTCAGTTCAGGACCATCACGGTACACCACGGTGTAGAATCTACATGCATCAGAGTTAGAGAGCCACAGATGACTTCCTCCAGGAGCAGCGGTCAGTTCAGGACCGTCACGGTACACCACGGTGTAGAATCTACGCCGCATCAGAGTTAGAGAGCCACAGATGACTTCCTCCAGGAGCAGCGGTCAGTTCAGGACCGTCACGGTACACCACGGTGTAGAATCTACGCCGCATCAGAGTTAGAGAGCCACAGATGACTTCCTCCAGGAGCAGCGGTCAGTTCAGGACCGTCACGGTACACCACGGTGTAGAATCTGCGCCGCATCAGAGTTAGAGAGCCACAGATGCGGAGTACATTCTACTTACTCTGTTCCCAAACCAGTGAAGAAAGCATCTGACAAGTGTTGGATATGCCTCTGCTATCAGTATACAAGTCTGTATAGCACAGTGCACAACATGTCATTTTAACTGTCTACGCATAGAATTAAGGATTAGCTTGTATATACCTGATATGACCTGTTCCTTGAAAATGTTGTCGGCGTAGACTGATTCCACAGTTCAATTTAAATGATCAATAAACTAAAAATAAATATTTCTTTCTATGATGTTGGCTAATTATTCTCTTTGCCTTCTAGAACTGGAAACATACCTATCAGATGTATTAAAAGGAGAAAGTTTATCAAAAAAGGCTAAAGAGAAGAAAGACAACCTAATAAAGAAAATAAAAGATGTTAAACTCAAGTAAGTATATATGCTTTACAGTTTTTGTAAATTAACAATGACAGCAGTTTGAACTATTACACTCAAAGTAAATTAGTCTTGGGAAATGGTACTAAAGTGATATCACACACGTTTACACAGCAATCTTCTTTGTTGCGCTTAAAAAATCTATTAGATTCCAGTTCTCCAAGTTTACCAGCAAAGTGAAGTAACTACTTTTCTATGGACAGCACAGACCCCCATTTCAAACACGTTTAATATTTTAGGCTCAGTGCTGTGTGTTTGCTGGCAAACTCTGTAGAGATAGACCAGTGACACTGTATTATTTGAATTCATTACTGTGTTGTGGTGTTTAACAGAAACACAAACAAGCTCAGTACAAACTCTATCCCGCTCATCCAGACATCTGTACTGGGCTCCGGCTCCCTGTCATGAATGTGGCTCCCAAACACGATAATTAATTCCAATCATCCATTATCTACATGTCAACATTATCCAGTTTCTGACATTATTCATGACACATACAGATCAGATGTACACACATATTGATTGACCTAATGCTAATTTTACAGTTCCAGCAAAATGGCCAAATATCATTTATGTAACATTTTACACATTAGAGTTGTCACTTGAACAAACATGTCACTCGGCTCCTGACAAATGGACACTCCAATATCACCCTGAAACAAGAACAGTGGCATCAACAGCGCATCCAATACAGGACATCATGTGTAATGCTTGACAAATCCTATGCCATTTGCGTTAACATTGATCTGCAATATTTGGTTTATTGCATATAGTATATATATATACATGTATGCAAATGGTTCACTCAGCGGTGGCAGCACTTGAAGGACTTGTCTGCTAACCCCCCCCCCCCCCCCCCTTCGCCCCACCATTGGTGTGTTCCCTTTCAGGACATGCATTATGCACTTGCAGCTGGGCAAAGTAAGGATTCTATCCTTTGGGGAGCAACTTGGATGGTGCTCCCTGGACTTTGAGGGGGAAGGGGGTGCCATATGCATTTCTCTGCTCCCCCCCCCCCCACCAAGGGGCAGTCACAGCACTCCTGGGCAGTGAGGTGCTCTGTGGGGGTGTCTGCGCTGCGTCCCCATTTATTGGGGACATGGGGAGGCCTACACACAGCACCCCTGTTGAAATGCAAATAATTTTGTGTGGGATAACTCCTGCAGGATACAGCAGTGAGGTAGTTTGAGGCCCTGCACATTCTCGCAAGCAGATGCAATATGCAAATGCTATGCCATTTTAATTAGTCAATAGACGTGAGGCAGCCAGTATATATGTCAGTTGACGCCTGGTCTGAGCACACAGCTCTTTCATATATGTGTGTGTGTGCTAATCTAATAAAGAAAACTTAAGTGGATAAAATCTAAATGCCACTGTATGTGACTTTTTGCAATACACCCTGTGAATGCATAAGATATTGCATGGAAATCAATGACTGATGTTCCCATTGAAATGCATTGCAATTGCATTGTTTAAACTCACTATTGCATGCGTGTCTGTTTATTTCTTTGTGCTGCTTTGTTCAGTGTTGTTGAATGAAGTCAACACTGCAATGCAAAGAAAGGCAGTGGTTATATGCTAATGTATGTTGCAGTAAAAGTGAACCCAGCCTAAGTACCCACGGGCAGATCACGGTCAGATGGATCAGGGATCTCCGCTGACTATCTATTGTTCCCCAATTCAACTGGCTGAATCTGCAAGTGTCGTTTGCGGCATCGTAAATGAACTATAAATGAACGATCGCGTCAAAACCCACAAAAGTCAATGACGATCGGAACAATCCTCTGGGATTTAACTCATATGGTGGTCATTCAAAAACAAACGATTGCTGTGCACCACGTGCATCATGATACATCATTTTACTAATTTTTGTTAAAAGATGTTGCATGATATCATGGAAAAAAACCGTGAAAAATTGTTTGGAAAAAATTGCATTGTGGGTATGTGCCTTGAACGTACACCTGACCTGAGAGTGATATGGAGGCTGCCATGTTTATTTCCTTTTAAACAATTCCAGTTTCCTGGCATAATGCTGATCTTTTTGGCTGCAAAAGTGTCTAGATCACACCTGAAACAAGCATGCAGCTAATCTAGTCAGACTTCAGTCAGAAATACTTGATCGGAACGCTTGTTCATGGTCTATGGCTAAAAGTATTAAAGCCTTAACCTTTCTCGCGATTTTCCTGACGACCAGCAATTTTTTTTTTTTGAGGGACGAGCGGTCGTTTCCATGATCTCATGATGTGGGTACAGGCACACGATCACCCAAATTTTGCTTAGCGCCATGCGATGATAACGACCGCCATGGCGGATCGGATCTTTTAAGTCCCCGAAGACTCCTGCGCAAAGTAACACGATCGTTTGACGTCTTGTTCGTGCACATCATGTAACATCGCACATACCTGCTGGCTGGAAGATGGAGGAAGATGGATCAGGGGAACGCTCGTCGATAGGGAGACATCGCTGGATCCATCTTCCTGCATCGTGAGGTGAGTATGTAGCTTAAAGGGGTTCTCTGGTATGTTTAAAAAGCTAAAACTGACACTTAACCTGGGGCTTCTATCAGCCCCCTGCAGCTGTAATGTCCCGCCCCGTGCTCCTCCGATGCTCTGTTTCCCACCGCCGTTAACCTGCTAATTAGTCATCTAACTAGACGAATATAACTGCGGCTGCGCGGGTGCTCGCTCCCGTGCATCATCGGGAGCTTACTGTGCAGGCGCAGTACAAGAAAACTTCGTACTGTGCTTGCGCAGTGGGCTCCTGATGACGCGCGTGGGAACGAGCACGCGTGTGGCCATGGCCGGGCAGCCGCAGTTCTATTCATCTAGTTAGAAAAATAATTAAGGTTACCGGCAACGGGGAACGGAGCATTGGAGGAGGACGGTGCAGGACATTATTGCTGCAGGGGGTCGATAGAAGCCCCAGGTAAGTGTCAGTTTTATCTTTATTAAACATACCAGAGAACCCCTTTAAGAGGTAGAGACTTAGCAGGACAGCCAGGCATGCATTGTTGGAAGGGAAATAAATACGTCAGCCTCCATACCCCTCTAAGTTCAGGTATGCTTTAAAGGACAACTGTAGTAAGAAGTATATGGAGGCTGCCATATTTATTTCCTCCTATACAATACCAGTTGCCAGGCAGCCCTGATCTATTTGGCTGTTATAATATCTAAATCCTACCAGAAACAAGCATGCAGCTAATCTTGTCAGGTCTGACAATAATATCAGAAACATCTGATTTGCATGCTTGTTCAGGGTCTATGGCTAAAAGCATTAGAGGCAGTGGAGCAGCAGGGAAGCGAGGCAACTGGTATTACTTCTGGTTCTAAGAACTCTATTAGCACACAGAGGCTGGGTCTGCATACAATACCCAGCCTCTGTTGCTATACAGCGTCCCTCCAGGGCCCCCCGTGCTCTGCTCTGCCCCCCATAAATAAAATGCTGTGCTGGCAACACGCAGTGTGTCGCCAGCCGGCTGTTTATATCTGTCCATCAATCTCGCCGCTCCCCCGCCTCCTCTAGGTCGTCGCTCCCCGCCCCCGTCCGTTCCCTCCCCGCTGATTGGAGGGAACGGATGTAGGCAGGGAGCGGCGACCTAGAGGAGGCAGAGGAGCGGCAAGATTGATGGGCGGATATAAACAGCCAGCTATCGACATTCTGCGTGTCGCTTAGCACAGCGTATGATTTATGGGGGCAAGCAGAGCGCAGGGGGGCCCTGGAGGGACGCTGTATAGCAACAGAGGCTGGGTATTGTATGCAGACCCAGCCTCTGTGTGCTAATAGCGTTCTTAGAACCCACCTCGGGTTCTCTTTAAAAGGAAGTAAAGATGGCAGCCTCCATATACCTCTCACTACAGTTGTCCTTTAAAGGCCAGTACACATGTAAGTGTAGGGAGAATCTAGAGTGTGTACAATCTCCCTGATGTGTGGCCGAGAGTTCCGGTGTGCCTTATTGTCTCAGCTGAATGCATTTTGTCCCTCCTCATGTCTTCTGCGGGAAGCTGCTATGTTGTGTGCTATGTCTTCATAGGCAGTTGACCCTCAGCTTGGCTGAGTATGAATGGCATAGCTACAAAGTCATGGTAGAGGCCAAAATGAAACTCCAGGCTCACTCAGACATGCAGAGGTGGCAGTGACAGGTGGAGAAACCCATAAAAGAGAAAAATGATTGCAGTTACCAGATTTTTTTTTTAAAATTAGCCCCACATCATTAGTGCCTTAACCTCCAGTTGAACTTTGATTGTAAATAATGTTCAGTTGCACTTTTTTAATAGCTTACAGTGGCACTAAAATAAAAAAGTAAAATACAGTTATTGAAATATATAGTCCTCATAAAAAAGACTCACTAAATGACATGGGAACTCTTTTTATGGAATAGTGTTATAGACTGGTCTGTTCGGTTTACCACATATATGACGGCTGCTGAAACCTTTCAACTGTTACACAGTTACATAATGATCACAGTACAAGCAAGTTACTAAAGAAGATAGAAGGTGATCTTCACTACACTAATCTTCACATCACTGCACACATCTTCAGTTATAGACGAACTATAACGACATATAGTAAAATGCAGTAAATGATGCTAAATATCCTGGCTGGCGTGAGCATCAAAAACACTTCCTATATCTATATATTGCTGTATATTGGTATGTAGCCCCACCCTCCCACTGAGGCTTAAGGCCACATACACACATCAGACCATAGTCTTTGGAAAATGAAAGATCACAGACCAATCTTACCACCCTTCATGTAGTATGAGAGCCATACTCTACACAGGCTATTCTATTGAGCTGAACTCCTCATCAGATAAAAATCTTTGCAAGATGCTGCACACAAAGATGCTGTACAGACACAAAAGATCAGTATCTGCAAAAGATCTGTTACTGCCAAAGATCCATTCCTGCAAATTGCATTCATAGTCTATGAGATCTGCAGATCATCATACACACCTTGTTTAACTGACACTCATCATCTGCAGATCAGACAATCATCTGCAGATCTGAAAATCCATCCTGGTGGATCTGATCTGCAGATGAACGTGAGTTAAACAAGGTGTGTATGGTGATCTGCAGATATCATAGACTATGAATGCATTTTGCAGGAACGGATCTTTTGCAGGAACAGATCTTTTGCAGATACTGATCTTTTGAATGTGTGCAGCATCTTTGTGTGCAGCATCTTGCAAAGAGTTTTATCTGATGGGGGAGTTCAGCTCAATAGAATAGACCAATGATGGCTAACCTTGGCACTCCAGCTGTGGTGGAACTACAAGTCCCTTGAGCCATTGTAATACTCTGACAGCTCTAAGCATAACTCAGGAAGGCAGAGGCATGATGGGATTTGTAGTTTTGTCACAGCTGGAGTGCCAAGGTTAGCCATCACTGGAATAGACTGTGTAGAATAGAGTATGCTCTCATACTACATGGAAGGGGGTAAAATTGGTCTGTGATCTTTCATTTTCCAAAGACTATGGTTTGATGTGTGTATGCACTCTTAGCCTGGGCTGTCTATTATGCAGAATTCTTCCTATCAAGGAATTCTGGGAGACCAGAGATCATTTCTACTGGCTTTAGAACTCACAGTAAATTAACATTCCATAGAGATCACCTGACAGTACTAAAGATGTTGCCACTTGTGATAAATGTCAGAATGTAAATCAGGGTGAGGAAATGCTTTACAATGGACAGACACTGATAAATTATAAATCACTTATAAATCATTTATAAGTTAATATTGTAAAAAAAAAAAAAAAAAAAAAAAAAATTCATGACGTTATTTTGACTACTATTCCTATTTAATCAACCCTAAATTAATATTATTATTGATTTATAAAGGCAGCTCCAACATATTCCACGGGGCTGTACAAAGTAAGAAACAATCATGGGGTACAAAATACAGACAATGATATACACCAATATACAAAATACAGAGTTGGTATAAAATACAGAATTGATACAAACTACAGAATTGGTAATTACAGTGACAAAAGTAACATGATGAATAAAATGCATAACATTATATTCTAAGACACAAAAGATGAGAGTCCTGCCCTTGTGAGTTTATAATCTAAAGGAATAGATGGAAACAAGATGTGTATAGAGTATAATTATTCACCCATGTTCCTCTAATGTACAGAAAGCACTTTAACTTATGCATTTTCTTTCTTTCTTTTTTTTCCTAGCTACCCACAAGACTTTTACGATAAAGGTAACACAAAGTTTACTTCACTATTGTGCTGTTTATTCCCAGTGAATGTAGGCTTTGGAGCAGAATGCACAGAAATGAGGATCATAGCACACCCTGCTGTCAGAGAATGACACTGCAGGTTCATTCTCAACTTTTTTTCCCCCTGGGACTGTATTTCCTGCATCTGATAGTTAACTCTTTAGACACCAGAGTACATTTGTACATTGCTGTTTCAGCTGCTTGCATGTGTGCACACAGAAGACCAAAGAGATTATTAAGTAGTAGAAATATATAGCTTTTTCCTCTGTAACATAATCCATATTCCACCCTGCTACCAATTACTGGTCTAAGACATGCCATGTGCTTTCAGTCCTACTGGAGGAATGCCTTTTACAAATGTTGTTGTTATAGCCTGACTTTTGTGCACATGACTGATTGGAGGCAAAAGCTAAGCACATCACAGCGCATGTTTGTCAGGGTGCACACTTGTATTATGAGATACAGAATTGTAGGTGGCTGGATGGTGTAATGGTTAAGGGCTCTGCCTCTGACACAGGAGACCAGGGTTCACATTGCAGCTCTTCCTGCTCAGTAAGCCAGCATAGGGCTGCACGATTTTGGGTAAAAATCGAAATTGCGATTTTTCTCTTAGAAATTGAGATTTTGATTTATTCACGATTTTTTTCTCAAAACAAGCTTTAGCAGGGGGCGGGGTCAGGAGCCTAGCTATGGCGGGCTCTGTGTCAGAAAATTTTGCTGTGAATTCGCATTGCATTTCAGGCAATGCACATTTGTAAAGCCTGAAGCCCTCTATGATGACCCCTCGGCTTAACAATGTGCGTGCGGTACTACTTCTAATGTGCGGCGTACGGGACTCTTATGAGCCGGGCAGCGGGGGGCGGATCCACTGACAGAAGCAGTGCATATTCATGAATGCTAATGAGCCGGGCGGCGAGTTAACATATGGAATATGCACTACGGCGTCTCTCCTCAGCGCGTAGCGGTAGGCGGACCATGCGGCCAAGCACGGGCACAGCGGGCACTAAAAACCGAAAACCGCCGGACACTGACGATCCCCAGATCGTCTTCACAGGAACTGCGGTTTCGGTTTAAAACCGGAAAATCGTGCAGCCCTAAGCCAGCACCTGTTCAGTAGTAGACCTTTGGCAAGTCTTCCTAACACTGCTACTGCCTATAGAGCGCGTCCTAGTGGCTGCTGCTCTGGCGCTTTGAGTCCGCCAGGAGAAAAGCATGATATAAATGTTATTTGTCTTTGTTACATTTTAAAGGCAGGGGCTCATCCTCGCATGTGCACGAAATGCACATGTACGTTCACATGCATTTTTTTGTATCCCATGCATGCTATTATGCGAAAAAAAATGTGTGTTTTTCCACAGCAGCTAATGTAAATAATAGAGAAAATGCCCACTTTCTCTGAATAGATGCAACAGACTTTTTTCCCCACATGAGAGAATTTGCATTAGATATGAATGAGCCTATTTATTTACAGGGCGGCCTGCCTAGGGCGTGGTACACAGGATCTCTCTCACGAAAGATTAAGTCACATGATCGGATTGGCAGAGGATTGGAAGTAACTCCTTCTGCAGGCTAATTGAAAATAACCATTAAAACAATCATATTATTGGTAACTGAGTAGTTGGATATACTGATACATTTTGATTCGTCATTGCACTTTGTATGTGCAAATTAACAACCAATGTGATGTAAGAAGAACTGGAAACTGCTTAGCAACAAATAATAGAAAAGCCCCCATAAATGTATACTCAATTTTGCACTATGGTCTAATTGCCTATTAATTGTGAGTTCCATCCGACAATCGATTTCCTTGTAGATTGTAGTAGTAGTGTTGTTTGGGCAAAATTTAAACAGACTGTCTTACAAAGAGTCCTCGAAGTTTCAATCAGAATATTTCATCCACTCTTGAGGTTGCTGCGGGAAATTCAGTAATCAAAGCACTGTTTTAATCGCCATTCCTATAAAATGATACAAATCTCCACATAGGGTGATACCGTTCAGGCAGTTAATATTGTTATACAGTACACCACCAAAACGTGCGCCTGTGAATTGTGTGGGTTAGTGCCAAACTGATGCACCCATACCCCCTCTCCTTAAATGCTCACCAGATTTTTATCCACCCCAGTCGTCAGGTGGATCAATGGCAGTGCTCAAATCCTCAAGTAAAATGTCAATAGTCCTAGAAAAAAACCTTTAACATAGGGTAATACTGTTTCCATAAACTCAGAATGTTCCACAATATTTCTCTGTGCTGTATGTGGATAGTGCTCTCACTCAATGCAGTGTAACTCCCACTCCCTGCACAACAATATGCTCATCAGTGGAGGGAAGATTTTACAATGGCCAAATACAGACTAAATCATTTATACATAATTATTGAAAAAATGAAGCACTTTTTTATTACTTTATTTTCACTGGAGTTCCTCTTTAATTCTAAGGTGCTTATACTTACCTACCATCGGTTTGGATGGGGTTCTCTGTGTTGCACCACTCTAACCTTTGTTCGTTATCGTCCTGGAGCTGTTCGCGTGCAGAAGTGCACAAATGGAACTTCTCAAGTGTGCATTGCCCATGTCCATGCAAAGCTGTGCAACGAAGGGCTCCTTATCGAAACTGATGGAGAGGTAAGCATAAGCAGACTAGTGTTTGTTGTATAATATTTTGACCAAATATTTTGCACTGAATGGTGTCTCTGGACCATCTCAGAAGGTAGGGAGGCTGTAGGGGGCCTTTGTGCAATAAAAGTGGTTTATGATCCCCTTGCACCTTTTGCTTTTGCCCCCACTTATGAAGACATCATGGTGCCAGGAGCCACCTCTTGTCAGGTCAGAACAGGGTCACTGTCTTGCTGGATATCTCTGAAAGCTCTTCCTGCTGTCATGTACTTTGAATGGTGAAGTGATCAAGGTCAGTCTTCAGTACACTCAGGCGGCAGACTTGTTTTTGCCAAGTATGGATACGAAGAAAATAAGTAAAATAGTTTTCTTCTCCGCTGTTATGCAGCGGTATGCTTCACATAACTGAATAGCAGTATGGGCAATGAATAGGTATGTAGTAAACATTCCAGAAGAGGATTTCCTACCACAACTAGTGTATTGTATACACAGAATTCTTGTGAAATGAATTTCCTCTTTTAGTTAGTGAGTCACACAGAATCTCTGGGCTGTCAAACTAATTTAAAGAGGTTTCAAACAAGTTACCCATGTGATTGCGTGTGTGTGCATCTGCTGTGTGTGTAAGTGTGTCCTGCTACAGGAACATGCAATCACTTCCTGGTGACACTCTGCATGGGGAACAAATGCTTTATTGTAGGGTAATAAAGGTTGGGAATTGTATGCAATACTGCTTGTTTACACTAACAAAAAATGATATGAAATTAAAGGACCACTACCACGAAAAAATGTCAAATTGAAAATACACGTAGACACGTACAAATTGTAACGATTGGGGAAATATTTCCGAGGTCAGCGCACAACTACTGCGGAAATCCTCCACAAGCGTATGAAACAACAGAACCCAGCTTTGGTGCAATGCACCTGTAGAGGGAAATTCACCCCAGCAGATGGAGCTGTGGAGTGCAGAGGAGCAACCCCTCGGCACTGCCACAGATGCCAATGGGAATTGTACGAATTGCAGCAATGCAGGGCAAGATAGCCCTTATAGAGAGAGAGTGAGCACAGCGACAGAATGTATGTGTGTCCACCAATCTAGTCGCCACCCAGCGACGGTGAACACACAACTAAGACAGAGCAAAGGAACAGACAGGACTAACTACACGCGGTCCCCACACGTTAAGCGCAATAGTGACAAAGCGCAAGCACAGCACGGTCGCCACACGAGAAGCGCAATAGCGACAAAGCGTACCAACCCTGACTAACCAAAGAAACACGAAAAACAAAGAGAACGCGAACGCTTGCTAAACGGATACCTCATCGAGACTACAGCAAGCGTTCGATCCAGACAAGACAGATAGAAGGAGTAACCAGTAGCAACTGCAGCTCTGGCCTACACTTCCAGACAGAGTACAGAAGGAACCACCGCCACTACCGCTAGGGCGAATGCGATCCAGACAGACAGACACATGGAGCAACCAGTAGCAACCGCTGCTCTGGCTTTCACCCCTAAGGCAGAGTACAGAAGGAACCACCGCCACTACCGCTAGGGCGAATGCGATCTAAACAGACAGACAGATGGGGCTACCAGTAGCAACCGCTGCTCTGCCTTGCACCCCTAACGCAGAATACAGAAGGAACCACCGCCTCTACCGCTAGGGCGAATGCGATCCCAACAGACAGAACGATTTCCTGTCGACCGCCGCTGGCGACAAGACAATCGCAACAGATAAGACAGAACTAGGCAATACAGATAAATAACAACCTAACTACGCTAGAAGGAATGCTAGTGCACTCCCAAGGATTATTCTAAGATAATCTTAGCAAACAATATGCAGAGGGCTGAGACTCAAGGTAAGTCTATCAGGATCAAACCTTTATGACCAGCAAGGGATTCTGGGAGGAAATGGTATTTATACTGCAAGCCATCAAAGGAAGCAGATAAGCAATTTGCATGCCAAGTGGATGCAAATTCCTCACCAGAGCAGCAGCTCAGCAAGTTGCAGAGTGAAGACAGGTCTCCTTTCCAGGGACCTGCAGCACTCAGACCTACAAAATGGTCAAAAAGCTGTCTGCCTGTGCAGACAGCAGAGCAGATCATTACACAAATTAGAAGTACCGTATTTTTCGGACCATAAGACGCACTTTTTTTTCCCCCAAAGAGAGGGGGAAAATATTGGTGCGTCTTATGGTCCGAATGTACCAATACAGACCTGCCTCCCCTTAAGAAGCGGTAGTGGAACATTCCGATCTGATTGTCGGCAACGTCCCCAGGCGTTTTTACATTCCCCGGCTCATCCTGGCTGCTTATGCAAATATGAGTAGCCTAATAAGCCTGTGCCCATATAGTCTGGCCCCCAGTGTCCGTATATCTGTGTATCTGTACCCCGTGTTCTTATTTGTGCCCCCGGGGTTCTCATGTCCGCTTCCCTGAGCCTGTCCCTAATCCCCTCTGTCCAGGCTGCCTTTTGTGTGGCGTGAGGCTTACCCCATGACGCCGCTGTGAGTATCGGTAATCCTCGTTGTAATGACGCTGACTCGGGGTCCGCGCTGGCAAGCAAAGTATTTCCCTCTTCACTTCCGCATTAGTGACGTATGCGGAAGTGAAGAGGGAAATACTTTGCTTGCCAGCGCGGACCCCGAGTCAGCGTCATTACAACGAGGATTACCGATACTCACAGCGGCGTCATGGGGTAAGCCTCACGCCACACAAAAGGCAGCCTAGACAGAGTGGATTAGGGACGGGCTCAGGGAAGCGGACATGAGAACCCCGGGGGCACAAATAAGAACACGGGGTACAGATACACAGATATATACGGACACTGGGGGGCAGCGCTATACGGACACTGGGGGCACATATAAGGACACTGTGGGGGCACAGCTATAAGGACACTGGGAGGCACAGATAATGACACTGGGCAAAGCTATAAGGACATGGGCAGCTATAAGGACACTGGGCACAGCTATAAGGACACTGGGCACAGCTATAAGGACACTGGGCACAGCTATAAGGACACTGGGCACAGCTATAAGGACACTGGGCTAAGCTATAAGGACATGGGCAGCTATAAGGACACTGGGGGCACAGCTATAAGGACACTTGGGGCACAGCTATGAGGACACTGGGCACAGCTATAAGGACACAGGGGCACATATAAGGTAACAGGGGGCAGAGATAAGAACACATCAGGCACATATAAGGACACAGGGGGCAGAGATAAAGACACAGAGAGCACATATGAGGACATGGGGACAGAGAAGGCCACAAGCAGGGCAGAAGAGGACAGAAAGGAGACACAAAAAGTACAAAGGGGACACAGGGACACATAATAATTAAGGGAGAAAGAAGATCCACAAGATGCCCCTGCACCATGGATGCACCAGGTTTAGTATATATTATTTTTCCTGGTTTTTGTCCTCTAAACCTAGGTGCGTCTTATGGTCCGGAGCGTCTTATGGTCCGAAAATACGGTATGTTTTCTTCCAGAGTAAAATGTGCAATAAATTACTTTTCTCTTATGTTGCTGTCACTTACAATAGTTAGTAGAAATCTGACAGAACTGACAGGTTTTTGACTAGTCCATCTCTTTATGGGGGATTTTTAGTATTTAATTTATTCTTTACAAAAGTACTCCCTGGAAAGGATCTATACAAAGATACAGGCCACCTCCTACCTGTTTGCACACTATTTTGGCAGTTGGACTGAGTAACTGACAATCATGAAGCGCTTTTGAAAATAAAGAAAACCCTAAGAATCACCCATGCGGAGCTGGGCTAGTCCAAAGCAGGTCAAATTTCCCGAACGAAAGACCATCCGATCCAACCATAGCGTCTAATCATAAATAATCATTTGGGCCCACAAAGGATGAGGAAAATGATAAGCAATTTGATCAGACTATGGCCCATACACCCGTCGGATTTCCGCGAACAACGGGTCGTTTGAACGTCCCGTCGTTCCGTTGTTCGCCCGCTAAATCGGGCGTGTGTACAGACTATCGCTCAAACTCACTCTTATCAAGCGAACGATAGTCTGTACACACGCCCGATTTAGCGGGTGAACGACGGGACTTTAAACGACCCGTCGTACGCGGAAATCCGACGTGTGTTTGGGCCTTAAATCAATGTATTTACAGATAACATCCTGTCTAATGCTCCCTTATCTGGAAGTAATGAGCCACTGTAATTTGAGCTGTCATGCCTATCTGAACTGTGCTGGGGTGTGCTGTTCAGACAGGCTATATGTAAATACAGGAGTTTAGCTATGTACAACAAAGTCTCCAGTATACAGTACATGTGCTTGCCGGTTGCTTGAGCAACCAGACAAAATAGCACAAATCTCTCCCCTGAAATACTTACCGAGGTTCCAGCGATGTCTGGCAGTCTCCCAGATAGTACTGGGCATGTGCGGTTTGGAAATATTTGTAATTGCGCATGTCCTGGACGTTTCTGGTCGAGGCTCTTGCACACAGCTGTGGGGGAGCGCACTCAAAGGCCCAGTGCACAACAAAAACCTCTAGCAGATCTGCAAAACGCTAGAGGTTTTTGAAGCAGATTTCAGAGCAATTCTAGGCATGTCCAGAGAGGTTTTCTAAACATGCCTAGCGTTTTTTGGAGCGTTTTTGTGTAGCAGATTACAAATATTGTTACAGTAAAAGCTGTTACTGAACAGCTTTTGTAACAAAAATGCCTGGAAAACCGCTCTGAACTAGCGTTTTTCAGAGCAGTTTGCGTTTTTCCTATACTTTACATTGAGGCAGAAACGCCTCAGAAATCTAAAAAATGCTGCAGCCCCCGAGTTTGCGTTTGTGGAAAAAACGTACCTCTCTGGTGTGCACCAGCCCATTCACTTTCATTAGCTAAGCGGTTTTCCCCCTGCAAGCGTTTTGAAAAACGCTTCAGAACTGCTCTGGTGTGCACCAGCCCAAAGAGTGCACACAGATTGCACAGAGCATATGCCTTCAGCAGTGAATGTAGAGTATAGCTCCAAGACATGAGGAGGCCTGCAAAACTAAGGGGCCCATCAGTATATAAGGACACTAAAGAAAACCCAGGTATGGCTTCCGTGTCTATTTTTGTTTCAGTTCAGGAGTGTTTTTAAAAGATTACTTTAGCAAACCAGTTTTTGTGCAATTAGAATTAAATGAGAACTGTAGTGAGAGGGATATGGAGGCTGCCATATTTATTTCCTTTTAAGCAATACTAGTTGCCTGGCAATCCTTGTGACCCTCTGCCTCTAATACTAAGCCATAGACCATGAACAAGCATGCAGCAGATCCGGTGTTTCTGACATCATTGTCAGATCTGCATGCTTGTTTCTGGTGTTGTTCAGTCACTACTGCAGCCAGGCAACTGGCGTTGTATTAAAGGATATAAATATGGCAGCCTCCATATTCCTGTTACTACAGTGACATAAAACTTTTGCTGAGAGATTGACATCGCTAGTTTAAACCATAGTTTCCTATAATCCAACAAGAATGTGAAAGCGTACAGTTCATATAATGGAAATAAATAAGGGATGCAATGTTAACACATGGTCACATCAGTTCCTGTGTATTTTACAGGTACCAGGAAAAGCCTTGTAGTTGTGCAATACGTTTCTTCCCTGATTATTGGAGCGCAACGTGGTTTCTGGATAGCAAATTCTGGCATTGCCTCGCAGGCTGTGATCAAAGTATCCAGAAACATAAAGTGATATTTAGCGCCTCCTGACACAGATTCCAGAGGGCCTAATGCAAGGCATTCCAGCACCACCTGATAACATAAGAGAGTACTGACAGTTCACTCACCTCATATAAACAGCGGGATATCTTCTAAGATTGCCATTCCGTGAAGCTAAGTGATGCCAAATTATTCTCCTACAAAGCAGCATGCACATCACACATGTGTATTACTGTGCGCAGTGCTAGGGCCCAGGCCTGCTAACAGCTGGAGAGATCAGGAAGACTAATGCTGTAAAACATTTCCTTAGACAACTTGTAAATTGACATTAATCGTTTAGGATAAGGTGATGTAATGTAGTTTCTTCACTGTAACTGGGAACTCCACGTACAACATTATCTTGTGGTTCATTAAAACACGACATAGCCTTAGTTGGAAATAGAGATTGGGAATGAATTCGATGAGCTCCTCAAAAGTCAAAGTTTTCCAGTATTAGAGAACTGCTTTAAAGGACATCCAAGGTGAAAATAAACTGATGAGAAAAACACTGTATACATCCTCCTTCTCCTAAAAATGACCTTTTTTAGATATCTTGCAGTTTTATTTTATATTTAAATCTAGTTTTTAGGTTGTTACTGTTTCATCGTCTCTGCTCAATGGCACATTCATTGAAGAATGCCAGAGCTCAAATCTATGAATTATTGACCCTTTTTGTCTCTTTCCTGCTCTCAGAAGCCATTTACTGACAGGAAAGTATTTTATGACTGTAATTCCTTGTCAGTGAGGGTTACGCTATAGTCTGACCAAGTCCGACCCAGATGGAAACTGTCACTTGCATACCTGATTTTTAACTCTTTTTTTAGGTAGAGAAAGAAAAAAAGGAACACAGCATAGTTGTTTGTGTGCTTGGCACTGTTCATACACATGTCTATCTCATCATGTCACACATCACCTCGGTTGTCCTTTAACCTCCTTAGCGGTAACCCCGTGTGTGACACGGGGTAAGCCGCCGGAGGGTGCCGCTAAGGCCCTGCTGGGCCGATTTACTTAATTTTTTTTTTGCTGGACGCAGCTAGCACTTTGCTAGCTGCGCCAGCACCCCGATCGCCGCTATCCGGTGCGGCGCGCGCCCCCCCCCCCCCCCAGACCCCGAGCGCTGCCTGGCCAATCAGTGCCAGGCAGCGCCGAGGGGTGGATCTGGTCTCCCAATGACGTCCCGACGTCCCTGACGTCGGTGACGTCATTCCGCCCCGTCGCCATGGCACGGGGGGAAGCCCTCCAGGAAATCCCGTTCTTTGAACGGGATTTCCTGATCGCCTATCGCCGGAGGCGATCGGCGGGGCTGGGGGGATGCCGCTGAGCAGCGGCTATCATGTAGCGAGCCCTCGGCTCGCTACATGATTTTAAAAAAAAATAATTAAAAAAAAACTGCTGCGCTGCCCCCTGGCGGTATTTTTCATACCGCCAAGGGGGTTAAGGAATTTTCTTAATTCTATTGCTCTAAGAGGCTTTTACTCCTGACCTGCATGCTAGATTTTTGTGGGTCTCCACTCTCTCTTGCAGATCTTATTAAAGGGAACCTGAAGCAAGAAGTATATAGAGGCTGCCAAACTGATTTCCTTTTTAACAATACATGTTGCCTGGCAGCCCTGCTGATCTATTTGGCTGCAGTAGTGTCTGAATCACACCAGATCCAAGCATGCAGCTAATCTTGTCAGATCTGACAACAATGTCAGAAACACCTGATCTGCTGCATGCTTGTTCAGGGTCTGTGGCTAAAAGTATTAGAGGCAGAGGATCAGCAGGATAGCCAGGCAACTGGTATTGTTTCAAAGGAAATAAATATGGCAGCCCTCATATCCCTCTCACTTCAGGTGTTCTTTAATATGATCACTCATTCCAAATGCCCATCAATAATAATCCTAATATTTGTATAGCACTTTTCTCCTGTCGGTTGTGTAACAGCCATTTACAGCAGCCCCTCTCCCTCATGTTCATATCCTTTGGACAGCTGCTATCCTCTTCCATGTGTTGCTCCCCATTTGCTACCTGCCTTCTCCTGTTCTATATGCAGGTGCAGTAGATGTTCAGTAATTTACCATAAAATGTTGCTTTAAAGGAAAGGTTCAGGGAGGGTGGGTAAAAAATAAAAATCAAATTCCACTTACCTGGGGCTTCCTCCAGCCCGTGGCAGGCAGGCGGTGCCCTCGCCGCCGCTCCGCAGGCTCCCGGTGGTCTCCGGTGGCCGACCCGACCTGACCAGGCCGGCTGCCAGGTCGTGCTCTTCTGCGCTCCAAGGCCCGGAACTTCTGCGTCCCACGCCGGCGCGCTGACGTCATCGGACGTCCTCCGGGCTCTACTGCGCATGCGCAGTAGTTCTGCGCCTGTGCAGTAGAGCCCGGAGGACGTCCGATGACGTCAGAGCGCCGGCGTGGGACGCAGAAGTTCCGGGCCTTGGAGCGTAGAAGAGCCCGACCTGGCAGCCGGCCAGGTCGGGTCGGCCACCGGAGACAACCGGGAGCCTGCGGAGCGGCGGCGAGGGCACCTCCTGCCTGCCACGGGCTGGAGGAAGCCCCAGGTAAGTGAAATTTGATTTTTATTTTTTACCCACCCTCCCTGAACCTTCCCTTTAACTCAGGCCTAGTGCACACCAGAGCGGTTCTGCTGCGGTTTGCGATCCGCTTGCGGGTGCGGATCCGCTAGGGTAATGTATTTCAATGGGCTGGTGCACGCCAGAGCGGGAGGCGTTTTGCAGAAACGCATACTCCCGGGCTGCTGCAGATTTTGGATTGCGGATGCGTTTCTGCCTCAATGTTAAGTATAGGAAAAACGCAAACCGCTCTGAAAAACGGCACTTCAGAGCGGTTTTGCAGGCGTTTTTTGTTACAGTAGCTGTTCAGTAACAGCTTTACTGTAACAATACATGAAATCTACTACACCAAAAACGCTTCACAAAACCGCAAAATGCTAGCTGAAACGCTACAGAAAAAGAAGAAAAAGCGCAAAATCTGCTAGCATTTTGCGGATCAGCTAGCAGTTTTTGGTGTGCACCAGGCCTCACTAAGCCCTGTTCAGTTTGTAGTGGAAAGTGGAGTAGGTTTCTGCAGCAAGCTGTGAGGACTGGTCTCCACTAGCTGTTTCTGGGTCCCGTGACAGCTTGTTAGACAAGAAATGGCTTCCTTCATCACTTTACATATGCTTACATGCCACTAGATATCTCTCTTCTGTGTATCACTATACAGATCTCCACATCTAAAGTGATGCAGAAAAGCTTCTTTAAAGCGGTCTAACACCCAGCATTTCAATTTTGCTTTAAAAGATTGCTTACAGCTTAGAAACTATTATGCCAGATTTTTTTTTTAAGCAGAAATTCACTGATTGGGTTAAACATGACATTTTAGTTTTGCATTTAGCTAGAAATCCGTGCTGAGGTTTAGATACAAATGTATCTTTGTTTGGAATGCAAATAGACCTCTGAAAAGCCTGTCTGGGAAGCCCTCTGTGCTCTCTCAGGCCTGGAACCCACTGAAAACCGCAAACGCAAAACGCAACCGCTAGCGTTTTGTCTGAGCGGTTTGCAAGCGGATTCATGCGCGTTTTTGGTCGTGTTTTGCAACATTGTATTTTTTTCCCCAGCGGGTGCCTAGCGTTTTGCGTTTTTATCCTGATTGGTCCTGTGAATTATTTTTCATTTTGTTACAGTGTGCTTAATTGCAAAACGCTAGCAAAACCGCTCAGTTTAGGTTTTGCTGAGCGTTTCTGCTAGCGTTTCAATACTTTACATTGAAGCGCTAACGCTCCCAAAATGCTGCAGGTCCTGCGTTTGCGTTTCTGGGAAACGCAAACGCTCCTGTGGAAGTTGCCCCATCCATTAACATTAGCCCAGCGTTTTGGCAAACTGCTAGCGTATCGCAGTGCTGCCAAAACGCTGCCAAAAGCGCTCCTGTGGGTTCCAGCCCTCAGAGAGGTGTTTGTTTATTTACATTGTAAATAGATACATTAGTATCTAATGGCCCATACTCATGAGGGACAAAAGTGGCCTGTCGCCAGCACACGTGAGCGTGTGCGCGACAGACCGGCAACAGCTCGTCGCCAGGTCCCTCCGCATACACACGGCGGAGGGGCCTGGCAACTGATGCGGCGGAAGCTGTCGCTGTTGCGCCTCCCCCCGCCGGAAGCCCAATGGATTACAATCTTGTTGCTGTCGCTAGTCCGCGTACTCACGCAGACTAGCGACAGTTGCGGCGGAGTTGCAGCAGCGACTGTCGCCAGGTGATTGAGCGGTTCAATCGCTCGGCGACATCAGCGACGAGCGACGGTTTGGGGTGCGCGCCTGTGCAACGCACTCACGGGCGACATTTGTAGCCCGTGAGTATGGGCCATTAACCTCAGCACGGGGGAGGATTTCTAGCTAAATGCAACACTAAAATGTCATGTTTAACCCATTCAGTGAATTTCTGCTAAAAAAAAAAAATCTGGCATAATAGTTTCTAAGCTGTAAGCAATCTTTTAAAGCAAAGTTGAAATGCTGGGTGTTAGACCACTTTAAATGTCTCCTTTTCCTGCTCTGCCATTCTGAAGTCCCATCCACAAGTGTATCGGATCAAATGGGTTGAGAAGCGGGGGCTCTTCTTATTGGCTCTCTGCTGTCTGTCAATGCAATAACATTTCAACAGCCTAAGTGAAATGACATTTCACTAAGGCTGGGTGCACCCATAACATAACATGAAAGGCTGCGTTGGTGCGTTTGCCTTTTTTTTTAATCGCAGATGCTTTTTTTCAAGCGTTTTGCGTGTGTTTCAATACGTTTTTGGTTTGCATATACAAAACGCATATGCTGCGTTATTCATGTGTTTTTATATTTGCATTTATGTAAATCACTAGGAAGACAACAGGAAGCGGAAATATATCATAAAACTATTTTTTGGGGGAAAACGCATATAAAAACGCATGGAAAACGCATGAAAAACGCATACCAGTGCGTTCCCATTGACTTTCATTATGTGCGTTTTTGATGCGTTTTTGAATATTATGCAATAAAACCTGTGTTTTCAAAAATGCACGCATCAAAAATGCATATGCGGTTTTTATGTGTTTTTTCCTGCGGCCCATAGACTTCCATTAACGTCAAAAACGTAGCGTTTTACGCAAAGGTAATGCTTTTTGAATTGAAGCCAAAAGGAAAAGGACACCAAAATGTATCTTTCACTCACTGACCTGCCTCACTATGCACTGAAAATATTTTCACACTGCAAACATATCATTGTGAACACAGATAAGTGGAATTTGATTATTCCATAATCCTGAATTATTTGCACCCCATTGACTGTGTGGATAAAGCTGAATTCCTAATCATTTCCGTTCCTCACCTTCAAAACTCACTTATGGCATATAGGCAAGGTTAGCATTAAATTCCTCTATTTCCTTTACTGCCCACATTAGGAATATATTCAGGTCCTGCCACTGGGCAACATTTCCAAAATACACTCCTTTCTCACTCCTTGGGATACCAAACTCTGATCCCATGCCATCATTATCAATTAGTGCATCATCCTTCTATATGGTATTCCAATAAGTAGACTCTCACCTCCACAATCCACCATTAATCCTGCAGCCAGACTTACCTGTAAATTATTGCTTATCTGCTGCTACTCTCTGCAGGAACAACAGCTAACTCGAATATAATCCAAAAAGTTCCCCTTCTCCTTCTGAATGCCTAATCTTAAGGTAGCCATACACTGGTCGATTTGCCATCAGATTCGACCAACAGACAGATCCCTATCTGATCGAATCTGATCAGAGAGGGATCGTATGGCTACCTTTACTGCAAACAGATTGTGAACCGATTTCAGCCTGAAACCGATCACAATCTGTTGTGGTGGTACTGCCGCCGCTCCCCCCGCCCGCATACATTACCTGCTCCGCTGGTGCGACTGCCCCGGTCACCGCTCTTCTTCTCCGTCTCCGCTCTGGTCTGCTCTGGTCCCTGGCATGCTTCCCTTCTTCCTGTCTGGGGGAAGTTTAAACAGTAGAGCGCCCTCTACTGTTTAAACTTCCTGCCGGGACAGGAAGAAGGGAAGCATGCCGGAGACCAGAGCGGAGACGGAGAAGAAGAGCGGAGACACGGGAGTCGCGCCGGCGGAGCAGGTAATGTATGCGGCTCTATTGCGTCGGTCGTCGGGCACTCGAACGCCGCTAGCGATGCGCTCTTTACCCGCGGGCGATCGACGGTTATTTTCCGCACGGCACGATCGACGGGATCGGACGGAATGGATCGAAATTCGGCGTGTAGTGTGAACGATTGGCAGCAGATTCGATCCCAGTGATCGAATCTGCTGTCGAAACGGGCGCAAATCGGGCCAGTGTATGGCCACCTTTAGCCTTCCGTCAGCCCAACTCCCTATCTAATACTCAACCCTAACATCCCCGCCCAATGTAAACACCACCCTACTCCCTAACCTCAGAGACATTGAAATAAATTGTTTTCCTGAAAAGCTACCTCTTCTAACTTGTTTACCTATTTTTCTCTCTATCCTAACTCTTCACTAGTAATTAACCACAGTCCCATAATCCCTTGCTTATCGTACCACTTTTCACACTATCCAAAATTAAAATATATTTTTATTCTATAGTTGGGCCTTAAAGGGAAGCTATACTTCTACAAAGTACAGTTAGCTGTTTGTTTAGGAGAGTGCATCAAAAAGGTCAACTGGACCTCCTGCCTAAGATCTGACTGATGTGGCCCTAGTACCCCCACTGAGTTCGCTCTATACTCCACAATAGCTAAAGCTAAAATTAAGAGTTTTTTCTTGGAATAGGATTTTATAATTATGTTTACATGTGCATTTATATAATTTATGTGTTTTGTATTAATTTTTCAAAAAAAACGTAGTGAACAAGGCCTCCCGGAGTGCAAAAATGGCAATAACGTTATTGAAAAAACCACAACAGTTACTTCAACATTCAATGCTAAAGCAATTAAAACTTGCAGACATGCAAAAGCTGGACTGACTGGAGATCGACCTCCCTTGTATTTTTTAATAAAGTTATTGCCGTTTTTTGCACTCTGAGAGGCCTTGTTTAGGGCCCATTCACACTAGAGCGTTTTGCCAGAGATTTCGGCAAAAACGCTCAAACGCTAGCGCTTCTGAAAGCACTAGTGTAATAAAACCCTATGGGCCCATTCTAACTTGGGCGATTTCCGGCGATTAGTGCAAATCGCGAAACACAAATGCGTAGCCTGCACCATTTTCAGGCGATTTCCTGGCGATCACGTTTCAGTGCTATAGAAGCGATAAACGCGATCGTGGAGAAATTGCTGCACTGTCCAGTGATTAAATCACTCCTTCAAAACGCCGGCAAAAATCGCCGGCAAAAAGTGGGAATGGGGCCTTATTTACTATTTTTTTTTTAACATTGGTACTAGAGTTTTGAGTGGAGCGTTTTTGCTTTTTAATGCCACGGCCCACCCTCAATATATAGGGGGAAGGCGTATGTATTTATAGAGGTGACTAATTATCACCAAAGTTTATTCTTGGGCTTTTGAGAGCTATTGCATTCATTAAAATATGTGTTCTGTATTCTCTGTCAGTGTTGCATAATAGCTTTGTACAATATGCTGTATATCTGGTGGCCACGCAGTGATCACTAAATATTTGGTAAGATTATTACTCAGGAGAACTCTAAAACCTTTTTTATCAAAACATCTGAAATAAGATCTGCCTGTAATGCCTGATAAATCCAGATTCTCCCGTTCATCCTCCAGATGTCATTTTCCAGGGTGGATTTGGCTCTCATTGGTTGATATGAGGAAAATGGTCAGTTCTCAAGTCAAAGACTATGATAAATGAGGCCCAGTGGAAGGTAAATTGGGGGGTTAACTGGTGGAAGAACATGCTGATGCCTAAATCAATTCCATTTGTTATATTCCACCAGACATACTCTGCTAGCAACCGGCAAGGCTGGAGGCTTTTCACACTCCTATACTGACCTGTGAAAATCTATTCTTGTTTGATGTGTCAGAGAGTACAGAATAGCAGTCAGCTGTGGTAGAGGCCTGAAGAGAACAAGTGGAAATACAAACCACACTCATCTGCATGCTCAACACAGTCAGGATCAGCAATGTTCAATTCACCTCCAACTCCAGAAGACCATACAGTTCATAGATTGGTCTTTATCCCCATTAGGTAGCTGGATATTGTACTTGTTAAAGGTACACACAATACAATTTTGTGTTAGATAGATAATTTCCGACATGTCCAATCTTATTTTCGATCATTTTTCTCATAGAAGTGAATGGAAATAGATAAGAAAAGATAAGAGGATCAAATCGAAAATCGTACGGAAAATTGGATCGGAAATCTATAAGACGGAAAATCGACCGGAAAAACGCATCGTGTGTACCCAGCATAAGGGCTGCCTCTGACAAAGGAGGTCAGGGTTTGAAACCTGGCTGAAGCCAGTACCTATCCAGTAAGCAGTCTTTGGGCAAGACTCCACCATGCTGCTACATTATTATTTAGTATCTATGTATCACCAACCTCTTCAGCTGCTCTGCACAGAGTACATAGTCTTGTCACTTAATTGTCCCTCAGAGTGGCTCACAATCTCACTAAGACCTTTTATTTCCAAATAAAATATTGGTGCCATACATAGTGATAGGGACATAATTTAAATTGTGTAATAAACAGGACAAATGGGCAAATAAAATATGTGGGTTTTAATTATGGTAGCATGTATTATTTTAAAATTATAATGGCTGAAAACTGAGAAATAATGAATTGTTTTAAATTTTTTTCTTAACCACTTGAGGACCCAGCCTTTACCCCCCCCTTAACCACTTTACCCCCGCGCGTACGTATTTCTCTGCCCCTTTTTCCATCCTTTAACAACCAGGGACGGAGAAATACGTACTTTCCGCGTTCCCGACGCTGTCCGCGCTCCCGCTCGTAAACACGCCGCCCGCCGCTAGTAAACACGCCGCCGCCCGCTCGCCCAGAGATCAATGAACGGGAAAATCCATTCCCGTTCGTTGATCTAAGCCCCGCAATGATCCGCTGCTCTCCTATGGGCAGCGCGATCATTGTGAGAAAAAACTCACGTGTCCAGCCTCATTATACTTCCTCCAAGCTTCCGGAAGGAAGCTTGGAGGTCGCATTAAAACAAAAAGTTACTGTGGCCATCTTGTGGCCAAATAGTAAACTACACCCTACACATTTTTCACATACAAATAAATGACTTTTACACATAAAATTAACTCATTACCTCCCACACTCCCCATTTTTTTTTTTTTTTTGTAATTAAAAAAAAATTAAAAAATTTACAATTAAAAAAAATACATAAATAGTTACCTTAGGGACTGAACTTTTTAAATATTTATGTCAAGAGGGTATAACACTGTTACTTTATAAACTATGGGCTTGTAATTAGGGATGGACGCAAAAATGAAAAAAATGCACCTTTATTTCCAAATAAAATATTGGCGCCAAACATTGTGATAGGGACATAATTTAAATGGTTTTATAACCGGGACAAAAGGGCAAATACATTTCATGGGTTTTAATTACAGTAGCATGCATTTTTTAAAAACTATAATGGCCGAAAACTGAAAAATAATTATTTTTTTCCCCACAATTTTCCTATTTTCCCATTAAAACACATTTAGAAAAAAATAATTCTTGGCATAATGTCCCACCTAAAGAAAGCCTAATTGGTGGCGGAAAAAAACAAGATATAGTTCATTTCATTGCGATAAGTAATGATAAAGTTATAGACGAATGAATGGAAGGAGCGCTGAAAGGTGAAAATTGCTCTGGTGCTCAGGGGGTAAAACCCCTCAGTGGTGAAGTGGTTAAGGACCAGCGCTGTTTTTTGTAATCTGTGCTGGGTGGGCTCTGCAGCCCCCAGCACAGATCAGGTGGCATGCAGAGCGATCAGATCGCCCCCCCTTTTTCCCCCCCTATGGGGATGATGTGCAGGGGGGGGTCTGATCGCTCCGGTCGGCAGGCATGTTGCGGGGGGGCACCTCAAAGCCCTCCTCTGCGGCAAATACCCCCCTCCCTCTCCTACCTCTCCCCCCTGGTGATCCGCGCTGCACAGGACGCTATCCGTCCTGTGCAGCCTGTGACAGGATGTCCCCTGTCACATGGCGGCGATCCCCGGCCGCTGATTAGCCGGCCGTTCAATGTAAACAAAGGAGACATACGTCTCCTGCGTTTACATTTAGTCTGAGAGCCGCGATTAGCGGCTCGCAGGCTATTCACGGAGACCCGCTCCGTGATCTAACAGGAAACGGCCGCTCACGCGAGCGGCCTTTCCTGATTAATTAGGGAGGCACCTGGCGACGCAGATCTGCGTTGCTGGTCCTCCATCTACCACTTTGCTGCCGCACGGTATGAGTGTGCGGTCGGCAAGTGGTTAATATTCCCATTAGAATAAAATAATTCTTAGCAAAAGGTACCACCCAAAGAAAGCCTAATTGGTGGCAGAAAAAACAAGATGCATTTAATTGTGATAGGTAGTGGTAAAGTTATCAGCAAATTAATGGGAGGCGCGCTGAAATGTGAAAATTGCTCGATGCATAAGGTGAAAATACACTGAAGTCTGAAGTGGTTAAAGGGCATTGTTGCAGTGTGTTATATAACTGTTTCTCAACATTTTCACAGACTGTACCCCTATATGAAGCAGGATGTTTACCAAATGCTCCCTGAAGTTTATGTATGATATATTTTTTTCTTTTAACTCAAAATGTGTGCTATAATGAATTGATTGGTACAGGTTCAAGTACTCGCTAAGCCCAGCAAGAGTATCCCTTGAAGTACACATACCTAATTGAAGAACCATATGATAATGCTTCATAGCCGACTGGTTAAAAGTGTTGCCTTTTATGTAGGGTTTGAGTCTTTGACCAGGGACTGAATCCTAGCACAAACCAGTACGTAAAACAGTAAGGAGTCTTTGGGCAAGACCTCCTAATGATCCTGCATGCCCTAAGTGGCTGCAGCCCTGAAGCGCTTTGAGTCTGCCAGGAGAAAAGCGTGATTTTTTATGTGCCTTTTCTTATTATTCTTTTATTATTTATATTGCACTTGCATCTTCCACACTGTTAAACAGAGTTTAGTCATGTCACTAACTGTCCCTAAGAGGAGCTCACAATCTAATCCCTACTAAAATCATATGCCCATCATAGTCTAGGGCATGGGCAGGTTTATTACTTGCAGCACATGCCCAAGGAAAAAACTGCATCTGCTCAGAATGGTGGGTGGAGCCACTTATATATATCACTTATACAGCTGCTAATAACAAAGCTACATTGCTATAAAAAAATCAAATCATACCTATTTTTTGTTGCATAAATCAGTTGTTTTGGCATAGGTTTTGCTCGTTGTGTTATGCCCTATTAATACTGTGCAGCAAAAGTTGTAGATAAATGTGTCAGAACTTGTCAGAGGAGCTGCAGCTGCAATATCAAAACCCTACCAGAATGTCAAAGCTTTGCTATTAAGCATAGAGTGTGAAAGGCAAACATACTGGCTCATGCATTGTGTTCACCCCCTTCAGTGCTGTGGAGGTCAGTATGGCAGTGCAGGGTAAAGCACGCAGGCATAGAACTGGCTAAAACAATTCTGTAGAGTTGTCTTTGTAAGGGCTGGTTCAGACGGACGTTTGGAGGCGTCGCGTTCCTTGGCGTTGCGTTCGTGATGCGTTCAGGCTTTCAGCAGCGTTCGCATTGCGTTCGGATGCGGTCGCGTTTTTTCTTCCCCTAGAGGGACATTACCCGTCGCGGTTAACCGCCCCTGGAAGCAACATGTAGCTTCCAGGGGCTCCTTGAACGCCAGTGAAAATCGGGACCCGAACGCCGCGTTTGTGCAAACGCGCGTAAAAGCTTGGTACAAACGCTCCCATTCACTTGAATGGGAGCGTTTAACGCCAAGCCCCGAACGCTGGCAGTAAACGCTCTGCAAACGTCCGTCTGAACCAGCCCTAAGTGGAGCAAACAGATCTGGGTATTTGTGCTCCCCAAGAAGCCTCTGCTAATGTTACAGTAGCGTGGGGAGCACTCAAACAAGATTTTGTTTGCAATATAACTTCCAACATTATTAAAGAGTTGTTCATTGGGTAATCCACACTACTGTATTGTACATGTAATTCAAAGAATGATGAAATAATGCTTTTCTCTAAATCTTTTATGCAACTTGAAGTGTAGCTGGAGACAATCTGTAATGATATTCATGCAGGATAAATAATGCCTGAAATAATTTTTCATGCTCGCTTCAGGTGTCAGTTTACCATAGTGTACAGATACTATGTTAAACCCCCCCCCCCCGTTTTAACAGTAGTACAGTAGCCAAGGAGCTAACGCTATCACTTTAAATACTGGGATTCCAGGCTTTACTCCCACCCAGGATACTATCCAACTCACTTTTTCTCCTAAGTTTTCTCCTAGGAGATATTTATCTTCTGTTTACAATAGCTTTTGAAAATTATCAAAACTGCAATTGAAAAACTACCAAAAAGTAAGTGAAAAAGTACTATCAAAATTATTAGTATTTTCTTGCTTGCTGATGGCTTTAACCACTTCAAGACCAGAGGTTTATACCCCCTAATGACCAGGCCATTTTTTTTTACAATTCAGCACTTCACAACTTTAACAGTTTATTGCTGGGTCATACAACGTAGCACCTAAATGAATTTTACCTCCTTTTCTTCCCACAAATAGTGCTTTCTTTTGGTAGTATTTTGATTGCTGCTGCGATTGATTGCTGGTTATTAAAAAAGAGTGAAATATTTACATTTTTTAACCCCCCCCTCTCCCCTAAATTACACTATACACTACACATACTCTACACTACATATACATAGTCATATGACAATGGCCTCAATTCACTAAGCTTATCTCCTGTCTTTAATAACATTTCTAGAGTGATCACCATGGTGATAAGGCATGTGTATTCAGGAAACATTTTACCTCAGGCAAACCTAAAGTTAACTCTTCTGTCTTTAAGTTAACTCTTCAATCCTTAAAATAACTCCAGAATTCTAAAGTTAAAGACAGGCTGTTAATTAACTGCGTGTGAAAATAACTACAGAGGAGGTAACTTAAATACAGAGGAGGTAACTGAACTACAGAGGAGGTAACTTAAATACAGAGTAGGTAACTGAACTACAGAGGAGGTAACTTAAATACAGAGGAGGTAACTGAACTACAGAGGAGGTAACTTAAATACTGAGTAGGTAACTGAACTACAGAGGCGGTAACTTAAATACAGAGTAGGTAACTGAACTACAGAGGAGTTAACTTAAATACAGAGGAGGTAACTGAACTACAGAGGAGGTAACTTAAGGAATGAAGAGATAAGATAACTCTCTCACTGTGTGGTGGCAAGTTTTCTCTTGCCTCATTTTCTACAGCATGATCTTAGTGAATTGAGGCCTATGTCAGGAATTAGATTGTGAGCCCATCAGAGGGACAGTTAAGTGACAAGCGTATCCTCTGTGCAGCACTGCATTAGATGTGAGCGCTATATAAATACATTCTCTAATGTAAATCAAGATCGCAGTCTGCCAGCACTGATCAGCCACTGGCAGGCTGATTGATGTGCCCCGCTGTGTTGTCTGACGGGAGAGCGCGGTTGTGCGAGTGCGAGCTCCCGTCTAATCTCGCTCCTTGCGAGATCACGCCATATGGCATGATCGAGGAACGAGAGAGACACTCTGTGGCCGCCATCATGCGTTAGGCGGTCGCAGAATGGTTAAAGGAATTTTATTTATAATGTGAAAATATCACCCAGGAGAAAACTTAAGGGAAAAATGAATTGGATTAGTGCCTATATGCCACACAATGCTAGTGCAAGAAACTAGACCTATCAGTGTCAGCCTGTAAGCACGGTCCCCAATTTATAAAAAAATTATAGACAAGGCATTTTGTTTAGGAACTTTACTGAACATAGGTTGATGAATAAAATTACCTACAATGATCATTTATAAGCTATTTATTCATTTTTTCCCAATTGTAAAATCTTTCCTCATCCCGATTCACATTGTTAAATTTATCACGGGTGATAAAATCTTTACTGCTGACAGGTGTATCACTTTGGAATATTTGTTGTGTGTTCCAAAGTGAGCAGAAACAACACCCGGTCTCCCAGAGTGCACTGGGAGGAGAAGGCTATGTAGCTACGGTAAACAGCCTAGGCTACACGCATATACTATTTGAGATAAAGGAAGTACCTGTGTTTATAAAAGAGCAGTGACAGGTTGTAAATAGAGGAAGTAAACAAATGCATAATAAATCAGATAGTAAAAATCTTGGCATAAACAATACTCATAGGCGGATAGACCAAGGCTGTTGTCTCCACCTGTTTCTTCCGGGTAGTAACACTTTTGTCACAGCTCGGCATAGTGCACTCAATGAGAACAAAAGATATTTAAAGCTGTGAAGATGTAATTGCCCTTCAGTGCCTCTAGCTGAGATCTCCACATTTCTCTTATGCCATAACTTTTTACAAAGAAGTATTTTTAAACTGATCATTAATTTTATGATCACAGAAATGAGACGCAGAATTTATGCTGTTGTCGTTGGCACAAGCTCAAGGCACCACTGACAATACTTCTGATTGTAATAGAATGACTGTGAACTAATGGGGCTCTAAGCATTCTTTTGAACATACATTTCATTTCAATGTCTGATTAGTGTGTAATGTTCCTAATTATAATGCTCATAAACTTCAATCACAGCATTGCTTGGCAAAATACAAGTAACAGATATTAGGTGCGTTTAGACAAAGATGGATGAGGAATCAGCCCCACATTGCTGGTCCAGAACTTAGAAAGGTTGCTCTTAGTTCATTCAAGTAAATGCATAACATTTAAGCTAAGAAGAGTCAGAGCTCGGGTGTGAAGGAGGAACTTTTGCCAAAGCTGGATATTTATTTGCCATGGATGATAAATCTATTTTACATCTTTCTGTAGAAAAGAAGGGGGGGGGGGGGGGGGGGGAGTCACTGAAATTAGCTTCTAGATAACTAGATAATATTATCCATCTTGAATTCGGCACCTATTCAGTAAGAAGTCCTTGGGCCACACTCCCTAACACCACGACTGCCTACTGAGAGCGCCTAGAGTCAGCCTAGCGTCAGCCAGGAGAAAGGCGCAATATAAATTCTATCTGTCTTGTCTTGAACATTTTAAAATCCTTATATTTAGTGTAATCCATAATGGTATGCACCTCTTGCCTTAGGATCAGTGCAATCACCTAAGCATTGGGCTGAGTTGCCAGTGGAGTGGCACAGTTGTGAACTATCACACTTTTTGAGCTGTGCTTCCAACCCTTTTTTTTTTAAGCTTCTTTGATTCTTTACTCCCACAACCAGGCTGGCATAACCTATAAAGTAAGGCGCTCACCAACATGTAGCTCTATCCAAACCCAAATATGCAGACCCAAATGACCCACAAAGGTGAAGGTACAGATCCTCTATACAAAATATATGGTTACACTAGTAGACCTAAGCCCGTTTAAAAACAGGCTCTAGGTCTGTCTTTCACCGCTGCCGCCGCCTCATGTCAGGGAACTTCAAAATCCGCACCGTTTCGGAAACGCCTGTGCGTCATCTCTGACCCATGCTATTTTATCATGTTTTAATTTTTATACTTAATAAAGATACTATTTTGACGGTGCGGATCTTGAAGTTCCATTACATATTGCTTGCTGCTCCAGAGTGGATTCCTGCACGTCAACTTACTACATTGGTGTAAGAACAAATTTGACATTACGCCGCCTCATGTCAGTGCGTAAGCGCGCACACCCGTCCGCCCGCGCACATGCCCACACGCCCACCCGGCTAACTGGCCCCGTCCTCCTGTCCTAATGGCTGTCTGTGCTGCGCACATGCGCAGTAGCAAAAAGCACGGACCCAAGGACACAGGGACAGGAGTACGCAGGGACTGGTTTTATTAGGTAGGACTTTGTGATGCACCTACACAATATATTGTTAGTATACAGCTTTGCCTGACATTTATTATGGCTACCCATAAACTGGAGAATTCTATTTAAAATTGGTTTATTGATATTCAAATCCTTGCTTAAACTGGGGCATGGATGCTTGAAGGATTTTTCCAGCTGCAGCACACCTGCCACAATCTTAGATCAAAAGGATCTAATAAGTTGGTCACCTCCAGAGTCTATCGGAAAAACCTTTGGAGACAGAGCCTTCTGTCATACTTCCCTTACACTTTGGAACTCCCTGCCCCACCCAATCAGGACATCTCCATCCCTGAAAGCATTTATGTCCAAACTGAAAAGCCACCTGTTTAGCCTGGCATTTTACGAACACCTGACTATTTCCTTTGTAACACAGTCCAGCCTGCAATCCTGTATTAATCAGAATCAGAATCAGAATCAAGTTTATTTCGCCAAGCATGAAGGGTCATGCCCTGAATTGTTTTTGGCACAGTACAAATAGCTCAGGAAGAGTACATAGAGAGAGACAGCAGTGAACAACAGGCATCAGGTTAACAATACATTGTCATATACAACACGTTCCCAGTGTGTCACTGAGATGTCTAGTAGTTAGTAAGTAGTTAGTCTTATGGGCTGGTTGACTGGTCAGCCATAGCGCAGCTAGCGTCACCGCTCGTTGTGGCTTGCTTTGATGGTAGAATGTGGAGGGAATTAAGGAGACCGACTGCCGAAGGGAAGAACGAGTTCTTGTGTCTCATGGTCTTAGTGGATATGGCCCGTAGCCTCCGGCCCAAGGGCAGAAGGTTGAAGTAGCGGTGGCCTGGGTGTGAGGGATCACTTGCAATCCTCAGTGCCCTGGATCTGAGTCTCTTGTTGTGTAGTAGGGCAAGTGAGGGGAGGGGGCACCCAATGATCCTCTCTGCTGACCTGATGACTCTCTGTAGTTTGTCCTTGTCGTCAACAGTGGCGCCAGCATACCACACCAAGATGGAAGAGCAGAGGATCGACTCAATGGTGGCGGAGTAAAATCTGGTTAGAATTTCTTGAGTCATGCCGAACTTTCTCAGCTGGCGGAGGAAGAAGAGCCTCTGCTGGGCTTTCTGTTGGGTGACAGTGATGTTGGGCTTTCAGCTAAGGTCACTGGAGATGGTAGTGCCCAGAAGCCGGGCGCAGGGCACTCTGGTTACCTCACTGCCGCCGATGTAGATTGGAGGTGGGGTGGGAGCGGACTTCCTGAAGTCGATGATTAACTCAACAGTCTTAGCAGTGTTTAGCACCAGCCTGTTCTCCTTACTCCAGTTGCAAATTCTCTCCACCTGCTGACGGTACTCCTGGACATTGTCCTTGGTGACAAGGCCCACGATGGTGGTGTCATCGGCGAACTTGATGACCTTGACAGAGTCTGCCTCCGATCTGCAGTTGTTTGTGTATAGGGAGAACAGCAGTGGTGACAGGACGCAGCCTTGGGGGGCTCCGGTGTTCGTGGTCGCTGCTTGAGAGTGGATATCGCCCAGTCTGACAACTTGGGACCTGTTGGTAAGAAAGTCTGTGATCCAATGTTGTAGACTTGGGTGGACTCCAAGTGCAGCTAGGTCCCGTTGGAGAATGCTTGGGCAGATGGTGTTAAAGGCTGAGCTGAAATCTAGGAGTAGTATTTTGGCATACGTGTCCGGACTGTCAAGGTGGTCATTTATGAGCTTCAGGCAGATATTGATCGCATCATCGGTAGACCTGTTTGCTCTGTAAGCAAACTGGAAGGGACATATCTATGCGCGTTGAGTCCTATGGGAGAAAAGTGCTTTACAAATGTTATTCTATTGCATTGTATTATTTTCGAAGCTTCACTTCAATCAGGAGAGACAAAGTAGGGCTTCCGGGGGCTTGGTTAACTCTTGATGTCTGATTTTGGTGTGCTGTGGCTGGCTGACAGACAGGATTTTTGTTAAACAAACTGACAATCCTGGCTTTTTTGGTGATCACAGTCTAATACCAGGGATTGCACACCTTTGTCCCTTTCCTAAATAAGGCCTTTCTTGTTGCTGTTTATAGATGTAAGCGACAGTAATAAATATCCAACAAAGCTTCTAAGCCTTCTAAACCTTTCCCATAATACATATGTTTTTATTAGCTGTCTCTGTCACTGTTGTAGAGGTTGTCTCTATTATTTGGCTGGATAATGTGTGGATCATCTTGTCAACACAGACACAGACAGTAATGCAAATCTAAAGGTGCCCATTAACAATACAATTTTTTCATGAGATGCAATCTTTTGATGCATTTTTTGCGTTTGAAAGTAATCAGAAGGTAATTATTATTCCCATAAATGGGTCATTTAGTGCATTTTCTCCCTTCAGATATGATCGTAAAATCCAAGTTTCAGATTGACTTAATTTTCTGTTCCAGTTGACCATAGAATTGTTTTACGTAGATTTTCAACACACTGCACAATTTTTTGTACAATCTGTACAGACTGTAAAAATTACGGCAAAAGGTTGCATCTGATGGAAAAATTGTACTGTTTATGGGCGCCTTAAAAGACATGCTACCATTCCAATACCTTTTCTATTGGTGCAATGGTTTTTGTCTAGTTTTTTTTTCCTAAGTTGCTGCATCTACCTTCCCCCATGTCTTAGTTGTTAGGGTTATGGTAAGATTTGTTTGTGTCTGATTTACGAAGGTAAGTCCACCACTTCCTCCCAGCAATTTTTTAAAAAATGTTATGCACTTTTATTCTTCTGGCGTTCTCCTACCAGTATATGGTAAGATTTGTGTGTGCCATTCACTTTAATGTACTTGTGGTTTTGATGAACATTTAAGTGCGGGTTTCATGTGGTGTGGTGCATTTTACATGTGGTTTTGAAAATTTTAGCTCATTCTCACAGCACTCAACTTTAAACAGTAAAGAAAAGTTTGCTTTACAAAGCA